>NC_082661.1:204843519-205148415 GCF_025265405.1 Mesoplodon densirostris
GCCACCATAGGAGTGAAGAATAAGCAAGAAGGAGGAGAAACTTGCTGACAGTTATTTGGAATCAGCAACAACAGGAAAGGGAAATATGCCATATGAAAATATGAATGACCTAGAATAAAATGAGCTATTTTGAACTCTGCCATGGTGTGGTGAAGATTCCCAGCATGTTAGGCAAGATAAGAATTCACCTTGCTTAATGACACAGCTCTGTTCTCAAGTCCTGTAAGGACTGTAACAGCAACAGTTTTCCCACTTCTCGAGGCAAACTAGAAGAAGGAACTCCTCTGCTTAAATGCCCCTCAGGATGTTTGCCTGAACAGAAAAACAGCTTAGAGACCCTGGATTCTCTCCTATGCCGACGTGTCCTTCTAGAGCCCAACTCAAGTGCTTGTCTGAACATCTCTGCCCTCTGAGAACCTAGATCCAGCTATAGGCACTGCCACGAGTAGAGGAGTGAGGTTGCCGAGTGGTAAGGAGAAGGCCTGTCCCACGACACTGCTCGCAACGAAGCTGTCAGGACCTCCCTCGGGCATCCCAGTCCATTCCTCTGCAGGCTGCACCACAGCGCTCTGTTCAATGCCAGGAGACTCAATGCAGGAAGAGCGTCAGAAAATCCAATTGGACTCATGAAGCCCAGCACCACACTGACATGGGCCCAGTGGTTTCTGGAGTGAAGAAGCCTGACTGCCTGCACATTCCCTCATGCCCCCATCCAAGTCCAGCAGTGGAGATGCTCGAGGTCCTCTTGCCTTGGTGAGGGGACGCAGGAGTCGACCAAGGAAAACTGTTTTATAAGATCAGATTTTTTGGGTGAAATTGATTCAGAAAAACATTGTTTCATACTATTTCAAGATCAGTTGTCTCACAGTGATAGAGTCATAGCTCAAAAGCATCATTTAAAAATACAATTAACTTAACATGAAAATATTTAATAAAAAACATGATTAACCTGAATCTACAAAAAATTTAAAGTTTCCTGTGTAAGATACTCAGAAAATGTTAGTCTAGTTCCATTTGTTCTCAAGACTCATAAACACACAAATCAAACCATTCTCACATTAAAAGATCCAGGTTTAAGAGCTGTAGAAAACTGTACAAATCCTGCTTAGGAGACCATGTCATGGTTTGTCAAAAAACGTTTTACCAAAAGGATAATACACAAGGAAACTGATGTTTTAACTGACCTCCTGTAAATATACTCTGAAATTCATATAAAATGCAACACAATCATATTTGGTTATTTTGTTTAGCTGACTTAAGTGTTGTCAAAAAATCACAGCAGGGTAACATGACTCCTGTATCAGGCTATCTTTTAAAAATTGAATTCATGTCTAAAGTAATACAGTCAGTGAAGCCTGTGCACGTTTGAATAGTGCATCTTATTAACAGTATCTTGATATTGTGGCCAAAAATAAGAATACACTCAAGATACCAACTGAATTCTCTTTGTCATCATCCATTCATATAACATAAATCTCTCATGGCTTGTTACCATTTGGGAAAAAAAAGTCTGCAAAATGTCAGTGTCACCAAAATGTAACAATGGCCCATAATTTGGAAAAAAATAAGATTGGTATAATCAGCTTATTTTCAATTGTTAACTATATATTCAGGTATAAATATACTCCATGCAAAATGATCCAATGAATAAAATATTATAATAAAGCAGTATTAGGAACACAGTCCTTTATGGTATCTTCACCTTTCTTTCCTGGTTGACAACCAATTGGAGTTTACATATCATAGCTGTAAAAGCATATTAAAAACTCAATGCACTCTCATGCATTTCTACTGAATTTTTAAATGCAGAACATTTTGAAGAAGGTGGGAGTGACATGGGTTCCTCTGCACAGATTTCCAGAGAATTCTGCAAAGGTAAGAAGAAGACTGGAGAAGAAGAAGACAAAGCAGAGACATCCCGTGGAAGGGCTGGAGGGAGCTGACTGAGGAAGCCCAGGCATCCTTAATGCCTAAAGTTATGGGGAAAGAACTTAGAAGAGTGTTTAGAGAAATGAATTACAGCACACAGTAACCCAGATATCACAGAAAGGTCAATACCTGAGAAAGTCTTCTGAAACAGGAGTACTTGGCAGTAATGGTACTGTATACAACCCAATGATTGCCTGCAAAACCCTGGCTAGAGAAAGAGAAAAATTCAGCAAGTAATGTAGACTACCATCTGCCAAAGAGAACTGTCAGAGCAAAGGCAACTGTCCCACTAAGATGACTCAGAATTCCCATTAACCTGTAATGATGACATGGGTTATTATCAAATAGTCCACTGTCTTAGTCTTCTTAGGCTACCATCACAAAATGATATAAACTGGGTGGATTTAGCAACAGACATTCATTTCTCACAGTTCAAGAGGCTGGAATTCTGAGATCAGGGTATCAGCGTGGTCAGTTTCTGGTGAGGACCCTCATCCTGGCTTGCAGATGGCCAACTTCTCTCTGTCACCATATGGCCCTTCCTCAGGGTGTGCGCGTAGGAAAAGAGAGACATCTCTGTCTTTCCCTTTTTATAAGGCCATTAATCCCACCATGAAGACCCCACTCTCATGACCTGATCTAACTCTAAATTAATTCTTTCCAAAGTCCCCACTTCCAAATACCACCATATTGCAGTATGATGAGCTTCAACACATGAATTTTAGGGGGACAAAAATATTCAGTCCATACACCCTCTTCTGTTTGCTGAACCGAGTACTTATTGACTAAAATTAAATCAGTGAAACCAACATACTAGAATGCAGTTATTTTTAGTTTGTAGTTCATGCAAGCTATTTAAAACTTTTATTTGGACACTGCTAGTGTAAATGCTGTTATCCATTTTAGAGAATTTTAGGACTCCAAATAAAAATCCCTACTGTAAGTAAAAATGTTTAATTGAATTAAACAGTATTTTTAAAATTCTTATTGATAGCAATTTTGTAGGGACCCTTGTCAGGCATGTATAATTGCATTAAACTACTACACAGAAGCTAGATTTATGTCATATTTTAATAAATCTCTGCCTTTGAAAATACATGTATTGCCAGAACATTTCTTAAAGCTCTGTAATGTCTTTATAGTAGGCTTTCAAACTGTAATTTTAAAAAGTCTATGAGTATTTATGGCTCAACTTAATTATGCCTGACCAATTGGAGCACACAAATAAAAAACAAAACTTTTTTAAACTATTAACTACTTTAAAACAAAACTTTTAAACACAATTTTTCAAACAAAATAATAACTTTAAGACAAAATAATTCTAAACTATTCATTAAGATTAGTGTCAGCTGTGAATAACAGAAGATTCAAAATACAATAACCTTAACAGGTCATAAGTTTAATTCCCCCTCTTGTTTAAGTCTGGATTTTCAATTTCAGGGTGGGCAAAGCAGTCCTACAAAGCCAACAAAACAGCTCTACAAAGACCTCAGACACACATCTGACTTTCTCTTCCCATTTCTAGGTGTGGCCCTCAGGAACACAGTCCAAATGGAGCACCAGCCCCCATGTCCATGTCCATGTTGGGAAGGTAGAATTTTCCCTTCTTCCCTTCTAGGTTATTTTCTGGCCTAACAAGTAAATTGACTTAAGGCATATTAACAGGAGAAAATAACAAATTTAAGTATGTACAAATGGGAGTCCTCCATGCCAACCACTCAGGCAGCTGAGGTTTATACAACATCCTGAGCTAAGGAAAAGTGGGCAGGGGTCTGGGGCTTCAAAGGGGAGGAAGATAATTCACAGGAAGATGAGAAGAGCAAATATTTGGTTAACAGATGTTTGCTATGCCAGGCAGGTAGGCCTTCCTGATATAAGAAGTTATCTCTAGGGCTTCCCTGGTGGCGCAGTGGATGAGAATCTGCCTGCCAATGCAGGGGGCACAGGTTCGAGCCCTGGTCTGGGAGGATCCCACATACCACGGACCAATTAGGCCCGTGAGCCACAACTACTGAGCTTACGCCTCTGGAGCCTGTGCTCCGCAACAAGAGAGGCCACGATAGTGAGAGGCCCGCGCACCGCGATGAAGAGCGGCCCCTGCTTGCCACAACTAGAGAAAGCCCTCACACAGAAACGAAGACCCAACACAGCAAAAATAAATAAAGCAAACTGTCAACAAGTAAAAATAAATAAACACTATTAAAAAAAAAAAGAAGTTATCTCTAGTAATAGCTCTCTTCCTGGTCCAGGCCCCCTGTTTAAATTCTTTTAGGCAGCTAAGAAGGAGGTAAAAATCTCTTCCCGAGACTTCTGGGCTCCAGTTCTCTTCAATTTGAAATATCCACATGCCAAAGTGGCACATTCTGGGGCAGCCTGCCCTAAACTCCTCATTTCAAACCACAGGATGGAAAAAGGGAGACACAGGGCAAAAAGTCTCCTCCAGTGTTTCCGAGAGGATGCCATGGACCACATCCTTTTACACCCCACTGGCTAGAACCCACTCATCAGGCTGCACCTAAGAAACACAAGATGATGAAAAATGTACTCTTTATTCTTTTTTTTTTTTTTTTTTTTTTTTTTCCTTTTTGCGTTATGTGGGCCTCTCACTGTTGTGGCCCCTCCCGCCGCGGAGCACAGGCTCCGGACGCGCAGGCCCAGCGGCCATGGCTCACGGGCCCAGCCGCTCCGCGGCATACGGGATCCTCCCAGACCGGGGCACGAACCCGTATCCCCTGCATCGGCAGGCGGACTCTCAACCACCGCGCCACCAGGGAGGCCCTGTACTCTTTATTCTTAAAGGCCATATGCCTTGATAAAAATTTTATTTCTATGGAAGGAAACAAGAGGATTAAAGGACTAGATTAGAATGACTTTTCCTGTATTTCCAAGTGCATATTTTGTCTTTTTGATAAGCCTGTCATTTCCTCACTCTGAACTGCAGTCTTACGCATAAATAGGAACATCAGATTGCTGAGCTGGACAAAGAAGTAGCACAAGAAATAAAAAAGATAAAATTAGTCTGACATCCTGTTTTAAACCAAACAGCTCAATTGGCAGATTTTTCCTGAGGGGAAGTGGGATGAGAGCTGAGGCTGAATTACCTTTCATCTGTGGAAACCTTGGACTTTGCTTTGAGCACAGATTTGGCTGTCTATAACAAGTTCTGAAACCACATTCCATTATTCTATCTCCCGGATCCGGATCCTCCCACCAGCAAACACTGTCCTTCTGGAGATCAGCATTGTGGTGAGCATAGAAAGATAATTTTCAAGTGTGAGACCCCCGAGGGATAGAACCTTGGGGGTCTCTCAGATGCAGAATCAAAGTTATGGCTTAAAGAGCAGACAATTTCAGCTAAGCAGCTAATCAAATTTTGGGGTTTTTTTTAAACTGAAGTATAGTTGATTTACAATGTTGTGTTAGTTTCAGGTGTACAGCATAGTGATTCAGTTATACACACACACACACACACACACACACACACATATTCTTTTTCAAATTCTTTTCCCTTATAGGTTATTACAAGAAATTGAGTAGAGTTTCCTGTGCTATACAGTAGGTCCTTGTTGTTTATCTATTTTATATATGGTAGTGTGTATATGCAAATCCCAATCTCCTGATTTATTCCTCCCCCCTCTTCCCCTTTAATAACTGTAAGTTTGTTTTCTATGTCTGTGGATCTATTTCTGGTTTGTATGTAAGTTCATTTGTATCTTTTTTTTTAGATTCTACATATAAGTGATATCATATGATATTTGTCTTTCTATGTCTGGTTTACTTCACTTAGTATGACAATCTCCAGGTCCATCTATGTTGCTGCAAATGATATTATTTTATTCTTTTTTATGGCTGCATAATATTCCATTGTATATATATATATATATATATATATATATATATATATATATATATATATATATATATATATACACACTACATCTTCTTTATCCATTCACCTGTCAATGGACACTTAGGTTGTTTCCATGTCTTGGCTATTGTAAATAGTGCTACAGTGAAACTTGGGGGTGCATTTTTTTAAAAATTCTGGTTTCTTCCAGATATGCCCAGAAGTGGGGTTCCTTAAAAAACTAATCAACTATTTTTAAATTGAAGTCAGAGGCCAAAGTCTATCACCCCTGGGATAATTATCAAAACCATTCACCAGTTTCTCTCTCTTTCTGATGTGCACCATAACTTTACCATTGATTTTCAAAGCATTTTTAAAGTTCTGGGGAAAACATTCTTTCTTTGATATGATATGGAATTTCCAAGCATTCAGCCCTAAATCTGTAAGAATTCTTTTTATCCGTTTTTAATTAAGCCTCAGTAATGACTACTATAGAGTGTCCATTTGCAGCAACAAATATCATTAATATGTCACGACACCTCGGTAGGACTGAAGTGGAACTAGATATGTGTAGGGAATTTCCTCTTCTCCTTCTGCTACAGAAAAGAGCCGGAGGGGCTACTTCCCCATCATAACTGTGAGATGAGCATCAGAACCTACCATCTGAATTTAACAACATTAAACTCCACTTCCTAAGTATATTCAAAGAAAGCCTGATAGGAAAGAGAAGATACATGGACCCAAGAAAGGCAGTCTAACAATACAGAATCTGTACTGGGGCAAGTATTTAGACAACAAAATAGGTTCTAGCCATGAATGAGCAAATTAAATATTTTCTGGAATGACTGAAAACTTTATCTATGATAATCTCAAAGATTAATTGGCAAAGTGGAAGAGTTTTACCAACTCAAAAACAAAACATAAATTTGAGATGTAGGGAAAAAAAAAACCTCCCATAAAACAGGAAACATACAATAGAAAAGGTATTCAAATTCCTTAAGTCAAGTATATGGTTTCACTTGCACTAATAAAGCAATTGGGATCCAGAAGGGTAAGATTTGTTAGAAAGATGATAAAACTTACTACCTGTGTATATTTTACTTCACCCCAGATGAAATATTTATTTCCTTTTAAAGTCATACATGCTATCCATAATCTCATGAATCTATTGAATTATTTAGTGAGCATTCAAAATATTCCAGCATGAACCCTGACACACCTTAGCCTTCTGTTTATTTTCCAACCATTGTCATAGATATCTTTTATCATAATCACAAATATATATCAATTCTTTCTTTATCTACAAAACTCAACAGGCATATGAAGTTGAATAAAATAGATTTTCCTTTTAATTGTTTAATCAGGTTTCACACATTAAATTATTTTGCTATTTTCACCTAAATCAATGCTCTTCATCTCTTTATGATATCAATAGCATTACTCAATGTATTAAAATATACTGAGACAATCTTGAAGTTTTATAATTTGACATTATTTCTATGAGAAACCAATATAAACTACTGAACCATGCTTTGCAGGGACCTGAGGTTCTAATAGTTGTGACCTCATGAAAATGTAATACCAGGTTGGTAATACTTTGGGCTTTTTCCTCAGGCAATTTAAAATGAGAACATTTATTTTTATTCTCCCGCTGGGTCCAGAATAGCATTAGGTAAATAGCTGTAACTTCTTCTCTCTTATTCTGATGGGGGCTGACGGTGACTACTTATCTCCCAAGCTTTACTAGAAGCTAATGAGGTTATGAAGTCTCAATCATCAACACCTTCCAGTCAGGTAAATCCACCTGATGTGCTCTGAGGAGTCATGGGTTGGGCGAGAAAGAAAATTGTACCTCAGGAACAACCAAGCAAGCAATCACTTCTCACCAGAGCAACCACCTTGAAGTAACAATGTAAGCAGGTTTCCTTCCAGAAATAAAAAAGATAAAGCCAAACATAATTTTCCTACAAAAGAAAGGCATTTGAAAATAACTTATTCAACTTTTGCTTTTATTACTTTTTATCATTTTTAAACTGATGATGATCAAAAAATATATACCTACTTCAAATGATTCTTAAAAGAATCAAGTAAAATAAAATGTTAGTTATTTATGATAAAGTACTATGCAAATGTTAAATTAATGTTATTGAATTAGAATAAGATAATAGGAGCTTTTTTGCCCACATAATGAACATAGTAAGCAGTTGATGTATTTTCAAATGATTTGGTGGCAAAAGAGTCCAATTTGGGTGCTTCCTTGAAAGTCTTCTTGGTCCTCACTTTTAGAAGATCATCCATGCTCTGGTAATATTCTTCATAACCAGCTAGAAATATTCCCACTAGACTATCCCTTATGTATACTTGTACTGTTTCCTCTGTTTGTATTTGGGTTCCCAGGCCATATGAAAGCTTCTCAAAATCAAGAAACATTCATTCCCGTATCATTTGACTGCACAGTATGCACAAAATCAATTCACATTCTGCCAGTAAAAGCTGCTGCACCACAGACTTCTTTAATCATATATCTTTATTCCCAAATCCAAACAGCGTAGCAAAAATATAACCAAGCTGTAAAATATTGCCCCCTTATTCAGCCCTGTTGTATTATTGGTTTCTATTTGTGCAGTCTTGATTCATAGCAAAAGAGAATGTATGTTGTTTCCAGAGCAGTAATGTGTTTCCCTGTACAAAAAGACACTCTTTGGGAATTAAAAATGGCTCTTCATAATGGAGAGACAGTTTTTAAACCAACATATTACAATGCTATTTGTAGAACACTCACTCCAATAATAATCCATAACTTTAGGCTATAGAGAACAGTCAGGGAATAGGACAGATGGATTCTCTTTCTTCCTACTTCTATTCCTATTTTCCATGTAATTTTAATGGCCTATTTATGACATAGATTGTGTCTAGATAGCTTTTCAGGGAACTAACAGAGACCCTGGCCTCTTCAGTCCACATTGACTTTACTTCAGCTCTCATCATCACATTCAAGGTCACTTATCACATTATCTCATTAGACATTTATGATTTATTAATATATATTATGCATGTACATTTAATATAAATATGTAGTGTTTATTATTCATAGCCTGATTCTCCAACTGGATTCTGTTTATTTAAGTAAAAATGGATTCTGGGACCTATAGTAATTATCTTCACAAAGGAGATACTCAGCAAATATTTGTTGGTAAAAGTCATGATGCTGACAATATGTTTAAAAACAAAAAGAAATATCAAATTTAATCAAAATAACAGACTAATACAGTCCATCCATTTTCTACATAAATTTAGAATCAACATAAAAATGACATCTGCACACTTCAGCTTCCTTGAAAATCCTGTTATTAATTTTCTCCTTAATTAAAAATAAAAAGCACACACCATGCCACTCTACTTACAACTCTTTCAGAAGACTACAAAATTTTGACCTTTCTACCTTGAGTAAATATTAACCAAAAGAATCTTAATCAAAGACAAAATACTTATCGATTATATTGAATTTATATTGAAATTTATTATACTGAAGTTAAATATCAGCTGCTATAATCCTGTTCCCATTCTGTTATTATCAGTAATTTAGTGTCTAAGAAGCAAATTCTGACACTAAAAAAGACACTATTTCTTTTTCTGTTCCCTCTGTTTCCCTTAGAGTGACAAGTGTAATAGATTAGAAAGTAGTTGATGCCATCAAATTATCCTCAAGCAAAGGAGTCTGTGAGCAGACAAACCCTCATGAGAAGGCTTTATGACCTAGAAGGCCCCTGAGGTCTCATGTCTTCCATATACAGCCACACATAAGATAACAGACCTATGACTTACTTCTAGCCAGCAGTCATGTGTTACCACATCACAAATTTTACCATTACAGATTAATTTATTTAGCTTATCCATTGTCTTTTCCAGAAAAACAAATTAAGGTATACTGTTATTTCTTTTATTTTTTTCAAAGAGTGTCAACTTTATGCCCTTCATGTGATCCTCAAAACAAGTGAATTCACCCTTAACTGTCGCACTGGAGACCTGCACACTTGGCCTAGTTTACAGAGTAAAGCATCCAACTGTCCATTGATGGAACATTATAAAAACCCAGCTATGAACAGTAGAGTTATTTAGAAGACTCAAAACCTACATAGGCTCAATTATTTTCAGGCTCAAGCTGAGCCATGAAAAACTTAACTGGACCTTGTTATATTGGCCTCTACAGAATTACTGTCCTGTAAATTATGTGTTTAAAATAGGCTCTGGATTTCGTTAGGAAATAAATACTAAAAACAGCCTATCAGAGCTGATATCTTCATTTGTTGAAAATTTTTTGATGACTTATCTACGTTTCCTTCACATAAACTCCCATTAAAAAGCAAACCAAACAAAAACACATTATTTTAGGATAAATACTAGGAGGGGTTTTGTTTCCCTTGAAGAATGGTACACATTTTATTCAAAGACATGGAGAACTTTGTAAACAGTCTTTTTTTTCTTACTGCTTTAAAACTTCCTGGAGGATGATCAAAGCCAAATTCTCAGAGCGCCAGTGACACCTGTATGAAGCCTTATGTAGCAAGTAAAAATGCATTCCATTTTTCTTCCGTGTCATCTTGACAATCCCTTCTACTTTATATTTTCTGTGTTTTTTTCCACTGCATATATTATCAGTAAAATGTATAATACCTCATATTCTCTGTAGAAGAGGTATTATACATTTTAAAACTAGAGGAAATAGAATTACTCATTTCTTAGTAGGAATTATGTGGCTACTTTTTGGTTTTTTCTCTATAAGGATTCAGCATGTGCAGAAATCAGGAAGCAGAGAAGCTGTGAATGCAAGAAAGGAACTTGGAGAAAACATCTTCTAAGATGGCCCCTACTGATGCCCCTCACCCCCTGGCATTATACCCGTGTAATATCCTCTCTTGAGTGTTGTGGGACCTACGACTTGCTACTAAGCAACAGAGGTATGTCAGAGATGGAGGGGTACCATGTCTGTGGTTAAGTTACACAAGACAGTGACCTCTGCCTTGCTAGCAGGCTCTCTCTCCCTTACTGTTTTGAAGAGGCAATTTGCCATGTTGAAGACATCTAGTTAGAAAGGAACTGAAGGTGGTCTCCAGCTAGGAGCCATCAGGAATTCAGGCCCTCAGTCTCACAGTCGTCAAGAAACCAGATCCTACCAGCAGCCCTGAAAGTAAGCAAGACTGCAGACCCATCCCCAGTCCAGGATTCAGATGAGAACTTAACCCTGCTCGACACCTTGGTGGTGGCCTCCTTGGCCCCCTGGGGCAGAGGAGCCAGCTGCCCCATGCCCACGTTCTTAATCCACAGAAACTGTGGGACAGGAATGTGTGTTGCTTTTAGCCAATAAGTTTATGGTCATTTGGTATGCTGCAATAAATGACTAATAGAGAGAAACACTCAGAGTTTACTTATTTTGTAATTTAACCTAGAACTCATATTGCCTTATGGTTATGTTAACACATTAGGAAATGTGCTCAGCTGCCTACCAAGTGGGTAACATACCTTTGTCTTTATTTTTTTCTATCAGTCAGATAGGTATTATACATTATTATTTTATCCATTTCTTTATGTCAATAATTGTAAGATTATTCCTTTTTTTACCATTTGTAAGGCTATTCCATTTAGTGGATTAACATTTTAAAAATGATGTTTATAAATAAGCTATCTTCCAGATGTCAATAGGATCTTTGCATGCCTGGGTAAAAAGGAGATAATAACCATTACCCAGTAGTCAGAGACCTGAAGGGTTAAATGGAAATGAATATGAAATTTATTGAAAACATGCTTTCTACCCTCTACTTTCACAGACTTTCCATAAAGCAAATCAGAAATTTTCTCCAGTTTCTTTTGAATGAAGAGAGTCTCCTGGGTAAATAATTATATTTTCTTAATGATTAATAAAAATCTTTGAGTCCTAATTTGATCACTGGAATTTTTTTTCAACTTTGCAACATAACTGAAGTATGCATATTGTCAAATCCCTAGAAGGTTAGTTATTTTATTATCCAATGCTGTTTATCATATATAATATACTGTCAAAAATATTTCTATAATGTTTTCCCCAGAAGCAGCCTAGGCTTCATAAATGTTATTCATTCCAGTTAGCCCCCTGCATGTCACAGGAATACTACTTTTTATCTATTCTTACTATTTTACCACTTTTCTTATTCCCTGGTCCTTTTGTAACAGACCTCAGATTGCAATGCAGTTAAAATTAATGACTTAGCCAAATATGGTAGGAGTTTGACTCTGTTTCTTTGCTCTCCTTTTCAGCCTCTGTGGGAGATTTGATAACTTCTGTGCTCTAGAAACTTCTAACTGAACATGAAGAAAGTTGGTAAATCACTGTACTGCAGCAACAACCAGTACTGCAGTAAACAGTCCAGCGTTTACTATGCCTAATGATCCTAAAGTACATTCAATATATGCTTTTCATCTGAAATCTTTTTTTAATTATTTTTTTCCTTGAATTCAGTTTTTTTTTATTTTTTTAAATTTTTAAAAATATCTTTATTGGAGTATAATTGCTTTACAATGTTGTGTTAGTTTCTGCTTTATAACAGAGTGAATCATCTATACATATACATATATCCCCATATCCACTCCCTCTTGCATCTCCCTCCCACCCTCCCTATCCCACCCCTCTAGGTGGTCACAAAGTACCAAGCTGGCATTGTTCAAGGCACATTTATTGGTATTTGGAATGAGCTTGCACAAATCCCCTGCACTCCATTTCAGACTTTACTTCACTTCTTTTCTCTTTATGTAGATCAGTGCAAAAACCTAGAAGATGTTACTAGGAGTAAACACTCTAGATATAGGATTTGCAGGATTTTAATATGGGCACCTGCTGGTCATATAATTGAGATGATCTACACTGAAGTAGAAACGGGTTTACAAATTACTTATTTTTTTTTGTAGTTCCAAACTTCATATGCATATATATCTATATCATTAGTTTGACAGCTAACAATTGCTGCTACATATTATTTAAATCCTGCCACTTTCATAAAAATTCTGAATTTACTTGAAAGCTATCATGCAACCAAATAATAATAAAATAGAAATATATATATTAGATAGGTTGAATATACTCACTAAACCCTCATGGAGACCTTCCCTGGAGGTCCATCCAGCCCCCTGTCCTCCAGGTTTTCTCTATTACAGCACCTATAAGTTTCTTTCCTAGCACTTTTCTTTTTTGTTTTTGTTTTTTTTTTTTTTTTGGCTGCATCGTGCGGCTTGGGAAATCCTATTTTTTCATCCCATTATTCAATATAAAACCAAAGTAAATCAACTGTTACTGCACAAATTTGACTTACATAAAAGCAATATATGCTAACAAACAACTATACCAACTTTCTTTCTATATGTCTATAGCAAATAATACTTTGTATTGTTGATGGAAGTTTTTGAACGAGTGATTACATCATGTTGAACTTGGAGATCCCCAAAATCCGATTAAGCAATGAAAAAGTCCACTGTCATGTTATCTAAGTCAGTCAGGGACTTAAATAATCAGAAAAGGTCTAGCTTTATCTTTTTTTAAATTAATGGGTAGGCAGAAGTAAAGACTTTTTCTTCTGGATTTTTCAGTCAGTGAAAGCTAAAAAGCTTTCCCCCCTTTTTATAACCACAATAAAAATTGTGTTTATAATCTATCTAGTTAAAACGCCAGACAATATTATATCTTTCTCAAAATGGGTAGATGTGAGAAACTTGAGAATTGTTCAATTATATTCAATTTAAAAAAACATAAACACTAAGCAATTAATTTAACTGAATGCCAATTAAAATATGGGCATGAAAGGAGGGTGATATGAATTGTTCACCCAAATATTGAATCACCTGGTTAACCACTACAATAATGAATATTACTACTATGACTTTGATGAAAGCCCATGAACTTGAGAGTTGGAACAGCTCCTTCTGGCATTTAATCACACAAGAAGAGGCAGTGCAGTGTTGTGATGAAGAGTGTAAGGTCTGGGGCCACAGTGTCTAGTTCTGACCTCTGGCTTCTCCACTAATTAGCTGTGTTATCTTGGATAATTTAATTAACCTCTCTGTTCCTCAGTTTACTCATCTGTAAAATGAGGATAATGTCAGTACCTTATGAAGCTGTTAAAGAAGGTCTTCACTTATAAAGCACTGAGAACAATGCTAAGTACAACAGTGATAATGATCATTTCTATTGCCTTGCTTTTTCCCTCAGCTTGAATGTCTTGCCTATTCCCAATGAAATCAAAACGCTTATATGTATAACATAAATATATTTTAAAATGTTTGTACCACCTCAGCATAAAGCAGCATAATAAAAACTCCTTGAACTGCATAAATACAATATTGTATATTATATGTCAATAGGATTTTTACTTGTAGAAATAATATAAGCATAGTTATAAAAATTATATCTAAGGATCTATCACATTAATAAATATATTGTTACTCATCTTTCTCTGAGTTAATTTTCTAGGGAATCTCACATCCAACACACACATACACACACACACACACACTCTCATAGCATCTTTGAGGCCACCTAGATAAAGGGAGAAAGAAGACTTTGGATCATGATTGGTTTGGCTTTAATACTATGATGATTCTACTCAATACCTGATACCTTTGATCTGAATATATTAAATACATGAGCTACTATGCTACAATTTTAAATTCATAAAATCTTAGTTTCATTTTTCAAAGAAAATTAGATTGACATTTGAAAACTGTAAGAGCTGTATGTTTAAGGCAATTTTATCTAAACAGATATGTTATTTGACTGTTAAATTTCGTTTGTATATTTCAATTACTTTGTCATGTCCAGTGTTTATATACTTCAACTTCTCTGGGGGTAGGGACAAGCACCAGTGAATAACTGGACCTCAAACATGTCTATTTTTCCCAACAGACTTGATGTTCTTCCTTCATTTTCTCAGGCAATAGGTTGCTATTTTAGAAAAGTAAAACAAATACACTAATTTTTAAGATTGTTCTTCCAAACCCCAAATATCTTAGTCCCAGAAAAGGTAATATTGAACAAAAGCGTTTGCTTTCCTGGTAAAACTATTTCAACAATAAATTTCTACTTACTAGGGAAAAATAACAGAATCCATCTGACAGTCATTGAATAGATAATGCAAAAAAATATCTTTCCCTTAGAAATTTCCCTCATTTAAATAGAAATAGAACTATGAAATTGTTCAGAACTCTTGGAAAATATAGCTCTTAAGTATTCCTTAAAGGAGAAATGAGAGTATTACCTGTGCTATTGTATTAAGGATACCATTTATATATAGTAATACTTCAGACATGTTCGGCCAGTATGATCCTTGACCAAAAATATAAAGAAGAGGTAGAAACTGTTTGCAGAAAACTCAGAATGGAAGCCTACATTTCACAAAAGAGATAAATTAGGATTACTTTTTCATATTACCAAGTGGTTTTTCAATTTGAAAGTAAATTTTCAGAGGTCTTTTATTAAATAATAACTGTTTGGTGCATGGGGGTGTTTTGGATTGTTTGCTTTCCAGACAGAGAAACAACCTCAAAGCTAAATGTTAGAAATCAACAAATAATACAGCTAAAGCATCACTAAGTTTTCATGTAAGTCAAGTAAAAAAATATGATTCCATTTAGAAAACAATCAATTGACAAATATATTTGCAGAATACAACTATTATTTAAAGCAATGATGCATATAGACAAATTCCTTTCTACTCTGTTTTCTTCGTAAATTTGAAACATATTCTAGAAAAATCTAGCAACACATTTTTTTTTCAGTGGTGTCTTGATTTTTAAGTAATGAGTGTCTTGATTTTTAAGTAACGGGTGAATAAAACATGCAAACATATACAGTCTAAGTACTAATGATAGAAACTGAATTTCTCCCTAACAGGGCAAGTCTTTTCACCAGATTCGTTTCTAAACCTGAACAAAATGTCATCTCTATAACTCTCTTGAGCATATGCCGTACTAAAAAACAGATGCCTTGATACTAAAAATACATTTAGAAACTGAGAAATTTCTGAATTTAAAGGATGATACAGTAAAACATATCAGTCACAAAAATGACTTGTTCCTTTTGTGGGGGTCAGAGCAAAAAGGGAAATAAAGCATTTTTGTTAAGATACATAATCTCATCTTGTTTTATGTGGTGAAATTTTGTAAAACACCTAAAACAGTAGAAACTCAGTCACCATCACTACCAGTCTTTGAACTCTCCATCAGGAGGAAAAGGCAAAAGTGTGGAGAGAGGAAAGGTTCAATCATCTAATTCCCATACATAGACTCATTATCATAACAAAAAGTACCAGAGGAAAGAGTTCAAAATATAAGAGCCAGGTGATTGAAAATCTATGATTACAGCCCAATTCACTCTATTTTCTCCTTTTCTTTGACTTTCAAAAAATCCATTTTCTGTAGTTGGCCATTTGCCCCAAAAAGGATGGGGGAGGGATTCTTATAATTCTCAAAGAATTGTTGCAGTCCCTCTCATTCCTTCTGTAAAATGTGAGAATTTCCATTTCAGTTCTTTTCAGGATATGTTGAAACGATCCTTCCTTTTCTCCTGCACTTCAGTACTTAAAGGAGAAGTGTTTTAGGACTATAACATGTTTTCTTCCATCCCGATTCTCCCTGTGACTTCTGTCTTTCCTTCCCTTTTAATGGTGTGTGATTTATCTGGGGGTGGGATGGGGGCACGAGGGAGTGTTCTTTGTTAAAGTCTGTTTTCTCCCCAGGGCTTGACTGCCCTCTAGTGGCTCAGAACCAAAATTTGGAGGCTTCCACCATCTGGAAAGAAAAAGGCACCATTTTAAGGAATGTTCGTGCTGAATTATCACCGCGATTTTGTCTCACCAAGAGAAGACGTAATCTCTGTATTTAGCCATATTTTTTATGCTTTCTGCCTGAACCAGTTAAAAGTACTTGGATTCTTTTATGACATGGAGGATTCTTGACTCCTTTCCATTTTTCTTCCTTCCTACCCCTCTTTCCCTCCCTGTCTTCTTTCCTTCAACAGTCAATTTAATGAAAGGAGGACTTGTGTAGTGTGGATATTTAAGGTCCATAATGAGTTACAAAATTGCTTGGAGTCATTTCATATTCTCACCCACAAAATATTTCAACTGGAGTATTAAATCTAGACATTGGGTAGGATGAAGTAGGAGAATGCAACTCCCTGGGTAATTTTAAAGACCGTGAGTTATTCCTCTATAAGAAACTCATATTTTTATGTTGATCATTTCTATAGAGGTCATCAGAAAACTAAAGGGTAAGAACACACCCCATTTTACCAAAGAGAGACTCAGTTTAAGCCTCTTGTTGTGTGATTCCTTTTTTGTTCTCAAAGTGAATTGGTTTGTATGATAAACTATATAATCACCTGGTTAGCAGCTCTCAAATCTTACTACATAAATGCCTTAAGAGCAAACATAGTGCTTTCTTTTTTTTCCCCTCTGGGAATTATTAACAAGTAGCAAAAATACTAAAAACAAAGAGAAAAACAGAGGAGCAAACTCACCACCCATGGCCATTTAATTCATTTTTTTAATTGTTCTACAGTGAAATGCTCCTTACCCAAACATTCTGCAGTGTGAGGATAAAGGAACCCTAGAATTGACACTTTCACAATTTGTAACATAAATCCTTATCCTGTTATAAGCATTACAAACTTTCATCTATATAAATAAGAAACATAGATTCCTGTCTTCACACCCTTCTTTGTAATAGGCATGTTTGAAAAATAAGGGGGACAGGCAGGGCTAGAGCAAGTCAGGCTTTATAGGTTGTCCATGTTTCTGTAATTGCACCCATCTTGCTTTCTTTTCTTTTTTTAACAAAAGTTGTATTTTAATGGCATAGTTATGGAAAATATTCAGCATACTGCTTCCCACTTTAGAGCTTTTTAATCATGGCATTTCAAACTCCTACAATAAATTATGCTGACTTTATGGGTCTCCCTTCTTTTGTAAATCTACTGGTCACAAATTTTATTTCTTCGTTGTAATCATTTGATATCAAATTATTTTGTAGTGTGTTTATGACATGCTTATCAAATTGGCATTTAAATATCTGTTATAGCTTTATGAGGCAACATGGGACATGTGATGATTTATTTTACTATACTCCTATGAGAAGTTTCACTGCACCCAGCTTTCTAAGTTCAGTGGACTTGGCGCTTCCATGACAGCAGGACCGTTTCTCATTCAGGACCACGTCACCTGCTCCGAAGAACTGAGTACTCTCAGGTAATGAGAGTTTAAAGCAACATTGGGAAAATAGGCTCTAAGTATTTTGCCCCTTAGAGATGCCTGCGTGTTGGAATATCCCCCCAATGGCACAGCCATCTCTCCACGAGTGAGAAGGCCACACTTGTACAAACTCTGAGATGTTCACAAGAAGTTCCTTCAGTAGGAACCAGAAACCCACAGTAATGAAGAGGATCCCCTCTGGTCTCCACTGCAGGGTGGCCCATGTGACCTCAACCTGTGACTTCTGATGGTTTAGGCTCTTTCTGGCTTCTGAGAGTGAGTGCTGGCACCTACTGTTAGAGCCCGTGGTTCCAGCTATTTGCTTCCAATTATAAAGCCCTGTACACCCCGGTCTGCTCAGTCCCACTTGGGCTCTGTTTTTTCTCACCGACTCAGCACTTCTTAGTCCCACACTGCTAACCGGAAACTTCTAGAATCCCTGCCCTATTCAAGTCAGCCATGAAATGCCAGGAATGGGCTGCCTCAGCTTCATCCATTTAGGTCACTAAATCAAATGTCATCCCTTCCCTTTAGAGGGTATAAAGTATAACTGCTTTTAACTGCAGAGAGGAAGTCAATCCCCATTTAACACATCTTGCCTTTTGCCTTGCAGATTTTTGTTGACATGTAAGTGGAGCAATGACATTTGCTATTATAAGCACATTTAGTAGAAAAGAAAAAGAAGACAATGCAAATCAGAAGCTGAAAAACTGTAAGTCTGCAATCCAAATCCACTTTGCTTTGGGGGACAATTAATCAGTTAGAATGTAAAGGTCTTTGAATTCGGAATTGCCTGAAAGTGCGTGAACTGTTCATTATTTTCCAGTTGTCAATATTTGTGTGAGGAGGGAAAACAGGAAATGACGTTCTTACCAAATCAAACCTGACCAGGTTTGATACCTTCAGATAGACAAGTATGAACCATGACAGTCACCGAGCTGAAGGAAATGAAATTGGGTGAGTAGAGGAAAAAGCTCTTCATAAATCCAATAAATAAATCCATGGAAGAAATGGTAAGTGAGCCAAGATGAGTGTGTCAGGACTGATGTTTTTTAACCAAAAGAGACATAAATTTGTCTGAGATGTCCCTCAAGTTTTTCATCTTAACTGGTGTCAGCTTGTCATTAGGACAAATTGTTCTTACACTAATTATACTCTTACCCCTGGAACGGAATTTTTTAAGACATATTTTCTGCAGGGTTGAAAAATCAAGACTTAGAGATTAAATGAAAGCAACAGCTGTCTAACCTGCAAATGAGAGCAAAGACATATTTTCTGCAGGGTTGAAAAATCAAGACTTAGAGGTTAAATGAAAGCAACAGCTGTCTAACCTGTAAATGAGAGCACATTTTATAGCATTAAATTAAAGAAACAATACATTGATATGCAAGCAGTTATCCAATAAAACTTCTATTTAATGAATACATATCCACTTCTCTTTAAATATTTTATATATATATGTAGCTTTTCAAACTGTAAACTAATAATGCAGATAACATGGATCAACCAAGTCAAACAATGATTATTTTCAAACATCTTACTCTTTCTTCCTACCTTGGTTTCTAGAGCTGAGGCTGCTATCCTGCAGCCCTGATGGAAAGGACCAGAAACACTGGCTCTGACTCTGAATCCTGCAACAGAATCAGGCACCATCAGGATTCTCATTATTTGGGAAAAAAATTTTTAAGACTTCTATTTAATTTGCTCTGAGGAGACTTCTCACTGACTTGTCACTAAACTATCCTTTAATTATTAAATTTATTTTATTGAAGTATAATTGATTTACAATGCTGTGTTAATTTCTGCTGTACAGCATGGTGGTTCAGTTATACATGTATATGCTTTCTTTTCCATATTCTTTTCCATTATGGTTTATCACAGGATATTGAATATAGTTCCCTGTGCTCTACAGTAGGGCCTTGGTGGTTATCCATCTTATATATAATCGTTTACATCTGCTAACCCCAAAACCTCAATCCATCCCTTCCCCACGTCCCTCCCACTTGGCAATCACCAGTCTGTCCTCTATGTCTGTGAGTCTGTTTTTAAAGGACACCAGCTTCAGGGTAGATAATCAAAGTGAAATAGAATACCCCAAGCAGCAGAGATTAGTGTGAGAACTGGAAATCCAGGCATCAGCTGTGATCAGAGGCCCAATGGAGATAGCAGTTGGACCCCAGAGAATTCGGTGGGCAGAGGCTTTGGGGCTGTTCAACACAGCTACATATCCTCCATGGGGAGAGGACAAAACAGGAGCAAAGAAGCAAGAGCTGGGCAGGGTCTCTTCTGGCTCTCGAAGAAAATACAAAAGTAACTTAATTATCATATCTGAACAAAAGGTCAGGATTCATTCACGAGAAAGAGTCGATCATGTGCTTGGCCACAGAAGCCCCTCAAAGCCTTCAAGGACCAGGAGATGAAATGTGAACCACAGGAGCTAGGACTTGTGAATCATTTTATACACTTTGGAAATAATCAGTAATATGAAGCATACACCCTACTAATTAGAGGTGCAAACAACTAGAAATGGTAGTATTGGCATTAACTTGGTTTAGATTAGCTGATCATTTTATCAATGATCAATCATCCATTTTGTCTGTTAGAAAAGAGTCATCATTTTGAATTTTGGTTGTTTGTAATGCTGTGGGGTGGGTGGGAGACTTGAAGCTGGCATGTGATATTGTCACACACTCTTTCCTACAATGGTACTTTCTTGTAGATTGTTTTCCCACCCTCCCTTCCACAAAAGACTTCAGTGTTATCCATGTGGCAGAGATAGACTTGGGTCTACTTAAGCTCTGAGTGACTTAATGGACTCCTAGTGTGTGATGGGAAAGCTGATCAGTGGTGAATGGTTTTGACCTGCTTCTTGCTTTTCCACACGGGGTCTCAGGAAAGATCCCATTGATGCTGGGTCTCCTGCAGCCTGACAGAAAGCAAAGCACTAGAGACAGTGATGGGTGTTTTCTTCAGGGGGATGAAAATGGAAACTGCAATGCAAAGTGTGTAAAGTACTGTACCTGTACCTTCTGGTCTACCTGGCAGAAGATGAAACAAACAAGACAGGGAGTGGCACAGTGCAGTGGCTGTGTGCAGTGCTGTAACATAGGGGCAATAATGGGTCATCTGGGGATCACAGCTATAGCCCCTGACCCATATCTGAGGGCTCAGCAAAGATCCCCAGGGAAACAACATCTGAGCTAAGAAAGGGCACAGAAATGAAAGTCAATGACATAAAAAGCATTTGGGGACACCAAGTCAGGTGGAGAAATCTGTTTCCTGAAAGAGCTCCTAGGTCAGAGAAAGTACAGAGCATTTGGGAAACTTAAAGATGCAAGACACAAGGGCACACTCAGCTTTCCTCAATTACAGGAAATTTATTATAAGTATAAATGGAAAGTGAAAATTAAAGTGAACAAATATTCTCTTGTCACAGGGCTAGGTCACACACACACACACACAAATATATATATATATATATGGGACGGTTTAGAGGAAAACCTCATAGGGAATGAAATGCATTTGAACAAGAAAGATTTCTTGGGAGTTTAGCTGCACCCGTCTCTACTCAGGGTACTAGAACCACAACGATGACAAAGGCAAACATGGACTCCACCTCCATGGAGCTCACTTTCCATCAGTGAGCAGTCAAAAATAAATATCAATACATCACAGAAAAAGAAAAAAAATAACAAAAGAACCACCCACAAAGAGTATCAGGGCAGGCCAGAGATTTAAAGTAAGTGATGTGCCAATGGATGGATAGCTACTTGAGACTGGGTATTACTGAAGGACTCTCTTTTTAATCTTAAATTAAAAACTAAATGTCATGGTAAAACGAGGAGGAAGAACAACTTGGATAAAGGGACGGGGCACACAGAGGCCCGGCGACAGAAATACTCTTGGTGAGTCAGAGAGACGAGAAGGAGGCCATAGAGTGAGTCATGATTTTAATCTGTGTGACTGGAAGCCTTGAGAGGGCTTTTTGTATGAGTAAAATAATCAGATCTACATTTTCATGAAGATCACGTGGCAGCTGAATGGAGAAAGAATTGGGGTGGATGGGTAGCAGTAGAAGCAGAGATCTCATTGTCATGTGCAGTGGGAAGTTCCTGTGACTTAAAGGAGCATCAATGGAGAAGAAGAGAAAGGTTCTATTTCATGCTTGGGTCCGTTGAGCACAGGTGGTGGATGGGATGGAGGAAGAGGAAAGGAGGAAGAGTCCATGGGTTTAGAGTCAGGAAGCTGGAGTTGGGGGCACTTTTATCTGGGAGGCACAGTGGTGCAGGTGCCCCGTGCAGGGTGGGGAACGAGACCCTGCCCACCTTTGTCCAGGAGAGTAGCCTGAGCTGCTGGGTGTCTACCTTGAGCCACTCACAGCCATCAGTGTGGTGTCTGTGCAGCATGAACCCACAGTCGTGTTGCTTGAGAGTCTAGAATTTCACTCTTCTGATGATTCAGCAACTCCAAATCTGCTGCTCTTACATTCCTTTCAATGAGCTTCGTCCAACATCTCTGCTTTCCTTCTGTTTTATGATACCTGGCTACCTATGTTTATTTTGTCCTGTGGCTTCTACTCAACACCTTTCTGTCACATTTCTTCTCACCACACTGTCTGTTGACTCATTTGGAAAATCCTTTTTTCCATTCTCTGAATGTGAGTTTGATGATGATAGTCAGAGTCCCCACAAAGAACCTGTGTTGGACAGAGAACTCATAAAAGGCAACCTCACCAGTAGTGGCCTTTGTTTCAAGACCTAATCTCTTGTTCACTCGCATGTACTCAAGGGCATGGAGTTAGATGGCAGAGCACATGGTAACCTATGGAAAGCCACCAGATGCTTCATTTCTCAGAGATGTAGGATATGTGAGTGTGGATGCCAAGATCATCAGTACAATTGCATCCTATCACCCAGCTCAAAGACCCTTCCTCTAGCACTCATATTCCACAGTAAAAATCACCTTCCTCTTTCCCTCTCTCCCTCCCTCTTTTCCTCTTCATACCAATAGCAGCTGATTTCCCATTTATGCCATAAAATGCTGTAATGGAACTAATTTAGTCTCCTCTTCAGCTGAAGCCACAAGGCAATTGATTTCCACTTTTTTACTGAGATGCCAGCGGTCAGCCAACAGAATGCGTCACACACATCAGAGAACTACAGATTCCCCAAGAGAAGTCAGGTGAGTTTTAAATACTTTATGGGTCCCACTATATAATGCTGGTTCCTGATTGTGTTAACAAGTAAGAATGTCCTGCTCTTTCCTCTGCCTCTCATGTGATCAGGGTCAAACCCTGGAAGGGTTAGAAGTGGCAGTCTGTGTGTGTGCGTGTGCATGCATGTGTGTGTGTGCATGTGTTTGGGGAAGGGGGAATGGGGAAGGCAGGGAATTGAAAATAGAAAATCTAAGAAGCCCATATGGTCTCTTTCTCACTAAAGGAAGCCAGCCTGTAGTAAAGTTGAACTAGTGGAATCATTTTAACTTTTAGTAAGTTCAAAGTTTTGATAATTATGCTAGGCATATTAATGACTCGTTGAGGAATTTTTAATTAATGAAAATAACTGGGGAAATGTGGTGACTTGCTCTAATCTTCATCCAGTGGAAGGTAAACTGAGCCTCATAGAATAAATTTAAGGGAAGACAAAAATAAAGTTGTTTTATGATAACATCCCATGAGTCCTATTTGTCCCACACAACACATACACCTGTTTTAGCCCTGATTTAGTGCGTTCTTCTGTGTCCTTCACTCTATTTTAAACTCCATGAGAGCATGAGGCCACCACCATGCTTCTTATCTAACTGAGAAAATAGAAGCAGACAGAGAAAATAGAAGACAATTCCCACAAGCTTCCACCTCCATATATTCTCATCTCACGTCAACTGGGCATGTCTAACCCTCCTTCTCTCCTATTTTGATGTAGGAGTTTTACACGCCCCTGTGAATGCTAAATTCTACACTCGTGCATGAGATCCCAGCCCTCTAATGGGCTCAAGTTCTCCTCTCCCCTGCTTCATGATGTTTCCCCTCTTTCTGGATTATTTTCACCACCATGAAAGCATTCTTTTACTTCTCCCTTCTTAATTCTCTTCTTGTTCTCTCCTGATCACATGCCAATAAGGCTTTTCACCTATCCATCAAAACTGCTCTTGAAAATGCTACCAAAATACTCCCCGTTGCTAAATCCGTCGTCGATATTCTGTCTGCGTCTTCCTTGATGTCTCCACCTCTCTCCCTGGACACCACACAGCCTTCTGTCCTCTCACAGTGATTTCTCCATCTCAGTCTCTCCTGGTACTTTCTCAAACCCCATAATGTCAGAAAGTCTTAAACCTAAGAAAAGAGAAAATTACATTCCTTCCTTTGCTGATGTCATCCAGTCTTAAATATCACATAAATAACGTTGTATTTCTAGAATAACCCTAGCTCAGATCTCTCTCCTTAACCCCAGCTTCACACATCCAGCCGCCTACCCCACACACCACTGAGAAGTCTACTCACCATCCCATGTTCAAAACCAACCTCCCAATCTTCCCCCTAAAGCTCCATACACTCATTTCTTCTACACTGCTGTTGATGGACACATGTCCCTTATAGTCTCTCAGACCCCAAAACCTGGAATTACTTTTAATTTCCCCCTTTCACACTACACATTATTTCATTAGAAAATTCTGTAAGATGTGTCTTCATCTACTAGAAAATCTAACCATGTCTCACCCCCTTCACCCCTACCAAGAGTCAATGTCAACTCTTGACTGAATTGTTAATAGCTGCATAAATAATCCTCTCCTACTTCTACACTTTCTTCTTCTTGGACTTTTTAAAAAAATTTAAATGAATCAACCAGAAAAACATCCACAAGCTCCTACTTTATTTTTCTTAGCAAAAATTAGTCATATTACATCACTTCTCTGCTTAAAACAGCCAATGACTTTCCATATAAGCCAGAATGAAAGTTAAAGTCCTTATCATCTAAAGGACTTAACACATCCACTCTCCCCTTTTCTCTTTGTTATCCCTCCCGTTATTCTTTTTCTTTCCAGCTCTGCTTCGGCCACATTCACCACTTTGCTAAACCACGAATTTGGGGCACTCTCTGGCCTCAGGACATTTGAACTTGCTGTCCACTCTGCCTGAAATTGTCTTCCTTCAGATGTCCTCATGACTGGTTCCTTCACCTCCTAGAGTTTTCATCCTGCCTCATCTTCTCAGAGCAGCCCTCCTTGTCGACTGTGTTCGGGATTACAAATCTCACCCTGCACTCCCTGTCTCCTTGCCTATTTTCTTTTCCCCTGTGGCACTCACACCATCCATCAAACTATGCTTACTTTTCCTGCTTATTGTCTGTCTCTCCCCTATAATGTGAGCTGCATAAAAGCAGAGATTTTTTTAACATTGTAGCCTGGGTATCCAGTAAAAGGTCAAGCACATGGTATGCACTAAAAAAAATTTTTTTGAAAAAGAAATCTAAGCATTCCCCTACCCTTACCCACCTCCCATACATATACACACAGTTGCCCAAACAAACTTTTCCTAGCAGAGTATTTTGCATTTAACAGGTGCTGACTAAATGAGAGTTGACTTGTATATTAAAGATAACTACATACTAGACATGATATATAGTACATACTTCATTCAGTGCATATTTAAAGTGTGAGCAAGGGAGCAGGTCAGAATCCAAGAATGAATATGATTTTATTCCCTGTACCTCTCAGAAAGGATTGAAAATTAGGGGGCTTTTATGTATATTTCAAAAATAATAAATTACATAGCATAAATAATGAATTAAATAGAATTATGAAATGTATTCATGTTTATTTCCACTTGGTTAATTTTGGTAAACATTTTTTTGTTTAATTCATTAAGAGATAGTTTAACCATTACCACACATCATTACAGGGCAAAACTAGGAAAATATCTACTACAACTAGTCCTGAGGGCTTGCCAAGGATTCACAGGCAGTAGGTAACTCTTCTTTCCACGTTTTCAAAGAAGCCTTAACATGTGTATCTATCTAGAGCTGTCAATGCAATAAAAATATCGAGAGAGGGAGAATGCCTAGTTACCCATTAAACTGAAGTTGGGAAGGAAACTAAGCAAAGCAGTGAGTAAAAGGAATCCATCCATGTGTTCAAAATACCACTTCTTCTTTATCCCCAGAGTCACAGTGTATCTTTACTCTGGGGAAGCATAGATCTTTTTATTCTCCTATCTTTCTTAGCACTTTTTTCTTTAGGTTATACTTTCTGCTGCTATGTTATTCCATACAAATATATAATTGGCTGTTCATGCATTATTAAGTCACCTCCTCTATGCTGCTTTTTTATGGTAACATGTGCCTATTGAAGACACAAAACTTAGCTGGAAAAATGGAAAATAAGAGTATTTTAGGCATACTGTCAGGGACATAATTGGAAATTTTGTGGGAAGGATAATCTGTCAATCTTCTTAATCATTGTCTCATATGACATCATCATTAATAAAGCAGGAAAGAGTCTTCTGTACAGTTACGGGAGAAAAATAACTGACAGGAGTCAACCAGAGCGCTTTCATACATTTATTCATTTCAATTAATACCCCCAAATCTCTGTGGTTGAAGTGCTTTAGTGATCACAAAGGATTTTCATGCTCTTCTTCTTTACTCCTCACAACCATCTATTTGCAAGGAAAACTCTCTTGCAATAGCAAATGAGAAAACTGAGACCCTAAGGGTGTAGGGTGTGGACCAAAGTCACAAAATTAGTCAGTAGAATTTTTTGTTGTTGTTCCTTTTAAATTCTGACCCATGTGATTTTTTTTCTTTTTTTTATTAGTCTCTGCTTTACAACAAAGTGAATCAGTTATACATATACATCTGTTCCCACATCCCCTCCCTCCTGCATCTCCCTCCCTCCCACCCTCCCCATCCCACCCCTCCAGGCGGCCACAAAGCACCGAGCCGATCCCCCCGTGCCACGTGGCCACCCCCCACCAACCATCCACCCCACGCCCGGCAGTGTATACACCTCCATGCCGTTCCCCCGCCCTGTCACAGCCCCCCCCATATCCCCAAGCCCACCCCCAGTAGGTCTGTGTCTCTATTCCTGTTTTACCCCTAAGTTCTTCATGACATTTTTTTTCTTAAATTCCATATATATGTGTTAGCATACGGTATTTGTCTTTCTCTTTCTGACTTACTTCACTCTGTATGACAGACTCTAGGTCTATCCACCTCATTACAAATAGCTCAGTTTCATACCAAAATGTTCATTGCCGCTCTATTCACAATAGCCCGGAGATGGAAACAACCCAAGTGTCCATCATCGGATGAATGGATAAAGAAGATGTGGCACATATATACAATGGAATATTACTTAGTCAGTAGAATTGTTGATACACAAACCTATACATTCATATGCTAAACCTACTATTTTCCCCACTAGTCTTCAGCTTAAAATGTCCAATACGCTAAATATGCTAAAAAGATGATTAACCATGGTTCCTACACTCCAACAATTTCTAGATGGGTAGGGTTTTTTAATTCATAAAAGACTATAACTTTACAAAATCGTAGTCAGTGTGAGATTGAATAATATAGAAATCTAAAGCTCTTCATAATTCGAATAAATAAAGCAAGACTACTGTGATTAGGCATAAGGACCAACTGCTTTATGACATAAACTTAATTTAAAAGTGAACAAGAAGCAAAGTAACCTTCTTAAGCATGTGGAATCTGCCCTTGAAAATCATTCGAAGAATATAGAAAGAACTCTTCTTTGGAATGACAGTGATATTCACGTCCTGGAGTCAAAAAGCTTCCTGTGGGGCTTCTCTGGTGGCACAGTGTTTGAGAGACCGCCTGCCAATTCAGGGGACACGGGTTCGTGGCCCGGTCCAGGAAGATCCCACATGCCAAGGAGCAGCTGGGCCCATGAGCCATGGCCGCTGAGCCTGCACGTCCGGAGCCTGTGCTCCGCAACGGGAGAGGCCACAACAGTGAGAGGCCCGCGTACCGCAAAAAAAAAAAAAAAAAAAAAAAAGCTTTCTGTGAAGTGTAGAGGAATCTAGTCTTTCACAGCTCTGTGTTTCATTAACTCGCAGTGGCTCCGTCCTGCAAAGGCTAGAGCATGTGAGGACCTAACCCGTCTGAGATAAAGGATGTCAAAGCTCCCTTCAGTAACTCAACTTAGTTCTATATCCAGTCATTCTTTTTTTTTTATCGGAGTATAGTTAATTTACAATGTTGTGTTAATTTCAGGTGTACAGCAAAGTGTTTCAGTTATACATATATCATATCTATTATTTTTCAGATTCTTTTCCCTTATAGGTTATTACAAAATATTGAGTACAGTTCCCTGTGCTATACAGTAGGTCCCTGTTTGTTATCTATTTTATATATAGCAGCATGTACATGTTAATCCCAACCTCCTAATTTATCCCTACCCCCACTTCCTCTTTGGTAACCGTGTTTGTTTTCTATGTCTGTGAGTCTACTTCTGTTTTGTATATAAGTTTATATCATTTTTTTAACTTCCACATATAAGTGATATCATATGATATTTGTCTTTCTCTGTCTGCTTACTTCACTTAGTATGATAATCTCTAGGTCCATCCATGTTTCTGCAAAAGGCATTATTTCATTCTTTTTTATGGTTAAGTAATATTCCATTGTGTATATGTACCACATCTTCTTCATCCATTCCTCTGTCAATGGGCATTTAGGTTGCTTCCATGTCCTGGCTATTGTACATGTCCTGTATGGGGGTGCATGTATATTTTTGAATTATGGTTTTCTCCAGATAGATGCCTAGGAGTGGGATTGCAGGATCATGTGGTAGCTCTACCTTTAGTTTTTTTTAAGGAATCTCCATACTGTTCTCCATAGTGACTGTACCAATTTACATTCCCACCAACAATGTAGGAGGGTGTCCTTTTCTCCACACCCTCTCCAGCATTTATTACAATATTTGTAGATTTTTTGATGATGGCCATTCTGACCAGTGTGAAATGATACCTCATTGAAATTAAAACATTCTCTAACACCATACACAAAAATAAACTCAAAATGGATTAAAGACCTAAAAGTAAGATGGGATACTGTAAAACTGCTAGAGAAAAACCTAAGCAGAACATTCTTTGACATAAATCTCAGCAATATATTTTGGATCTGTCTCCTAGAGTAAAGGAAATAAAAACAAAAATAAACAAATGGAACCTAATTAAACTTAAAAGCTTTTGCACAGGAAAGGAAACTATAAACAAAACAAAAAGCCATCTTACAGACTGGGAGAAAATATTTGCAAATGATGTAACTGACATATGCAAAGAACTCACATAAAAAAATCATTAAAAATGTTTTAAAAAAAACAAACCAAAATCAAAAAAACACAAACTCAATATCAAAAAAATCCAAACAACCCAATCACAAAATGGGCAGAAGATCTAACTAGACATTTCTCCAAAGAAGACATACAGATGGCCAAAAGGAAAAGATGTTCAACATCGTTAATTATATCAAGTCATTCTGACCCTAGTCCACCTTTGACCTCTCGTGCCTTGACTAACAAGGAGGAAATGTCCTTATTCATCACCTACTTTTGGAGACCACTCATAGAATTGGGCCCTTATTTTTCATTTTCTGTAAGACTTCAGATGAGTCTTGTCTTCATTCATCCTCTAGAAACTCAAGTCCACTTTCTGAACTCCAACTGACCACTGGGATCTCATTCTCACCTTTCCTTCTTTCTGAAACTACTGCCCACATGCCTTTGTCTGTCTTTGCCTAAGGAAATCCTGAAGGACATTCAGTACAGGGTGTGTCACACAGTAGGTGCTCAATATTTATTGAATAGGGATCTACAACAATAAATATGTTCTGATCTTTGGCTTCAATGCAGCTTAGAGTCTAATAGAGAAAGATAAAAATATAAAAACTAAGTGTTACAGATGCTGCAATGAAAGGAATAGAGTATAAAACTGGCATAAAGAATTTTTTTCTGCTGGCAGAGTCAAGAAGAAGACTTCTTGGAGGAAGTGAGAAGACTAAGTAAGATTAAATGAAGAGGAAGAATAGGTTTTTCTTAAAACAGTGGGAAGACAGATGCACATTTCGAAGACAAAAAGAAAAGTTACTTACATGAAAGAAAAGTGTTTATATAGAAGCATGGCAGAAGATAAGCCTGGAAATTTGGGTAGATTATGGATGGATGGAAAAATTACTATTTAGATATTTGAGAAGAGCTGCAGTTTTCTGAGCAGGCAAGTGATACAATCAGAGTGATATCTTAGAGTTGTCTTTGGTGGCAGTTACCCAGACATACGAGTTGAAGAAAAGAACTTGAAGAAGGAAACTAGCTGGTCAGGAACCAATTTGATTATCCTTGCAGTAAATGATTAATGTGTGATCTAAGGCAATGGCAATGGGATTAAACAAGACAGGAAATGAATTTTGGTGAATCGTGTAGAATCCACTCTCATTTCCTCCTACAATTCCACAAAATTCAGTACAGAAATGTGTAAAATGTATAACATTACAAAAGAAAGGCAAGAAATGGGGACAACAAAAGTGAGATGCAAAGAAAAATTGGAAGATATAAAAGCAGAAAATGAAGACTAGAGGAAGAAGAAAGATGGTGCCTGCAAGATGCAAGGGTGAGGGGTCAAGATGCTCGTGAATTCATGCTCTGTAATCCAGGGAAGACGCCTCTGAAGGCTGAGGTGTAGAACACGCAGACGGCATGGAGATGGGTTGAAACTTTCCATAAGAAGCGTTAGACCTTTGCATTCCCTCTAATTTTAAACAAGAAAAGTCAGATCCTAACAATGTCCTGACCCAACAGAAAATGGAAGATTATTCTCTGGAGAGACTTGGACACAGAGACACCAGACACAGTCAGCAGTAAGAGGCCATATGAAAATTAAGGGAATTCCAAGAAGGTCTACACACTGAACAGTGAGACCCATAAAATACTTCCCCCACTTTTCCACAACTTTAGTAACCAGGCTTCTCTCACAGGTGGAACCCTAGGGGGTTCATCTCTTTGGAACCTCAGTGGTTCAAAAAAAAAAACACTCAACAGTTGGAAAGAGGTAGTAACAATAAAAACAACTGCATTCCTAAGGATATTACAAGAAATTCCACTGGTCAATAAGACCTGAAATTACATACAAAGCTTCTAATCTATTTCTAGGGCCCTACTCTTAAATCTCAGGAAATCCATGCCACTAACTAGAAATATAGAGGAAAAAGAAAATAAGCAATGCAGAAGAACTGGAGCAGTGCAGGGGATGGCAGAAAGCAATCAAAGACACCCTATAAGCAACAGCCTTAGAGAGATAGAAGTAGATAATGCATCCATAAAATGAGAATACTGAGAATATTATGTTAAAATGGGAGAGAGGCTTTCAAATAATTAAACTCTTGGAAATTAAAAATACAGTAGCAGAAACAAAATTAAATAGAAAGGTTGAAATATAAAGATGAGGGAATCTTCCAGAAGGTATCAATATAACCAAAAAGCAAAATGGGAAATAGATAAGAATAAGTAAAATTATAGAGGTTTAATCCTAAAATTCAAACAGTCAAATAATACAGTCCCAGGAAGAGACAGAGAAGAAATTGAAAGAAAGGAAATTATATAGAAAGAAATAAGAAAACACCCAGGACTTAAATGTCTGGATTTATAGATTAAAAAGACTGACTAGTATCTTCCAAAATGGGAGAAAGATTTTCATAGCAAAGCACAGCACAGTAAAACTTTAAGGAAGTGAGATTCAGAGAGAACAGGCAATCAGAATAGTATCTGACATCTGAACAGCAACTTTGAAGCTGAAAGAAGAAGCATTTGTGCCTACTATATTCTGTAAAAAAATGATTTTCAGTCTAAATTTTGAACCCAGACAAACTTTCAGCCCAATGAGAAAGGTAGAATAAAACTTTTTCATTTAGGCAAGTTCTTTAAAAAAAAAAAAAAAAATCATCTCCCATACACTTCTGAAGAAACTACAAAAAAGATGAACTTCATTAAAATGAAATAATTACCAAGGAGCAGGACACTTGGAATTCTGATGACAGGTCTAAAAGAGGACAGAAGTGTATAAAGCTCCCATAATGACAGTGAGGGGAAAGCCCAGGAGAAGCGGCAGAGCAGCAGTTCTAGAGAACCTAGATCGGGGCTGCACAGAGGGGGTCCAGGGAGAAACTCCCAAGAATAAAGCAACATTGATAAAGTATCTGATTTGATCAATGGGTTGAAGGAAGGAGTTACCCTTCTCTCCAAGTGTCTGCAGATGAAACATGGCAATAGGTACATAGAAAACGTAAACCAAGATAAAACTAACTAGTACTAATTCCCAAGAAAACCAAAAGTTGCACGAGAAAGAAGTCACCACAGTGCACTTATATGACTCAGGTGTGAATAACATGTATATAAACACAATAATGAAAATGCCAAATGTTTATTTTACCAAAAACTGAAATAATTACATTAACGTGATCAGAAAGAGATGAGGTAGAAGACCTAAATAGACATTTCTCCACAGAAGATATACAGACTGCCAACAAACACATGAAAGGATGCTCAACATCTTTACTCATTAGAGAAAAGCAAATCAAAACTACAATGAGATATCATCTCACACCAGTCAGAATGGCCATCATCAAAAAATCTACAAACAATAAATGCTGGAGAGGGTGTGGAAAAAAGGGAACACTCTTGCACTGCTGGTGGGAATGTGAATTGGTACAGCCACTATGGAGAACGGTATGGAGGTTCCTTAAAAAACTACAAATAGAACTACCATATGACCCAGCAATCCCACTACTGGGCATATACCCTGAGAAAACCATAATTCAAAAAGAGACATGTACCAAAATGTTCATAGCAGCCCTATTCACAATAGCCCGGAGATGGAAACAACCTAAGTGTCCATCATCGGATGAATGGGTAAAGAAGATGTGGCACATATATACAATGGAATATTACTCAGCTATAAAAAGAAATGAAATTGAGCTATTTGTAATGAGGTGGATGGACCTAGAGTCTGTCATACAGAGTGAAGTAAGTCAGAAAGAGAAAAACAAATACTGTATGCTGACACATATATATGGAACTTAAGAAAAAAAAATGTCATGAAGAACATAGGGGTAAGACAGGAATAAAGACACAGACCTACTAGAGAATGGACTTGAGGATATGGGGAGGGGAAAGGGTAAGCTGTGACAGTGAAAGAGCGGCATGGACATATATACACTACCAAACGTAAGGTAGATAGCTAGTGGGAAGCAGCCGCATAGCACAGGGAGATCAGCTCGGTGCTTTGTGACCACCTGGAGGGGTGGGATAGGGAGGGTGGGAGGGAGACGCAAAAGGGAGGGGATACGGGAACATATGCATATGTATAACTGATTAAATTTGTTATAAAGCAAAAAATAAAAAAAACAAATAATTACATTAACGTGATCAGAAAGAGATGAGGTTGACATTTTAAAGAAATACATTCTTTTTTTTATTTTATTTTATTTTATTTTTTGCTGTACGCGGGCCTCTCACTGCTGTGGCCTCTCCCGTTGCGGAGCACAGGCTCCGGACACACAGGCTCCGCGGCCATGGCTCGCGGGCCCAGCCGCTCCGCGGCATGTGGGATCTTCCGGGATAGGGGCACGAACCCGTGTCCCCTGCATCGGCAGGCGGACTCTCAACCACTGCGCCACCAGGGAAGCCCTAAAGAAATACATTCTTATCTTCCAAGGAAATGTATAAAGAGTTATTATAACTTTAAAAGATGGAAAATCACAAAGTAATATTATCAGCCTATTTTTTAGAAACATGGAGGTGAATCTCAGAAGCAACAGGTAAAATATTCAAAACTACCTCTTGGGACAGAATTCAAGGATGAGAAAGAAATGTAGATATGATCTACTATTTTTTATTATAAGCCTTGCAGAACTCCTTGACATAGATTCATGTGATGATATTTTTTTTTAAGAAAGGGGCACTTAAACAACAGGAATTTATTCTTCACGGCTCTGGAGGCTGGAAGTCCAAGGTCATGGTGCTGGCAGGCTCTATAAGCCAATCAGTCTATGGTGTCTTTTTTACAGCAGCCTAAAGAGACTAAGATGGGGACAGTAAGGAATATCCCTTAGATTTAGATTTTTTTTTATTGGAGTAAGTATAGTTGCCTTACACTGCTGTGTCAGTTTCTGCTGTAAAGCAAAGTGAGTCAGCCATACATATACATATACCCCCTCTGTTTTGGATTTCCTTCCCATTTAGGTCATCAGAGAGCACTGAGTAGAGTCCCCTGTGCTATACAGTAGGTTCTCATTAGTTATCTATTTTATACATAGAAGTGTGTATATGTCAATCCTAATCTCCCAATTCTTCCCACCTGCCTAGATTTAGATTTTTAAAAGAAGTAAAACTAAACAAGAATTTATGGAATGTACTTTTTAAAAATAGCTACTTTTCTCTTTCATGATTTCCTTTTCATCATGACTAAAAATTATGTCAGCACCAATAAATATTACTAAGCAGATCATCATAATAATTTTAAAAAAAGACAGGGGCAGGGCTTCCCTGGTGGCGCAGTGGTTGGGAGTCCGCCTGCCGATGCAGGGGACGCGGGTTCGTGCCCCGGTCCGGGGGGGTCCCGCGTGCCGTGGAGCGGCTGGGCCCGTGGGCCGTGGCCGCTGAGCCTGCGCGTCCGGAGCCTGTGCTCCGCAACGGGAGAGGCCACAGCAGTGAGAGGCCCGCGTACCGCAAAAAAAAAAAAAAAAAAAAAAGACAGGGGCAGGTACAAATGTTATTGCAAAGAGGAATCAATGGATTAATGTGATGGAACAGAATGACTCGACTTTGGAGCAAAGAAGAAGAAACTTTAAATGATCCTATGATTTCATGCCTGCGTGACAGAAGAGAATTTTGGAAAAAATCATATAGGAGAGGAAATCTGAAATTAGCTGGGGAATGAGGGGCTTGATATAGTAGGAAGTATGTTGGACTGATTGGCAGTCAGACATGATTTCTAATCCTCATTCCATCCCCAGTTACTTGTGAACTTGGTCTAGTAAATTTACTTCTGAAACTCACTTTCTCTAGGTCCATCCATGTTGCTGTAAAGGGCATCATTTCATTGTTTTTTATGGCTGAGTAATATTCCATTGTATATATGTACCACATCTTCTTTATCACACTAAGTAAGTCAGACAGAGAAGGGCAAATATTGTATTATATCGCTTAAATGTGGAATCTAAAAAAAGATACAAATGAACTTATTTACAAAGCAGAAATAGACTCAGAGACATAGAAAACCAACTTAAGTTTACCAAAGGGGAAAGAGAGGAGGAAAGATAAATTAGAAGTTTGAGACTAAAATATACATGCTACTATATATAAAATAGGTAATCAAAAAGGACCTACTGTAGAGCAAAAGGAACTATATTCAATACTATATCTTGCACTAACCTATAATGGAAGAGAATGTAAAAAAAAGAATATATATATATATATATATATATATATATATATATATATATATATATCTGAATCACTTTTTTGTACACCTGGAACTAACATAACATTGTAAATCTTCAATTAAAAACAAAGTAAAAACAGAAAAATAAAACTCACTTTCTTTAGCTTAAAAGTGGGGAAGTTAAACTCAACAATCTCCAACACCCTTCCAATTTGTTTAAGAGGAACTTCACTTTGCATGCGTGTTGGAGTTGACAGTGAAAGGACCAAAGGCCCATGTGCTGTGAATGCAGAATGAGAATTAAGAAAGCTGTCAGGGTTGCAGAGGCTGAGTGTAGAGATATCTACGTGGAGATCATTAAGGCTTGAGGGAGTAAGAGTATAGAGATGGAAACGGAAAGACAGAGGACAAAACTGGAGGAAACACCCACCCCGAGTGGAAAGGAGAAGGAGATAAATGAGTCGTAGATGAGCATTTCCAGGAGGGGAAACTAGAACAGTGAATGTGAGAGTTTAAAAAGGTAAAACAGAATGGTTCTGTTTATCCATTAGGCTTTAGAATTTTATGACAAGTTTAGTGGTGTTATGAATTCAGTAACAACTCCTGAATTTAAGTAGAAAAAAATTTATAGTAGAACCAATTAAAGGTTTTAGAAGTCACCAAAGATGAGCTTTTTTCCCCTTTTTCATTAAATCATTGTAGGCATCACAGTATAGATGTCACCATTTGGGAGTATTCATGTGGATAAAGGTGGGCTTTTTATTTTTCACCTTTAGAAATGTGTCAGTGATTGAAATCTTGCCTGAGGCTATGAATTTTTCATAATAGCTAAGTGGCAATTCAGCCCAGCACTCTAAATCTCTGCACCTCAGCTGTGATCCAAGCAAGGTGAAATGGAAATATTTGACAGTATTTCACCAAGCCCTATCATGCACACACATGCCACTTCCTCTATTTTTCATGCAAACTATTCATTCATACAGTAAAAACAAATCAGTACACACACACAAATACAAATTCGCTTTTCATTTATAAGTGGTAAAACCCCTTTCTTAATTTATTGTTCTTCATTTTTATAAACTAACTACTGTATTTTATACTTTAAATTCCTTATTCTATATGGTTGAGAGTATCATGTAATTATATAATCTGTATATTTTCAATTTTAAATAACAACATGATGACAAAATTTTATTACATATGTATTTATATATACATGTATACATACATGTGTAGATATGTGTGTGTGTATATATACATATATATATATCCATACACAACACACTTCTATAAGAATTTCTCAATATTGGCCACATGATATACTCTTAGTCTTAGTTTTGTGTTATTATTTGTATTGCTACTAATATCTTTGTAAAAATACTTATGTTTATTTTAGTTTATATTTTTCGGTTACTTTTTAGGTACTAATTGTATCTAATATGGCATTACTTGTCTTAAGATGTGAAAATTTTGTATGAGTCTGTTAAGTACAGTTATAGTGCCACTATACCCAAAATAGTATGCCAAATTACACTTTCACTGCTGTTATTTTAATAACTTGGAATATAACTTCTCTTCTGAACAATCATGTTAGTTATGGTGAGTAACCAGCCAGTTTATACTGGGAGACCACTGGGATTAACCTTAAGGCAAGATTGATGTTTTACCTAAACACTGGAAATCTTAAAACATTGGCTACCCATAAATATTTAGTTCAGCACAATAATTAGAACATTAATTAGATATAGATTAAGTAGATTTAAGCAGAAAAAGAAGTGTAATATCAGTCACTAGAGGGCAGCAAAGATTGGAAAAAAGATATGAATTCAAATACTGATTCTTTTTTTTTTGCGGTACGCGGGCCTCTCACTGTTGTGGCCTCTCCGTTGCAGAGCACAGGCTCCGGACGCGCAGGCTCAGCAGCCATGGCTCACGGGGCAGCCGCTCCACGGCATGTGGGATCTTCCCAGACCGGGGCACAAACCTGTGTCCCCTGCATTGGCAGGCGGACTCTCAACCACTGCGCCACCAGGGAAGCCCCAAATGCTGATTCTTAATGCGGGGGTAATAAGACTGAAAGTTCTAGAGATATCAAAGGACCAGTTCTTCCCCCAAATGTTTCTGAGACATACAGTCTTGGCTCTTACATCATCTTGGAATAATGAGCAGAAGACCTAAATAGACATTTCTCCAGAAAAGATATACAGATTGCCAACAAACACATGAACGAATGCTCAACATCATTAATCATTAGAGAAATGCAAGTCAAAACTACAATGAGATATCATCTCACACCGGTCAGAATGGCCATCATCAAAAACTCTAGAAACAATAAATGCTGGAGAGGGTGTGGAGAAAAGGGAACCCTCTTTCACTGTTGGTAAGAATATAAATTGATACAGCCTCTATGGAGAACAGTATGGAGGTTCCTTAAAAAACTACCAATAGAACTACCATATGACCCAGAAAACCCATTACTGGGCATATACCCTGAGAAAACCATAATTCAAAAAGAGTCATGTACCAAAATGTTCATTGCAGCTCTATTTACAATAGCCAGGACATGGAAGCAACCTAAGTGTCCATCATTGGGTGAATGGATAAAGAAGATGTGGCACATATACACAATAAAATATTACTCAGCCATAAAAAGAAACGAAATTGAGTTATGTAGTGAGGTGGATGGACCTAGAGTCTGTCATACAGAGGGAAGTAAGTCAGAAAGAGAAAAACAAATACTGTATGCTAACACATATATATGGAATCTAAGAAAAAAAGAAAAAAAAAAAGGTCATGAGGAACCTAGGGGTAAGACGGGAATAAAGACAAAGACCTACTAGAGAATGGACTTAAGGATATGGGGAGGGGGAAGGGTAAGCTGTGACAAAGTGAGAGAGTGGCATGGACACACGTACACTACCAAACGTAAAATAGATAGCTAGTGGGAAGCAGCCGCATAGCACAGGGAGATCAGCTCGGTGGTTTGTGACCACCTAGAGGGGTGGGATAGGGAGGGTGGGAGGGAGGGAGACACAGGAGGGAAGAGATATGGGGATATATGTATATATATAACTGATTCACTTTGTTATAAAGCAGAAACTAACACACTATTTTAAAGCAATTATACTCCAATAAAGATGTTAAAAAAAAAAAAAAGCTACATCATCTTGCCGTCTTTTAGAGGGTTGACTGCCACTTTAATTTGGTCATCAGTGAACAATAAACATACTCAGGCATTCTCAAGAAATGGAAAGCTACACTTTTACCGGGTTGTTTCCCAAGGATTATGGTAGTTCCAATTTTCTCTAAAGAAATAGTTACGAAATAGGCCAATTGAGATTTTCTGTGGGATTTCTGCTTCTTCAGAGACCAGATGTTTCCTAATGATTTTTGTTTCCCCATCTAGAGCAGTAAAAATGAAACAGATTTACATCTTTTTAAATGCGAAGTTACTTTCTGGGTCTTTAAGAACTGTACAAATGTTTATAAAGAAAAAATATATATTTTTATTGAAGCATAGTTGATTTCCAATATTGTGTTAGTTTCAGGTGTACAGCAAAGTGATTCGGTTATACGTATATATGTTTATATTTATATTCTTTTAAAAAATTCTATTCCATTTTAGTTTATTACAAAATATTGAATATAGTTTCCTGTGCTATACATTAAATCCTTGTTGTTTATCTATTTTATATACAGTAGTGTGCATCTGTTAATCTTCTACTCTCAGTTTATCCCTCCCCCCCCTTCCCCTTTGGTAACCATAAGTTTGTTTCCTGTGTCTGTGAGTCTATTTTGTAAATAAGTTCATTTGTACTATTTTTTAGATTCCACATATAAGTGACATCATATAATATTTGTAAAAACAAAAATATTATATAATTTATAATTTCAATGTCTATTACTACTAATAGAAAATGTTTTAAGTATTTTTAATAAATTAATAAGAAAGTATAATAATATACCTTTTCCTTTTTGAATTCTCAATTTGTTGTTTATACATATTCACAAACTTATTAAATGAATATCCATTATTTTAACGTTGAAAAGGGATTGAAAACTTATTACAAATTCTGCTTGTGAGTGATATACCATACTTTTATTTTACATTTCAAAATTCATATTAAATGCATTGAAAGTCCTAAGTCTTTAGCATTATCTCAGTGTTTATTCTAGTGGGTTTTAAGATCCCAGAAAACATAAAATTGTATAGGGGTTTCTTTGGAAATAAAACACGCAAAGTAACAGAATGCTAGAGCTGTCAATTAACAAAATAAAATCGTGTTTATTTTATAATGTTGCCCTCCTAACATTGACCTTGACTGTTTACTTTGACTTTGCTTCGTGCCTATTGAAGGCTTGTCAATGATGTAGTTTATTTCCTTGGAACTTAGAAATTTAAAGGAGTAACACAAGGTAACTTATCAATTAGAAATTTAAAGGAGCAACACAAGGTAACTTATCAAACAAGTAAAAGTGTTTGCTGCTGGTCCATTTGGAAATGGAGGAACACATGAAAATTTAAAAACAAAGACCTCTGAATATCATTACAGGCTGCCTATTTATCTGCATGAGGGAAAAAATAATATTGGTTTGAAATCTTCCTAACTAAGACATAAAATAGAACAGAGAAAAAGTGGGTGAGATGCATGAAAACGCACTTTCATTGTGACACAAAACTTCACATTTCACCTAAGTGCTCACGACCCCCGGATCTAGTTTCCAGCCCATATTTCTCCCTGTAACCACATGGCTGCTGCTCATTTCCAGGGTTCAAGTACTTGGCCGCCCCTCAAGGTCACGTGCTCCTATCTCATCTGAACCCGCTCCTCTTCTTGCTCTCTCTGTCTGTCCTGGTGACATGTCCACCTCCTCACCACAGACACACAACTGACTGTCTCTTTCCTCAAGGCCCCAAACAACCAGCCACCAAACTTGCTATGTTTATCTTGCAAATGTTTCCTGAATCTCTCTTTTTAAAAGCCCTGATTATGTCACCCATAATTACTTTCTAACAGTCCCCTCAAAAACATTATGTACATTGTAATCAGAACGCTAACAGAGATACCATTATTTTACTCCACTGCTTAAATACCTACAAAGTCTCCATTAATCTACAGAATACAGTCCAAATGCCCTAGTATGGCATACACGAGTACCATTACTTTTGATTTAAAGTTTATCCTTGATAAATATTTGTTGACCCAAAAAGAACTCAATGCCCAGTGTTCCTATGTTGAGACAGAGTACTGATACAAAACCAGAATTATAGCCAGGGGTTGTAGCAAAGGATTTAACATGAGGAAATTAAACTATATATAATGTCAGTTTAATATATTTCTTAGCATTGGAGGAAAATCTAGTGAAAAACAAACAGAGTAGGCAGTGATTGCAGCAAAAATTGATAAGGTAAATATTGCCCAAATTTTTGCCAGAGGAGAATGGAATGGTATTGGAGATTTGTAGATTTAAATCCAACTATATAGCCCAAACACAGTATTTCTGTCTCTTAGCTACGTTCCTTTTTTCTCACATTTCCCTTTCAAGAAACCATCAACAGCTCTGACAAAAAACTAATTGCTTGAGACTTTCATAAACAATGAACAGTCACGGCTGGGCATTTCCTCTGAAGAAAAGTTGGAAATCAAAACAAAGATGCTTTCATCTCCTGTTTGCTCTTGGTAAACTAGCAGTGTTAGGAAAGATCTTTCATTTGTTCCTTCATCTCCTCATGTGTCCAAGCACCCACAGAAAGTGTTTACAGAGCAAAACAGCTCATTTCTTTCCCCAGAAAATCAATCCTTTGCAACTGGTCCAGATTAATTAAAGCAGCATGAGTGAAGAAGAGGAAATGGCTTGTTAGCCAGGAAAGAGACAGCGTCAAAGGAGCAAACCCCTCACTAAATCTTAAAAATGATAAAGGGACTTGTCTCTTAGTAGACCCTAGACTTCTGAAGACATTTTTTCTGCCTTGCTTCATTTTCGATTTCCATGAAAGAATACTCTTGATGATAGAATAGCCCTTAGTTGATACAACTGTAAAGAAATATTTCCTTTCTGTTGTTTTATACATTTAAAATATTTAACTACACAAACCTATTTATCTCTTTCAATTTGATCATTTGGTATTGTATATGTCTATTTGATCCACAATACATCCAAAAATTACTGATTTTGACTAAATTTAACATAATTCTAAAAGATACTAATATGGATCTGTAAATAATATGTAAAAATGAATCAGTATGAGGGATAACAAAACAGAAAGAAAGTTCCTAGTAAGTTAGGTTCAGGGACATCTGAAGGGAGAATATGATGGCACAATTTCACAATATATACAAATACAAGAAAAGAAAAATAATGCCAACAGCTAATTTTCTTAATAGATGCACTACCCACACAAATCAATGGAGAATTATCAACAACCCAATAAAAAAATCTGTGCAAGGACATGAATTTAGAGGAAAAAAATGCAAAGCATTTACAGTTTTGATGATCAGTCTCAATCAGAACAAAATGAGTGTAAATTAGAATTTATATTCTAACTGCATAACTGAACTTTTTGCATGTTGGACAACTCCATCTGCCATACAACATGGGGCCTGTAGTTAACAATGTGGTTTTGTGCACTTCAAAATTTGTTAAGCAGGTATATCTGATGTTCAGTGTTATTACCACACACACACACATACAAGGAGACTTTGGGAGGAATTGAACATGGGTATTACCTCGATTATGATGATGGTATCATGACTGCTTGCATATGTCCAAACTCACTGAAATACACACCTTAAACAAGTGCATTTCTTTGTGTATCAATTATACTGAGATAAAGCTGTTGTTAAAAATTGTATCTGGATATCAAGTTTTCAGTTAATGCTTTTAGTGCAAAGCAAAAATCCTCTGTATTAGCAAGGGCATGGGGAAACATTCACTCTCAAGGTGGGTTGGTATGAACACAAGTTGGTACAACCCTCTGAAAGACAATTTCACAACATCTATAAAATTGTAAATACACATATCCTTACTTAGATTTGATAATTCCACTTTTAAAAGTTTATTCTATAAACACATGCAACAAAAATATAATTACGAAGATTTTCAGAGCGGCATCTGTGTGACAGCAAGCCATGAACTTATTCAAAGGAATGAGGAATTTTTTGTGTCACTCCCACGAGAGACTTCAGTGACCAATTAAGTGAAAGAGCAAAGTGTGCTACAATTTGTGCAAAAATCAAGCAGAAAAGTCACTTCAGGAAAGAGAAACCTAAATATTGGAGATCACTTTGAACTGTTTGACATTTTGCACTGCTTAAATCTTGTGCCACGTCATGCGTTGCCTTCTCAAAAAAATATATATTGAAAAAATCTTTTGAGGAAGACAAAGACAATGAAGCAGAGGTAGTGACATGATGCAGTGAGTGAGGACAATGACTTATAGTGTTGTTGAGAAGAGAAGAAAACTAAATTAACATGGGGTCAACGTTTTACTGTTTTTATTGTGATTATGGTCGCTCTTTGAACACAGAAGTTTAGGGAACACTCTGAGGGTCTGACTGTATACCAGTTGGCATGAACCAAGTGCAGAGGAGAAACTTGTTGCACAGTCAAGGCAGGTGGATGGGTCCTGGAGAAGGACCAAGAGATAGAATCCAGGTGAACAGAAGTGTCCACCTGTGATTAGAGCAGGGGCACCTCCATCTTAACAAGTAGAATGAAGAAAGGTGTTTGACTGTGTGTGTGAAAGTAACAAAACACTGGTGGAGGAGTTGGCCAAGTTGGAGAGGGATCCATCTCCCATTTTACTGAGCAGAATGCAACATCATGAGTACAAACACAGCTACGTTTTTATATTTTCAGGTGAGTCAAGAAGAGGTTCTGATATCCTGCATCTAATCAATCCATGAATTATAAAGCTAAATCATCTTCTGAGAGTGAGGCTCGCCAGAGGAGCAGGGGTAACTTTGAGGAAGGAAGATCCAAGCCACAAGTAGGAGTATCAGATAGGTCAAGTGTGTTTTGAGGCTTGTGGTTAACTTAGACTGAAACTAGTTACGCTTTTTCTGTACTCAGCTATTAGGTTGCAAGTACGGTATAGGTAGTTGGATTAATCGAGGTTGGGGTATTGACAATTATTACAAGAGAGTAAGGGAGTAATAAAGCAGATGAACCTGTTTACAAGGGAGCGAGTATGATGAGTCACTTGCAAGCTAAACCTAGACCAAAAGGTAAGTGATGGTGGAGAAGGTGGAAAATAATACAGTAGCAGGGGAAATGGATTGAAAACCTGTATTAATCAAACAACGTTCATCCTGGAGATTAGGAGAGAAAGTGAACCAGAAAAGGAAAATGTAAGGGCACAGTGGGATGTTTGCAATACACACTGGTGATGACAGAGTACATGGAGGAACCATAAAAGTAGGTGGCTAAGTGTGGACGCGGGAAAGAGACTGGAATCAAAGAAGGAGTTTCTAGTCCTCATTTTCCAAGAGCTTTGACAGTAGGTGGCATTGAATGTGATCGAATATGTTTTTAGCCTCTTTTGAAATGGGTGCTTTTTTTTCTTATTGGGCATACAAATGTGTTGCATCACATGTTTCTAGTATTTATTCCTCTCATGGAATAAAAGTACTTGAAAAGAGTGTCATTTTCTTAATTGTCTGTTTTATGCAATCTGCTAGGGTTTTATTTCAAATTTTCACTTTTGCAGTCATAAGAATGATTGCTCTCTGCCTTCAGAACTCTATTACCTTCAAAGGCTGAATTGGATAGCTCTCCATTCTTTCCTATACTCTTGACTATAAGATTTGGCATGGAAATATTGAATCTGTTCCTTGTACATTTGTAATGTCATCTGTTTCTATTTAGAGTTTTATGTGGAAATAATTTTTCCATATGTACTTTTCATTTCCTATTTCTTGGTATACTTTTAGAAGTTTATTATCTTCCAAAATATCATTTATTTCATAGAAAATTTCAAGTGCATTAACATTGAGGAGTATAGGGTAATGTATTATAATTTTAATCTCCTACTTATATGTTGTCATATTCCCCCTTTCTCTTGAAAAATTAGTATTTCATAATTATTTTTGCAGAAAGTTAACTTTCCAGTTTTTTTCCCAACAACTCAATTGTTATGTTTCCTTTGCAGTTCTGCTATAATTTCTTGTTTCTTTTAATTCACATATAATAGGTCCTATCTTCCTACCTTTTTCCCTTTTTCCTCTCTTCAATTTTGGAGGAAAAGGCAGAGAAGATGTGGCTTTATAAGTTTTTTCTGGACTATTCTAAGTTGCAGGCTTAGTTCATTTTTGTGTTATTGCTTAATCATAGAATCAGATCTGAGTGTGGCTTTGAGTCATTTCTATAATTTTTGTAATGTAGGGTTCCCATTTTTTATTGTTTTCCCAAATATTTATAAAAGTTTATAAAGGTCAATGACTTTTTTTAATGTCAAAAGTCAAGTCGATGAGAGTTCAAATTTTGTTGACTACTTTTGCTTTACAAACTGTTCAGTTTTTGAATTTTGTCTTCATAGCATCATAGTTTTCACTTTACATGTGTGTTTAAAGGACTGACTTGGAAATCTTATGTGAAGAAAAACATGAGTCGTTGTACTTACTTTGATGTCTTAGCACTGAAATATCTCACTAACACTATCCCAGTTCATGGATGTTCCTTAACTAGCAGTTTACCTTTTCTTTGAATTGTGCTTTATCATGGTTGGGGTTTTTTTTATGTTGTCAGCTTTTTTAAAAATTTACTCAAAAATAAAAATTCTGCGAGTTGGTAAGTTATAATACCCTGGCAAAAAGAACAAAGGATAGAAAAATACTATTATTACTGAGGCAGAAATTATCTTACTAATAGGATTTAAAGTATATGTAGTATGGCAGTAATTGTCATTGCATGTCTTCTGATGTTCTAAGAACAAAATAATACTACTAATATCTACATAAAGCTTTGAATTTTATAATTGATACTTGACAAGGGCCAATTTTATGGCTGAAATTCCTGAGCCAATTATGGCATGACTTGCTTTTGCATGTCTATAATTATAGAGTCAAGCCATGAGAACATAGCTCACTATATCCCTAACAAGTAGACAATAAAACTGATGACACAACTTCATGCCATCTTCCTGAGAAGCTGCAGGACAGACCACAAGGCCCGATTTTCACTGAGGTTATCTGTGTAGGTGTTGGCCCGGGTTACGTGAACACTCAGCAACTGATTTCAAGAAGATGAATTCTAAAACTCAGAAGTGACAGAAGAATAGCAAATTTATTTATGATACATGTGTTTCTTGTTAAGAAACACTTAAAAGTAAATAACAAAGTTGGAGTGTTCTCAAATGCCATGTGTAATGTTAAATGTTGATGTTCCAGTACATACTGAAAATTAGACTCGTATGGGCATCCTGCAATAAAGTTTGAGAAATTATCTAATCTTCATAGAGCTCTTTTTCCTAAGAACAGATTACTTTATACTCAGTTCCTGTCTTTAAAGTTGTTTTTATTTTCAACTAAAATAATGTCCTCTTATGTGTGATTGTTAATCCAAACCTATTTCCTTCCTATAGAAAAATCCATTTCTCATTTATTTGCTCAGAGCGATGCACAGCCATGAATGCATTTAAAAATTACTTCATCATATAAACATTCAATTTTTTCCTCAGCTTGCTGGTCTAATCAGGTCACAAAACAGACTTACTCCAGTTTCTTTACCCATTTTTACTGCTGTTTGTCAGTCTCCTTTATCATCACTTCTTCCTTTGCCCTTAAACGTTCTGCCATTCTCTTTTCATCCGTATTTTCTGTCCAGACAAGTCCATCATTCTGGCTCAATTCCTGCCCACTTGTTTATACCTACACAGTATCTGACCATCTTTCCAAAACAGAGGTCATATTAGTCAACAACCTGATGATTTGTTTAACAACTACTATGTTGTGGACACAATGCTAGGATGAGAAAATAAAATCTCATGAAATGTCCTCAGAACTGAAGAGTTAGAGGTCCACTGGATTGTGGCAGTGACCTACTTCTAGAAATCCCAGTGACTGTCCATTACCATATAATACGTCCAGACTTGCAAGGCCTCCATGGGTTACAGGCCACCCTGCAATGAACACCCTGTGTCCTCTCTCTCATAGCAACAACTTGGACTCTTTTGGAAATCAACCCCTTCTAACCCAGTGCAGCCACTTTTTTAGAATAAGAGCATGTGACTCAGGATTGACCAATCAATATACCGAATTCCCTGGAGAACAGTGATTAAGTCAAGGGTGGGCATATGAACCAGGCTTAGCCATCCTGGTCACAAAAGTTGATAGGAAATGACCAGATGACCCAAGGTGATCCAATAAGAAAGGATCTCGGGACTCAAAAGAAACATAAACCTTTTCCTATAGACTTGAACTTGAGAAGATGTCAGTTGAAGTTAGTCTTGCCATATTGTGAAGACAAAAAGAGAATCTCTCTGTATTAGTTAGGGTTTGGCTAGGGAAACAGAACAACAATAAGCTATATGGAATAAGGGAGTTATTACTAAGATAAGACCTCATTCAACTGTGAAGGCTGCTGAAGAAATCCACAGAAAGACATTGCCTCTGTGTCTGGTGACAGCGTTGAAACTGACATTCAAGAAGAAAAACTGGGCATCAAATGAGGGGAGAATGAGAGAAAATTGGAACCCACAAAAATAAACTGGACCACATGAGGGCACACTAGAGCCTGAGCACATCTCTCACCTCCTCAACCTTGACTTCATGGCTGCCCTACTGAAGGAACTGAGGTACTTCCTGATGATGGGCTGACACAGGCTTTATTGGACCCAGAGAGGCTGGAGGACCAGGTGCTTCAGGTGCTGGGAGAGCTGCAGGCACGTGGTTGCCCCAGATCAACAAGGTAAGACAGCTGTCAACACACGCAAGCTACATCATCACTTGGCCTCCTACACTGACCCTCAGAGCCCAAGGTCTGCAGTTTCATTTCCACTCTCCAAGTCTTGCTCGGTTTCACTTGTGGGAAGACCTAATCCAGAATCACAGAGGGAACAGTTCTGTCCTTCCAGCCTAGCAAAATCTACACAATACAAACCAGCACACTCCCTGAAAAAGGCGTCAACACAGGAGACCTGAATCTAAAACTCGAACAGAGGAAAACCCCATCCTGTGAATGTCCCCCAAGACCCAGCAGACCATGGACTTTTCAGCTGTGAGTCAACACTCTCCCTTTGTGGTTAAACACTTTGGATTGTGTTTCCTCTCACTTGACATCAGGAGATAGAAAAAGCTGGCACTAAGAATGGAACATTATAAATGACAGACACCAAATTCATAATCAAGGAGAGGGCAGGACTCTCATGCATCTGTGTCAGGGACACAATAGTACTTGTAATTTGGTTACAAAGGTTAAAAATAGGTCAATTTACACCTGTTTTAGCTTGGTGTTCAGAACTTATCCTTAATGAGGCAACAGCATTTCTGGTCTTGATATGGAAAACGTAGGATTTTGCAGTGTGATTCTTGTTCTTATGGTCCTCTGTAAGTTTTATAATAAAAAGACTAGCTTATGTTGAAATTAGTTCATCTGAGTGCAGACAGGAAAAAAAACTGTGGCTTAGTTAAGAAGTACCTTTCTTGCCTGAAACCCATTCAAGGTCACTGAGAAATTTGAAAGATTAGAAAGCTGAATTCTCTCCTCCAAACTAAAGTTATTGCCAACAAAAGCAAGAAAGTAGGAACAATAGCAGGAAATAATATTAAAACCTGTGAGAAGCCATTTTCATCAGGCTCCTCCTAAGAAGCTCCTATTTTAAACTATTTAGAAAAGGAGGGTGATGACCTGGCCTCAAAGATACCACATGTATGTACCTAGGAACCAGAGTCAAAATGGTCTATCTCCCCTGGTCAATGTCAATGTGTTAAATTACCACTGTAACAAAGCAAACCACTGACAAGCAAAGTTTAGATAATGATCCTAAGCAGGACCTGTGAGGTTCCTGGGCACAAAGGCTTTCTGTGTCCCCCATTTCTTTGATTATAGGAAATAGGCTTCATTCAGTCTCTATGACCTTCCCTGAGTTCCAACAGGCAGGTTCAAACAGCTGCTAATCAGGGAAAGGAGGGCATGCAGAGGCAAGGGAGGAACAGTCAGGGAACAATAGTGCAGCCTTGGGGCAGGGTCCTGGTTCCCCCTCAAAGGATACACAGAACAATAACTTTGAGCTGTTTTGCAGATACTATAACCCCTACCAGGTAGAGAATTTAACTGGATGCTTCCCACAAGCACTTAGACCCCAGACTGGTGGAACCAGAAGGTCGATGATGCCAACTCCCAATGACCTCATCACCAACCAGTCAGAAGGACATCCATGGGTTGATCATGCCCTCTTTGAACCATTCCTATAAAACTCCTCACTAACTGCTCCAGGTCTAAAACACACAGTTTTAATGCCAGAGGGCATTAGCCCACTGTGGCCCCCTTTGCTTGGCAAAGCAATTAAACTATTCTTTTCTACTTCACCCAACACTCTGTCTCTGAGATTTAATTCAGTGTCAGGGTACAGAGGCTGGATTCAGCTTCAATAACTTGGATGAAGGGCATGGGCAGAGCAAGGTGGCTGGAAGGCATCAGGAGAAAAATATGGGGCCTCGTTCTAATACAAATGCTGGCTTGAGGAGATATCTGGGTTTTAGTACTAGCCCATGGAATTGTCTGGAACACACAGATTGAAAGCCCAGTTAAATTTTAAGAAAGTGGGCTCATCAACATTGGAACACAACAGGTTACAATTACAATCACTAAAGCTATCCCAAATTCCTAATCCTATTGTAACAGGAAGGGATGGGACACACCCCATGTACCCATCTCCTTTAGGAGCACTGAGGACAAAAGAATAAGGGAAACTGCCCAGAAGAAAAAAATCAGGGCAACGAATTCAGATCTGCTGACAAAAGAATTCTGTCTAGCACCGGAACAAACAAGGCAACAAATCCTGCTATTTTTATTATACATGGTATGGATGCTTGGCCACTGTATTTTATTTCTCATTTGCCCCATCCAGTAGACGTTTTATTACAAATATTTTTATTCTCTATAATTGTGTTTTGCATATGATAAGCTGTTGGAAGGAGTTACACCTCTACACCTCTGTTGGTTTGCTGGACCATGAGGAACTGCATCCAGACCTGATGGATGGAACCGATATCAACCAGAGGCAGAGACTCAGAGCTGAATATGTAGCAGGAATGAACAACCTGACTCCACACTGGATCTGTTTCTTTTGCTTTAGTCTTTGCATTCTACTGTTTTTCTACAAGTTAATCACTAAAAGTATGTTGCCTACACCTTAAAGCGTACACAATGGCCCATCTCTGGGGAACCCTGACTCCCAGGCCAGAGGTAAAATACCTTTGTTTAACTCACAGGAGACATGCTGACTGAGGCCCACACACCTGTGAATGGCTGCAGGAAAGAAGAAATTAACACTTCCCCTCCCAGAGTCTGGCTGGAACCAGGAAATATTTGCAACCACTGTGGACTTTTTTTTTTTTTGCTTTTCCTCCTCACAATCCCCTCTTTGCTCTATAAAAGAAACTAGCATTCAAACCTGGGCAAGATGGTTCTTTGGGACACTAGTCCACCATCTTCTCAGTCTGCGGGCTTTCTGAATAAAGTTTCTATTCCTTGTCCCAGCACCTTGTCTCTGGATATATTGACCTGTTATGAGGCAAGCAGTATGAGCTTAGGCTCAGTTACAGGTATAGTAACTGGGAATAAGGACTTTAAGAGTGACTCGTGTTTGGACATTAGGTGGCCAAAGGCACGGACTAGAGCGGACCTCTGTTGTTTCATAGCTGCCATGACGCATGTCCCCTGCATTCTCCCAGTGGGGCTCCATTCTCAGCTGCAGGGCTGCAGGAGAACCACACTGTTGTCAATGGTACAGAGCATTGTGAGTTCAGGAAGGAGAGACTGACCAAGCCAACCCAACCAGAGTGAATCACAGGTCAAGCACGGGAGTGACCAGAGAGAGCTTTGCCCTCCTTTTCTCCAGATTTGAACTGGGAAGGATATGGGGTAGAAAGCCTACTCAGGATGAGGAGAGCATCTAGTGAAGCATGAACCCAGCAGAGAAGAAGCAGGGCTGAGCAAAGCAGATGAGAAACTGAGTCGTGCTAATGAAGAAAGGCCCAAACTGAGGAGAGACAGAAAGCATACATTTATCTAAACCTTAAATTTTCAATCACATTTATTTAACCCTAGATTTTCATGTCTTTCAGTCAAAGGTACTTGAGACTGAATTTTTTTTCACTGTTAACAGGAAAATAAATCCGAACTAAACTTTTCAATTTATTTCTTCATCCTTAACCCACAATTTTGTACCATAGTCACACAAAGCATAACCCAAGTCTCACATTCTGCAGACTTGACTCTTGGAGGGCTTCAGACTGAAATGTCCATCTTCCTTTTCTGCCTGGAAAACTTTGATTTACCCATTAAGTTTCACTTACTTGTTCCCTCCTTTGTAAAAGTCCTCCTCAACATTCCCATAGGACTACAGTGTTTCCAAAAACATTACCATTTCTAACATGACCACTAAAATGATTTGTTGTATCTCTTAGATATAATTTTAAAAGGTGTTTGTTAATTAGTTGTTGAGTTTCTGTTTTTCACACCCTATTCATTGTTTTGACTTTCCACAGAAAATTACTAAATAGGATTTAAACAGTTTGTAGCAAGATACTGGTGGTAGCAGTTACATTGTCGTTTCCAAAAAGTGTATCCCTTTTGTAAAGGCAGTTTTTTAAAGAAGTATGCCACTTCTTTTTTCCCCCAAAGGTTTAAATAATTGTGTTTATTTTTTAATATCTTTTTTAAAAATTTTATTTCATATTGGGGCACAGTTGATTAACAATGCCACTGCTTTTCTGAGTAGGACAGTTATCATTCTTGAATAACACTGTGCTCATTTGCACTGTTTCTGCACAGAGAAGAGACTAAATGAGTGTTGACTCCTAATTATGTTCAAATTTTGTGCACTTTTCTTGTCAAGTGCCTCCAGAATGTTTTCTTTTCTTTTTATTTACTCCCATTTCAGTAAGTACTTAAGTTGGCTGAAAATAACCCCTTTCCAAAGGCCTATAAACAAGAGTGTCTTAAGATTGACAATACTCTATTGTGAAGGCTTATGTTTTAAATGCCTTATTTTATGTGATGCTGTGCTATCTGATGCCCAAGGGGAAAGGTGACACAACAACAGACCACAAGTATCAAGACTATTTTTAGGTATTATCCTGGTGACCAAAACAGAGACATTTATTTCTAAGTTGGAACGTAACCAAAACATATCACATCCTCTGTTTCCTTTAGTTCAACAAGTTCCAGATTGGTGTCTTATAAGCTATTTTTCATATGCTGTGACACAATGCTAAGTGTTTTTATTCAGAAGTGGCCTGCTGGCTGAGTGCCCATTCATTGTAGGACAGCATTTTCCCTCAGCTGTATCAGAACAACAAACCAAGAAGTTCACACTTCCTCATTAATTCTGGAAAACACATACCGTGGATAGCATAGCATGAATCTTTTTAGGTCTTGACAATTGCTGGAAGTGTTTTATTTTATAACAGAACTCAAGAATATCCATATTTAATAGCCAACAGTAGTTATGCTGAAAACTGCGGCTATAAGTACCATAACTCTCTTAAAGGTAATCATTGTCTTGCTAAACCCTATGAGTTCGGTACTAAGAACGTGTAAGCCTGTCATTTTCTTTTTCAATGGTTTTTCATTTGATGAATGTATTATTGTAATTGAGGACTGTGAAAGATAATACAAGGCATTTTTTTTTTTTTTTTTTTTTTTTTGTGGTACACGGGCCTCTTACTGTTGTGACCTCTCCCGTTGCAGAGCACAGGCTCCGGACACGCAGGCTCAGCAGCCATGGCTCACGGGCCCAGCCGCTCCGTGGCATGTGGGATCTTCCCGGACTGGGGCACGAACCCATGTCCCCTGCATCGGCAGGCGGACTCTCAACCACTGCGCCACCAGGGAAGCCCAAGGCATCATTTTTAAAGTCTTGATATTTCCCTACAATTTATGGAAAGAATTCAAATCCCTCAAGTCCTAAAGCTGAAACTTTAAGCATGTGAATCTCAGCATCCAGGTGAGACTGCTTACTCACATTTAAGGCAGAAATAGCATCAAGAGAAGGAAAAATTTGGATTAATAGAAAATGAAGCTTTAGCCTATTCATACTTTAGTTCCCATGCATTTGCTCCTCCATGTTTTGCCCTTTTATTAATGAGAATCTCACTCTTTGTATGTTAAATATTTACAATAAGATGTAAGAGAATGACCTTGGGCCTCTGGTCTGATTTCTCACCTCCTGCTTATATAACTTAGTTCAATTAATTTAATTTCTCTAAACCTCAATTCCATTGACTGTAAGATGAGAAACTGACTTTGTTTATCCATTTGTGATGACTGTATTAGAGAAAATGTATAGAAAGCACATAAATTAAAAAAAAAATCCTGGTGAAACTCAACAAATAGTAAGTATTCATAGTAAGTCCTCAACTAACAACATCCACAATGGTGGTGTTCGTCAACCATTGTGTTACTTCCTTTGGTCCAGACATCTTTACAAATGCTATCAAGTTCAACTATCATGTAAGGACCAGGAGATGCTATTGTCTTGTTGTTGCTGTTTTGTTTTATTTTGTCATTACTGCCCCAAGTTTACAAATATAATGTACTCTACTAAGTTAAATTCTTAGATTGGGAGCAAAGGTCACTGATATTCTGGAAAGAAAAAAATGACAACAGAACGTAAAAAGACCACGCACATTCATTCCCTGCCACTCAGACATGAGCTCTCCTGGTCACAAGCAGTTGTCCTCCTAGTCTCACCTAAAAGTCACACAACGTCACTCTGTTTTATTGAGCTTCTTCCTTGTCCCTTTCAAATCAAATGCAGCCATCCCTGCCTGATATGTCCCTAGATGAGAATCGATATTAGTTGTTCTAGATATAGGTTTATTAGTTTGGGTGGGAAAAGGGTCGGATTGACCATTAACCAAATATGATGGAGAGATTCATGGGCCCTCCACAGTGGGCTTTGAGTGAGTCTGTCCTGTCGGTTTGCCATTTTCATCCATCAACCCCATCTATTTACTGCCGACCTACACAGACGCATAGCCATGTCAGAGGTGCCGCGAGAAATATTTATCTTCCGAGACCAACAAAGAAAGCAGAGAACCCTTTTCTTTTGAAATTTTTTTTTTTTTTTTTTTTTTTTTTTTTTTTTTGCGGTATGCGGGCCTCTCACTGCTGTGGCCTCCCCCGTTGCGGAGCACAGGCTCCGGACGCGCAGGCTCCGGACGCGCAGGCTCAGCGGCCATGGCTCACGGGCCCAGCCGCTCCGCGACATATGGGATCCTCCCAGACCGGGGCACGAACCCGTATCCCCTGCATCGGCAGGCGGACTCTCAACCACTTGCGCCACCAGGGAGGCCCTCTTTTGAAATTGATAAGCCCCATTCTGGGTTCATCAGTTTTGAATCTGACACAGCAGAGAAACAGAATGGTGGTCCCCTTTGTCAGCTGCAGCCTGGCCACTTGACAACCCAGAGGGCAAGTCCATCAGCCTCCAGCCAGGGCTTCAGCTCTGATCCCCCCATCCATGTAGAGGGTTCCGAAGTCTCTCAGGGAACCCTTGGGACCACGGGCACCAATCCTCAAGTGTTTTACAACGTGATGCTAACTAAATACATGCCAGTGGCCTTGTCCATAGGGAAATTACAAACAGTGCATCTGTCTGTGAACGTAAGTACACATAAAACCAAATTTAAATAAATAACCATTCAAATGTATAAAGCCAAAAGAGTAAGTTTTGTCTAAATTTGCCAAAGGGACAGGGTTATACTGTTGTTAAGGCAAGTTAGTTAAGGTCAGTCCATCCTTACTCTCTTTGACAGCTTGGACAAGTTACTTCAAGTTTTGGGTGTAATCATCCATACTACATGGAGAGTTATACTCAGAAGTTTGTTTTGAGAATTTACTGTATTGATATGAGCTTAGAACATTTTTTGAAAAACATTCAATAAGTGTTAGCCAATATCAGCTTTAAAATATACAGGAAATAACAATGATTCTATACCAATTTACATTGTCCAGATTCAGAAATTGAAAAAAGAGCATTTTTAAATTTTAATAGACCACAGCATTCGACTATAGAAAATATAAACCAAATGTTTGGATAAATGCAAGAATCTTTTGCATTTGAATATGTTAAAATAGGACAATGCATTCAATCTTCCAGGAATTTATTCAAATAAACATTTTTTAATACGCACACATGCTGAACTTCTTTCTATTTTTTTATCTGTACAAAGCTTGTTTTCAATGCAGATTTTCCATACCTGGTTTCTTTCTATAATTCAGATATCAACTCAGATTTTACCTCCTCAGAATGACCTTGTTTGATTACCCTATCTAAATTAGGCCCTTGCTCCCAAGAAATTCTCTATGACAGTGCCCTGTTTCACTGTCTGCGTAACCCTGATTACAATCAGAATACACCTGGATTATCTGCTACTTGTTTCAATTGGTCTCTCTCCCTCTTGCTATGGTTGTTTACCACTTATCACCAGGGTCCAGAATAGTGCCGGGCTCATACTAATAATAATAATAGCTTCCATTTATGCATTTTGTGCATAACTTACTTTGTGCGCTTTTCACGTATTGACAATATAATCCTCACAACCTTGCAAGATAGATGCTACATTACACTCATTTTACAGATGAGACAAAGGAGGCAAAAAGTGGGAAAATGAGTGCCCATAATCACACAACTAATCAGTTCTTAAAGCACACTCTGGTCTACCCCTGAGGAGGCACTTAGCACAGAGTTGTTAAATAAATGACTACATGTGCTAGGTTTGGGGCAAGGAGCTGAATATATAGAGGTGAATAAGACATAAAGTCTCAGGGCACAGGCCACATGAGTCTATGTGAAGGAAAAGTATAGTAAGTTAATAAGCAAGATAACACCTTAAACTTATACAGCGATGCCTGTCAATTACATCCCAGTAAAACTGGGAAAAAATAAGCAAGAGAGACAGATTCAGTAAATACTAGACATGCTTTGATAGAAGCTTTACCGGGCACTAGGAGAGTATGAACGAGAATGTGGCATTTCCTTTGGTGCTGAGGTCCAGTTTTCTTAGGGGGACAATGACTCATGGCTGTTTTAAGGAAGAAGAGTGAATATGGGAGCCTTAAATGGGGTAGCACTGGGAATCTCTAGGTGAAACTTTATATAATACAGTAGAAAATGCCTAAAAGATATAAACTAGCTTGACAACCCCAAAAACGCTGCGTGAGGTTTGTTTATACCACTGCACCTCAGTGGCTGTATGGGGTTCCCATGCAAGCCAAGTTGTTACCATGGAGACGTGAACAAATGACCCAATGCAGGCGGAATCTTCAACCATCGCTAAACTCTTAGAAAATCAGTGCCAACAAGCATTCCTCCACTATAAGCGACTCTACCTTTACAAAAATTAAACATAGGAAATGACATCATTTATTTCAAGGAAAGTAATAAATGTAGAAAATACAAGCATTGGTCACTGCTGTCAGCAGATAAAAGAATTTAAAATGTTCATTCACTAATATTACAGACTGCATTGTCACTATAGACTATAGTTTAAATGTTGTTTTAAAATTGGGGGACTTGGTTTTGATCACCTCAAATAGCATTGATAAAGTGCCAAATTTTACAAGGTCCTTTATCATGAAAAATGCATCTATTCAGTTTGAGAACACCCAAGATATTAACATATACCAATCATTTAAGGAAAAAATAAGAAGAGCTCTCAGCTTGATAATTGTTAAATTTGTATCCTCTACAAGCATTAACTTTTAGTGAAGGAGGAGTAATGTGCAGCCTTCACTGGCAGCATATAACATATTTCGGTACATCACGTAATTTGGTAAATAATTTAAATTTTATTTCCAGATTTTATTTTCTTTTTTTGTCTACTTTTTAAAATTAAGTCTTAAGCTCACTTTGGATCATATCGTTTAAGAATATTGTTCTTAATCATTCAAGAGAACTTAATTTGGTTATTTAGAGGGGACTCTGATCACAGATTTATGGTCCTTCTCAATTTCTTTAAGAGACTGAAAGCCTGGAAAGCTTTCATGCATCCTGTGAGCTGCATACCTGAATTTACAGTTAGCATGTTTTTAATTACTTAAAATATGCTGAAGGCCGAAGTTGTTTTTCATGTATTAGTGCACCTTCTTCCAGAAAGCATTTGAAGCAACATCTTGATGGGCATTTTCCAGGTGCAGAGGGGGTTTTCAGTCAGAAGGGAGCTAATCACAGTTGTTCTGAGTGGAAAAGACTCAGACCAGGCCAGGGAGTTGGTGGAAGAGCTAACAGTGCCCTGCACATAGGGTCCGCTATGGGGTGGTGATTCTCTCCTTAGATTCTCACAACTACAAAAGCAAGCCCTTGAGTGAGGCCCCTCATATGCATCACCTGACTTGGTCCTATGTAGAAAAGGCTATCTTTGCACTAACAAACTAAACCCTTCACGATTCACTTGAAGAGCCTACAAGAGGACACAGACTGCTGTTGTTATAAAAAGAGAAGGCAGATGCCCAGCTCCTGAAAATAAGCCAAGATCTCTAGGAAGTGCTCTGACTCAGGTGGGGTTGGCAGGGAGTTAAGGATAAAGGACAAAAAGCTCCATTTATCTTAGGTGTTTCTTCCTTTTAAAAGACACAAGAATATTTTCTTCTTATTCTTTTTTTCAAAATTTTTATTGGAGTATAGTTGATTTTTCTTCTTATTCTTTAATTGAAGATATATATTTTAATCTTTTAATTGAAGCTGTATTTTTCCTGTCAAATACATATTGTTTATCTTGCTTTTTCACACACACAAACAGAATTCTTTTACATTTTTTTTTCTTTTACAAATTGGACTGATTTCTTTCCTACTTTAACACATGCAGAAGGTTTGAAAACTCCACATACAATCAGCACCTGCTTGACTCACTGATACCACTTTTCAGAGATAACTTTATTTTTCTTTAGCTACACTGGTGGTTACATGGATGATGTTTCTGATAGATTTGTAAGTCAAGAAAAATTGTTAGACACAACACTCTAGATAGTTGTTAGAGAGATGCTCTTTGTTTCATATCTAAGCTACCGCCCTTAACATTTGGAACTTTGTGTTTCATTCTTTTAACCGATACATATTCTCAGGTACCTTGCTTCCAGAACATTGTTTGAATAATAAACAGTTATTGTTTCCTTGGTGCCTGGAATAACTGTCTGTTATTCCTATTTATTACCATATCCTCAATAATGAGGAAAAACGTAAGACATGATTAATAAATCCTATATGGTCTACCTCATAAAAATACCACTAGGAAGAGTCCTAAATTGTGAATTATTTATTCTGATAGTTAAAAAATTTCTTTCAAGTTGAAACACATGAAATTTATGAAAAGAGAAGAATAGCACATATGTATAGTTTTCAGTATTTATGTATTTAATTCCTCTGTTACTAGACTAAATTTTTTAATTCCTGGGAACTACCTTGAAAAGCATAAAATAAACAACCTAATACATATTCATTTAATTATTGAATTTAATTATAATCACAAAATATTAACATTAAAAACGTTAAACGGTCGTCTCACAGTAACCTCAATAGTCAAGCCTTTATTTTCATTTGAATTTCTTAAAAAAAAATAGTTACGACTTTTTGTAGGTCACTCAGTTAGTAATTGACAGAAATAAAATAAAATTCAGGTCTCCTGCTGTCAGAATAATACTCTTCATTGAAACCGTTTTCCTCTATCAAGGCTCTTGGTTAAAAATTAGTCCACAGTGCCCACAAATTGTCACCATATTTTAGATTTAAACAAGAAAAATGAAGAAAATGGAGTTGACTGCTGGGCAAACCCTGTATTTCCAGTATCTTTTTAAACTTCTTTTCTCATAATACACATTTTCTTCTAAAAAGATTAGTGCTAATGAGAGATGGCTGGTTGTTTGCTAAGGATTCTGGACAAAGTTGGGTACGTGTGTGTCCAGAAGAGCAGAGCTGTTCCAGGAACGTCTGCCCTCACACCTTGCGTCCAGGTGGGATCACATGACTGAGTCTGGCCAAGAGGGTGTGAGTGGAAATGATATAAACTAGTACTTCTCACACTTGAGTTTGCATTAAAGTCACATGAAGAGCTAGTTAGAATGTGTATTCCTGCGCTCCACCTATGGAGTTTCTAATTTAGCAGGTCTAGAGTAAAGCCTGGGAATGTGTATTTTTAACCAGTTAGTAGGTGATGCTGATGCTATCCACCTCCTGAAAAAATGATGGTCTTTTTAATGAAATCATTATTTTATGTTATGAACAAAATAGTAATTTCTGTCTATTTAGACACATGAATACGTTTTCTACTACCATCAAGTTTAGTTGTAGATGTTGAGGAAATTTACAAATTTAGTTTTTAACGTGGATATTTCAAAGGAGGAAAATCCTGTTCAATCAGGGGATCATTATATGCAAAAAGAGGGAGTGGGGGAGAGAAAGAGGAAGACCTACGAATTTAAGGCATGATTTCTCATCTCTAAGTTATTTCTAAGAAAGCACAGCCTGAAGAAAAAAATGATGCAAGTAAAGTGAAAAAAATACCAGCACAGATTTTATGGACCTAAGAAGACCTCTCCTAACCACCTTGATGATGTTAATTACCTTATTTTATTTTATTTTATTTTACTTTATTTTGTTTTATTTACATCTTTATTGGAGTATAATTGCTCTACAATGGTGTGTTAGTTTCTGCTTTATAACAAAGTGAATCAGTTATACATATACATATGTTCCCATATCTCTTCCCTCTTGCATCTCCCTCCCTCCCACCCTCCCTATCCCACCCATCCAGTTGGTCACAAAGCACCTAGCTGATCTCCCTGTGCTATGCGGTTGCTTCCTTCTAGCTATCTATTTTACGTTTGGTAGTGTATATAAAAATCTAGAAACAATAAATGCTGGAGAGGGTGTGGAGAAAAGGGAACACTCTTGCACTGCTGGTGAGAATGTGAATTGGTACAGCCACTATGGAGAACAGTATGGAGGTTCCTTAAAAAACTACAAATAGAACTACCATGTGACCCAGCAATCCCACTACTGGGCATATACCCTGAGAAAACCATAATTCAAAAAGAGTCATGTACCAAAATGTCCATTGCAGCTCTATTTACAATAGCCCGGAGATGGAAGCAACCTAAGTGTCCATCATCGGATGAACGGATAAAGAAGATGTTAATTACTTTCTGATGTAAACTAGGACAATTAAGCCATCCTTAGGACACTTATTACGGCTCCCGAAATCGTAAGCATGTGAAACACAGCTAAAAAACTTGAAAGCAGACTCCCATTTTCAACCTAAAAACAACAAGTTGGAATGGTGGGAAAAACTCTTTGGCTCAGAAAACTTTCCTCTGGAGCCATAGTTATTCCCTTCCCTTTCGGCCCTCTTTTTAGTGTGTTTGTAGCTTCATCATTTCACTTCTGGCCTCACGTGCAAACAGCTTATCCAATGCAACACTCTGTCTTCACGGTTTCAACCCATTATTGCAACATCCTTAGGAAAACAAGTACACCCAGAGCAAAAGTTTATTTCACAATATGCCTGCTATTCCTGATCCTCTATTTCTGCTTCAACCTGTAACCTTTCAAATTAAGCTGTTTGGGGTTGCTTCCCCTTATTAACTTGAGTTCAAGGATTAGACTCTCCGGTGTAATAATTATTCAAGGTGGCCAAAAAGGGTTTTGTGTTTGTCTTCCTAACCCTACCACAGAGCTGAGAACTCTACTGAAACTTGTCATCATTTTCTCCTGCCTCTCTGGTAGGTATTACCATCATTTTGTAGTTGACGTATGTGAAGTAAAAAGAAGATGCAACTTGCCGAATAACACAGTCAACATTTTTAGTGAAGCAAAGTTTAGAATAAGAGCTTCCCAAAGCCAGTGAGTATATACTTTAAAGTATTGAACCTGATAATATTAGTTAAGTTGTAAAATTAAAATGGGCCCAGATCCCCCAGATTTGTGATTGTCATGCATGGAAAATGGATCAGTGATTTGTATTTAATAATCTTTTAGATTCTACATCCCATGTGGCAGATACTGTGTGTATCCTACATCATCATGGTACCAGTATATCCTGCTACCTTGAGATGAGAAGGAGATTGACGAATATTAGTTGAATCAATGTTGCGAATTTTTTTTTTTTTTTTTTTTTTTTTTTTTTTTTTGCGGTACATGGGCCTCTCACTGTTGTGGCCTCTCCCATTGTGGAGCACAGGCTCCAGACACGCAGGCTCAGCGGCCATGGCTCACGGGCCCAGCCGCTCCACGGCACGTGGGATCTTCCCGCACCGGGGCATGAACCCGTGTCCCCTGCATCGGCAGGTGGACTCCCAACCACTGCGCCACCAGGGAAGCCCCTGCAAATATTTTTTAAAATTATAAAATATGCTTTAATATCCCAATTATTCCTGGCTTTTTTTTTCCTACTTAATGTAAATGTTAAGAGTGAAGAGAATAGTTTCTGGAATAAGCCTGTATACCAACACTGAATAAATTACCTCTCTGTAGCTCAGTTTCTCTACCTGGAAGATGGTAGAACGCCACCAGTTAACTTGTGAATATTTGTGAGAATTAGCTATGAAAATTTACTTTGGCCTCTTAGATGCAAGTTCAACACATTTTAATCACTCAGTAACTGTGCTCTATTATGGGACTTTCCATTTGTTACTAATAAATAGCTGTTAATTTTTTAACTCATGATAGAAGTACTAATCATAAAGAGATAGAAAGGATAGAAATGAGATTCAAGAATATCACAAAAAGAAATACTCATTATAAAACAAATAAAAGACCTCATTACTATTGTTAAAATGATTTTTATAACATTGTCCAATGCACATGTCATTCTGTTAAGGACTTTAATAGGTAAAGTGGATTTTCTTCTTTTCTGCTCTTTTGCTCTAAGACAGGAACATAAATATATGTCATGTTTCAAGGTAACCCAATCCCTAATGAAAGTACCTGAATTCAGCCTTCAGTCTTCTGAACCACACAGTAGGCCAGGTGACATCATTCATTCAATTACTACCACTAAGTAGAATTTTCACGTACTGCTCACCATGTGACTTTCTTCCTGCATTGCACTTCCTTTTTCCCTCTTTTACTTTCTCCCTTCAACTTCGTCAGCTCTTCTATTGTAACTGCATTTGGCGGGGTTATTTTTGTTGTTGGTGGTAGTGGAGGTGGTGGTTTTTTGGAGAAATTATATTTTCTTCTCTCACTATCTTTTTACTTTTCTCTCTCTTTAAGAAATAAAAATACCCAATAATACACAAGAGCCTTGCTTTGCTAGCAGAATTTGGGATTTAAACTATACAACCTCTGTAATTATTTGTTCTACAGAAGGTTTCTTTAAAGGCTCATTTAGGACCAAGCCAATGCTTTCAGACATTCCCTGGTGACTGATAGCCTTTGCCACCCACCTTTAAATGAGTAGTTCCCTTGTCAAAGGCCTAGTCTCCCAGATAATTATATACAGTGCATCATTTTTTATTTTCTCCAACCATACATTGGAATCATACCAAATAAATCATGCACTGGGGTATGAAATGCTGTTGAAATAAATGAACATGAAGATTTAGGGTGACATGCCCTGGGAATCAGAAGAACTTGTGATTTAACACATTGATCTAATTTGTTCAGGAGCTGACACTGGGTTCCATCACTGGGAAGTAGCATCATAACATTACAAAGAATAAATATTCACCCACCCCCATTGAGAAGATTACCTCTTTAAGAGAGTGGTCACTTATTTGGAGAGATTTGGACTCCTCTCTGGATACAGATAGTTTATATAATTGCTGAGCAATAAGTTAAGTTTCTCCAGACCATCCTTCCCTACGTGTTAAAGATAAAAAGGACATAACTCCCAAACCACCAGTCTGGCTCAGGTAAATATCGTGTTCCAGATAACACTGCTGTCAATGAATGGTATGGAAGAGAATGCTCTTCTCAAGAGGTGAGATGGGGAGCTGCTCTTGAAAATAAGGTTTAGGAAAAAATTTTTATGCCATGAGATATGTTCACATTATGGTAACAGATGCAATAAATAGGATACTTTGGTTCATAATCACTATTGCATTATCATAATTATGTTTGTAAACCATACACACAGAAAAGGAATAGAGAAATAAGTCAAATGTTCTCTTTGGATAGTGAGATCGATTATCGATGTCTTTTTTCTTTTTATTTTTCTATACTAACAAACTTTCCACAATGACTATTAATTTTTTTATTTGGAAATATAAAACTAATGTCTCTAAAGATATTTTGAGAGTTAAGGCATAGCATGTAAGGTAGCACTTTCTTTCTGTTTTCCCTCTGTTGATTCTCCTTCAAGTTCTCTTGCTCTTCTTTTCTCTCCTTAACTTGTACTTTTGCCTCAGATAATGAACACCGAAGGATTATTGTATTAGAATTACTTGAACTAATGTGCTTTCTTTTAAAAAATTAATGAGTGTTTAATCATTGTAATACTGGCTCAAAATATAAAACAGGAGCCAGACTATCTGGAAAGAAGAGAACCTCAGCTCTGACAGTTGCTAGCTGGGTGACCCGAGGCAAGTTGCTTAACCTCTCTGTGCTTCATTTCTCTGAAATGTTAAAGAAGGCTATTAACAGAGTCCACCTCACAGATTGTTGTAAGATGAAATGAGCTATTCTGTGTAGACATTTAGAATAGCGTCTCACATATATTAAGTTCTATATGCGTATCTGTAGTCCTCCAGATTTGGGTGGACCTACCCGTAAGGACTGTATTGCTATACACATACACGTGTATGTATATATATATATATATATATATACACATACATACAATCATTTCCTCTTGAAGCTTCTCTATGCCTCTGATAGGCTCCATGATGAAAGACAACCACTAGTCTTGTTTCTACTAGGTCCTAACCCCTAACCCTAACCCCTAACCCCTATCATGATGCTTGACACCTGGTAGGGACTCTATCCATATTTGTGGGATGAATAAAAGCATAATGAATATTACAGTCATAAGTCTGTGTCTAAAAATAAAATCTGATATTTGAATATAGGATAGTCAGCTATCTGCTAATGTCAAGGTTACCCCCTAGAAAATGTTTCAGTTGAACAGTTTTTGTGGGCCCTTACACTATTGTTTATACATTTCAAGTGAGATTATTGTTCTTTAGTGACCTTGCATTCTTTCTTGATATAAAGCTTATGTTGAATCTAAGGAAAGAGTCATGTTTTCTGAATGGGATCGACATGAGTTTCCCGTCTGACTTTTCTCAGTTTCGCTCTCCAAGTCCATGTTGAAGGACAAAAGAGACCTCTCTATGCCATGGAAACACTTCACACTGAGAAGTTCCACTGGCCTGGCCCCCTGACTCTGAGTCACAGAGCATTGCTTGAGAATAACTTTACAAGGCATCAAAGCACAGAAGATGTTAATGACTGGCCCAAAATGGTCTGGAATTGCAAACGGTTCCAAGAATCCAAGGATATATTTTTTCATCCCATGTGCTTGATATTTAAGGGCATGTGTGGGGTATACGTCATCTTTTTTTTTACTTGAGGAGTTAATTTATAACGGAGTATAACAGGTTTGAAGCTCAAATGAGTCTGCTAAGCATACTTAATACTTCTTCATAAACTTTATTTTTATAGCATTAAGTGTGTTATGAAAAAGAAAATAAAGAGTATGCTATCTTAACCCTTGGACCAAGTTCAGAGTGTGGGGATCTTTCCAGTTCTGATTTAGTACAATCACAGGATGTGGGAGGGCCTTTCAAAACATTTAAGTGGGTCTATAAGCCTGAGACTGGAAATGAATCACAGGACCATTTTTCATCTTGTCAGTTGCCGACATCATGCTTAAGGAATTCCTACAGCAAAACATATGTCTATTCAGAGTATTAGCCATTCTGTTCCCTGATACCAAATCAAAGAAGTACTTCCTAAAAAGGAAGTTTGAAAAGACACAATCATCACTTCTAGAGAATATACACGTGTAAAATTCATCATCAGTCACGGTGTTCGTATCTCACAAAGATGGCCCTACAACAACAGATTTAACAGCTCACGCACCCTGGGCCAAACAAACATTAATCCAGGCCTTAACAATGTTAAGATTATAAAGATATTATCTATCAATATCTGGATTTCATCTAGCATAAAAGGAATTGTAAACCTAAGCAGAATGATTTTGATAAATTATTGCCGATTTCCAGGCATTTGGAGGAAAAGCCATAAGATTTAGTGGTAGAAATGCCTTTATTTACCACATCGAGTCCAGTATTTCTTCAGTTTGGGCTGCACTTTAAGATACAGATGGGGTGCCTTTATAAATCTCTACCCCAAACCAATTAAGTCAAACACACTCATTGTGCGAACCCAGGCATCAGTATTTTTTATAGCCTTCCAAGTTTTTCTGCACAAAGCCAAGGTAAGAACCACCGCTGTGTTATATTCTGCTGGGATGGCCAAGAGGGTAGGAGCTATATCTGGGCAAAATGAGTGACTAAAGGCAACATTTACTATTAATATGCTGGCACTTTTTAAAAGTGTTTTCCCTGTAGTAACTTTCAATCCACCCTAATGGGTAGAAACTATTATCCTCACCACCATTTTACAGATGAGCACTCTGAGGGATGTCACACAACTAGGAATGATGGAATGGGGATTCAGATCCCTGTATTTGATAACAGAGTAATATTTATGTAACAAATATTGTTAAATTCATATAATATACCAAGCACAATGGAAAAATACTTGCAATATGATGCAATAAACAAGGAGATGCCTTCTGCCAGTAAATACCAAGTTATCAGCAACTGTCTTACAACATAGGCTGGAATTAAACATGAAGAAATAATCATGTTGCCCTCAGTAGTATCCTGGAAAAATTGTTGATACTAACTGAACCAATAGATGAAACTAACTAAAGAGGACCAAAATTCTGTATCCACTGACATATGTCTGGCTTCCAAGTGGTCCACAAAGTAGAATCACAGCCACTGTGATTCCAGCAACAGTGAACCAGACTGTAACCGTGCTGTTTTCACATATTCAACATCTGGATGAAGCAATGCTCAAGGAGCAGAACTCATAAGAACAGAGAATAGATTCCACAGTGTAATTCATGTTCTCTCTAACACTCTGGAAATAGAATATTCTTTAAGACACACGACTACAGTGAATATGACCTAATTTATGTACAGTATAAGAAATGCATGTCTCTTGCCCTACATACTAATGCTGACTTCCTGCTTTCACAAAGAGAAGCCCCAAGAGGTTCCTTGAGGACTTAAACTATATTTTATGCCATGGCTTACATGAAGAATATTTTCTATATTTAAGAAAATCCCATAGGTTGAAAAGCAATAGTGTGAAGATATCAGAAGCATTCTCTCTTTTACCTGGAGCTGAACAAGCTTATATAGACCCAAATCTGAATAAAAGTGATCTTCTATAAGTAAATGTCAGTAAATGTGTTTGGAACAAACAAACTCATCTCTCCAGTGATCACCTACAAGTGTTATTTCAGCGCCACTAAAAAGAACCAGTGCCACCTTCAGAAGCATTTACTACCCACTGGTAAATCTACAATGAGGTCTTTATTACTTTAGCTGTTCTGCCATTTAAAAGAAAGTATTTATGAAGGGATTAAATGTTGCCATCAATAGTCATTTACAGTTGAGGGTGAATTAATGATTTAAGAGGAAGCTTTTCTATGATTTTAGGAAAGAGAACATTTGGGTCCTGAGACCTGGGAGGGGTGGGGGGAGGAGCTGACATCCAGACTGGGAGAAAGAGAAGGGGTATACCCTCTGGGAATGCGAAAGGCAAATTCCAGCCCTTTCACAAGTTCATCCTGCAACCGCTTTTGGTAAGGAAGCAGGAGACACCTGAGAAACTAGAAGAAGTTTTCTTTTGTTTCTTGATGATACATATTTCCTTAGGCTAATTAAGACTTAGATTTTACAATATACAAAAAGAATAAAGATATTTTAATTATAGCTACCTCCTTTAACACTGAACAAAACTGGAAAACAAGGAAATTGAAATCCTTAAACAAGAACAAGGAAAAGAAGAAAAGAGAGAAGAATTCACATCATTATCACAGTCATTCTCATCATCATCATCATCATCATCATCATCATCATTTGGCTCAATAAATAACCAGGGAGACTAGGTGCTTTAAGAATTTTGGCCAAATGAGGTAAGTTTGCAAATAAGAGCTATATCAGCATATGTGAAAATGTCACTGGCCATACGAAAATGCAGAGAAACCACACTGCAAAATACATGAAGACTCAACTACGTATGAAAATTAGATCAAAATAATGAGGTTTACAGATCATCTCCAAATGATAGAAATATTGAAATACTTTGAAATACATTCTAAAAGTATAAAGGTAACTTCAAGTAACCTTATGCTGAAGGAAGATGTTGCTGATTCTAGTAACCATACTGATCAGGAAAGTAATGCATGCTTCTCTTGCTGTCACTCTCATTTATGAAATTCAGATTCATTTCTCCCAAAAAAGATGGAAATAAGGAAGAGGGGGAAAAGTAAGTATCATAACCCTCACATATCAAAGAAAATAAGTTTCTAGCCATAAATATGAGGAGAAAAATAATGTCATCTCGAGAAATTAAATATCTCATTCTGAAGACAATAAATGTAATGTGACAACAAATGTAATCTTTCCATTTCTTGAGGAAACCTTTTAAGAAATAAATGGAAACATTATCATATCAGTTACTAATGCTGTAAAACAAATCTCCCAAATACTTAGTGTCATAAAACAATAATAATGCTATTATTTCTCATGATTTTTTTCTGCTAGGAATCCATAAATAGCTTGGCTGAGCAGGTGTGGCTCAGAGTCTCCCATGAACCTGCAGGTAGATTGTAAGTGAAAATGGGTCAGCTGGGGGTGGGTCATCCATCTCTCTCCTCATATAGTCTCATAGCTTTCCCATGACATCTCTTCAGATGGAGAGTCTGAACTTCCTGATGGCATGGTGACCTCATGCCAGCAGAACTATTCATGTTACAGGTCAGGACTCCAGAGCGAGTGTGTCAGTGATCAAGGTGGAGGCTGAATCTCCTCTATGACATGGGATATAAGTCCTCTAAGTGCATGGGATATAAACCTAACCTCTCAATAGACAGAGTGTGAAAGACACACTGTCAGAAGATCTTGTGATTTGACCATCTTGGGAAGGAACAGTTTTTCGTAGTTATGTTTCCTAACTCACGTGGTCTCCTGACAATATGTCTTTCATACTTTTTCCACTGAGGAGTTACATTTAGATCACATGCAAGCTGATTTTTCACTAGGTTATAGCAATAACAAAGATAATAATATGATAATAAAAATACAGTATCTCACTTAATCCCATCATTACTTCCATTTTATACTTGCAAAAAAATTGAGCTTCAGAGAATATGTAGCACGCTCAAGATCACACTGCAAACAACATAGCCAACGTTGAAACATAGATCTATCTATTTCAAATTCCAGTTACTTTCCATTATACTACATCACTGCATAATGAGTTTAATACTAACCTAACCAATCACCCTCATAATACTTGTTCATCACTGAATTTCTAATTTATCATAAATAGCACTCTTAAGTGGAAACTCAGCACCAAACCCACAAAAATGGTGAGCAAATGTCCAGGTTAGCCCTGCAAAGTGCTTGCATGGTCTGCAAAGTTCAGACTCTTGGCTTGCCCATCAGTGTTGCTCTACAACATATTTAACTTTACTTACATCACTTACCCATTCCATATCAGTTGTCACAGTTTTGTTTTTAATTTATTTAATCTAAATTCCTAACAGATAGCTTGTCTCCAGTTGAAAGAAGAAAATACTCTGAGGTATGAATTCCTTCAAATTCCCTCCCCTCCACATCAAGCTAATCTATTTATCTCTTTTCTCTCTATTCCTACTTGTGTCCAAAGCTAATCCTTTCCCCTCCCTTCCCATCTGCTCTAATTTTCTTTCTTAATTATGTCCACTTATTTTACCTTCTACTTCCCTTCACTCTTGGCTCTTTCTCTTCCTTTTAAAAACAAACTCATATTTCTTATCCTGGAAAAAATAACTCTTCCCTAGTCTGTTCACCTCCTATTTAAGCAACTTCCCTTCCTGGTTTCCTGTCAAGTCTAAACTGCTTATCAGAATGGTTTACATTGGAGGGGTTCACTTTATTATCACTCACTCTGTGACTCATTTTGTTCTGGTTTCAGCCTCTCATTTCCTTCAAGCAATTCTTTGCTGTATCTGCAAAACTGTTTGGTATACCCGTCCACCTCCTCAGTCTTTGTGGTAGATCAAAAATCAGGTAGGCTGATTCACCATTTCCAGGGTCATTTCACAGATGGTTCCCAGGTGACTTGAAAGTTTCAGGTTGTTTCTACTTGGGACTGTCCAGGAGATCTCTTGTGCTGTCTTGACATAATCATTCAGTCTATCAACACGACGCTAATGAAGCTGCATTACAGTCCATCAAACACTGCAAATTGAGATGGCAAAAGTACCAGCCCTAACACACCTTCTGAGTAGTTTTGATTGTAATAAACTGAAGAGAAAATTCTCACCACGTTAACACTTTGGTTAGACGATTCCATAATAATAAAGATCTCCACTTAATTTTCTTTATTTTTTTTTATTGGAGTATAGTTGATTTACAATGTGTGTTAGCTTCAGATGTACAGCAAAGTGAATCAGTTACATATATACACATATCCACTCTTTTTTAGATTCTTTTCCCATATAGGTCGTTACAGAGTATTGAGTGGAGTTCCCTGTGCTATACAATAGGTCCTTATTAGTTATCTATTTTACATATAGTTCCACTTTTAATTTTCAATGCACACTTTTAGTAAAAGGTACATTTGAAGATTAAATCCTTCTCTGTATACATTTCATTGCAATAAATGTACCTAGTACTGTTTTTTGTGATTGCTGCTTATTATTACTTTAAAAATTTTTTCTTTATTCTCCACTTTTCAGCAATATGGCTACTTAAACTTTATGGAGGGACACAGAGTCATTTTTCTTTCCAACTCCACTCTTGATGCACGGAGTTTGGAAGTAATCACCAGGAAAGAAGGTCAGAGATGGAAAGCTAGATGTGTGAATTTGGGACTGATCCTTGAAACTCTGTATTACAAAATTGAGTTCAATAAAGTGATTATTGGCTTATCTGATAATTCTGCAAAAATGATTGATGATGAACTAAAATTAGAGATAATAAGAAGTTTAATAACCCACCCCAATAAAAATTTACTGTTAGAAATTTTAGCTATATATACTAAGTGAAAAATCTGTGGAAAATACTTAAAATATAAGCAAAATTTAAAGCATATAATCTTATCATACAGTAATACCTACTGTTAACATTCTGGAGTTTTACTTCCAAAAATATTAGTTTGTGTGTGTGTGAGAGAGAACGTGTTCCTTAAAATATTGCTTCATGCTTTGTGTCTATATATAATGATAAAGGTGCAAAGAGAAGTATGCTGTTAGCCTTTATTTTACATGATGTTATGTTGTATTTTTCCATGCTTCTAAATTTCCTTCAAAATTACTAATTTTACATGACTGCATAATCTCCTATATTATCAATATGCTACAATTTATTTAACTTTTACCCCTATATTTGGACATTTAGTTTGTGTCCAAGAAGAGGGTTGAATGTCTTTGTCATAAATAATATTTCAATGACCATATTTGTATGTGAAGATTTGTATGACTCTCTAAGTATTTCCTTTGGACATGAGAAGTGATTTGTTGGGTATTTTGACATTATATTCATATCCAAATTTCTTCACAAATGGGTTGCATCCTGTGGGCAGTCTATCATAATGCCCTTTGCACCACACCATTACCATCACTGAATATTGTCTTTTGAATAAATAACTTCAACAATATTATACAGGGACATGAGACACCATTTCAAGGTTATATTAGATTTGTATGATTATAGGCCAGTTATATTTCCCTTCTGTGAATTTTGCCTCTAAGTTCTCTTCACATTTTGTTATTGAGTTACTAAAGCATTTTCAATTACTATTATTCATTCGTAAGCACAAGATTTTAAAATTTTTTCTTAAGTATTTTTAAATTCTTTGTTCATTTTTCAAAATCAAATGAGTTTGCTTCAAATAAGCAATAGTAACTCTCCAATGTTTCTAAATAAGCACAAGATTTGACATAGAAAAAACACCCAAAGGACATTTCTTGCTTTCTTCTTTCACAGGGACCTCTGGGCATGTTTTTTATGTTTGTATCTTTAACCTGAGGAGAATACATACATCTTGTGTGAGATAGGAGTCATCATTTTTTTCCGACATCCCGTTCATCTTTCTGAGCTCTCACTGTGTGTAATGGGTGTACCCACCCACACAAAGACAATGAGATGTAATGAATTGTGGAAAAGACCTCTTTGTGGGGAAAAAGTGCCACACACGTCTTTGGAATGGAAGGAATTTGACCCCAAGCAGACAGGAGTCACATTCCTTATCAATAGGGCGCTATGGCAGTAACTTTGATCAATTCCAACTATTATGTTCGTTTCAAGGAATAACAAAAGAACTGCTAAACTTTTCACAAGTTTCATTAGAGGGAGGGAAGGGGGTTCATGAAGCAGGAACTGGTGTTGAAATTACCAATGCAACATTGTGTCAGGAGTGCCCGCCAGAATCTGCCCTTTGACAATGAGACAGTTCTTGACCTTTGACTAACAAACTGTGGTCCAGTTAAAACACTCTGGAAGTCCTCCAGTTCACATCTGCATGATATTGCAACTATGTTAAGAAAAGGGAAAGAAAGATACAAAAATATGAACAGCCCTTCAGTTGTGTTAAATGGTGTAAGGTACTTATTATATGATACACTCTTTTTAAAAATTCACTAGCCAATCAAAGGCAGAGTAAAAGGATAAAAACACAATTAAGAATAATGAACACCTGAGCAATACATTTTTTTTAAAGTAAGTCTGATGCATGTATGCACATATGTTCATTGAAAATAGGCACAGGGACCCATGTCAGGTGCATAAAACAAGATCATATGTTAGGTCTTAAAAAGACCTCATAAATCCAAAAACGTAGAAGTAATACAAGAAGAATTCCCTGATCATAATATAATGAATCCAGAAATTAATACGAAATAAGAAAAAAAAATCCTTCCACTTGGAAATAGTTTTAAGTTTTGAAAGTTAAAATCTTGTCATAAAAAATCTTTTAGATCAAAGAGCTGTAAACTAAAACTTAAAAAAATCAAGAAAGTAATAATAATGAAGATACTGTATATATCAGATATAAAACATAAAGAAGAAGAAATGAATAATTATTGAAATAAAAGCAAAATGAATGAGTTGAAATACGAAAAAGGGAGCAGATTAGAACCAATAACAAAATAATTAATTAGTTAAAATAAAACAATAAAAGTAATCAAAAGCAAAGCTCATTTTAAATCAACAAAATAATTCAACTTTAGCTATTATAATCAAGAATAAAAGAAGGAAGATAGCTAGTGCACAAAAAAAGAGATCTCAAGAAATAAACTTGGAAGCTTATTTCTTGAGTAGTTTAAAAACATTAAAAGACTACTTTCCTAATTCCAAGTGTAACAAATTTAAAATCTGGATGAAATAAGCATTTTCAAAGGAAAATACAATTTACTAAAGTTGACCACAGAATCTACATAAATCCTAAAACACAAAAAATCTAAAAGTTATATATAAAAGAGCTATCTCCTAAAATAAAAAACACTAGACTTTGATAGTTTCACAGACAATTTTTCTAAACTTTAAAACAAATAAGTCAAGTTAAACTATTCTACAGCACATTAAGATCATAAATTATTTTAATAAAGTGTAAGTTATATTGATATTAAAACATTAAAAAATCATAAAAAGACAAATCACCAAAAAAAAAAGACCAATTTTCAATATTTAAGAAAATGTTAAATCAAATAGTAGTAAACCCAACTAGCAGCACATTAAAATAGCCATGCATCAAGAACAAGTGGGATTTATTCCAGGCAAAAAAATTAAAAGATAGTTGAGTATTAAAAATATCTTTCATTATGTTTAATTCTCTTTATAGATCTAAGGTGAAAAAATTCACATGATCGCTTTCCTGCATGCTGAAATGGCATTTGATAAATTTTATACTAATTTTTACTTACAAAGGAAAAACACCCAAAATCAACATCAGTGAAATATTCACTAGCACACACTTAGGGTCACAGGTGCCCACAAACAGGTTAAGCCTGGGGACCAGTGCCACATGGGAAAGCAACTCTGAGAGCAGGAAGGAATTGGCTCACCACCACTGTGACTAATGAGCCCGGAGCTAGAGTCATTGCAATTAGGGCAGAAATTTATTTTTATCAGAAGTTTAAAAGTACAAAAGAATAAAGTAAAATTAATACTTTTTGCAGATGATATGGATGTCAATTGGAAAATCCAAGATTAGTTAGCAATAGAACAAAAATAAAATAACTACAAAGCATGAAATCATAAAGGTATTACAAATAAATATGCATGCATTTTCGGTAACATTAAGGTGGAGAAAGAAGGCCTTTGTAACCATCATTGATAGTGCAGAAATCTTTAAAATAAGTGATAAAATTATCAAAGACGTTTTGTTGTTGTTGTTGTTGTTTTAATGCCACTAAAAGGAAAACTAATCACAAAGTTATCATAAGCAAAAGAAGGACAAGTGGCCAACCTAGAAATAAAGAGAAACTTTGTTGGAGGCAAAGTGTAATTTCCCAAATATGGAAATACCTAGAAATCATGAAAAGAGCCAACAACTCAACAGAAAACTAATCAAAGACATGAACAGTTCATTGAAAATCAAATAAAAATATTTCTGGAGAAATAAAAGATGTGCAACCTCATTCACCATAGATGAAATCTTAATTAAAATACTATAACATTTTTTACCTATAATATTCATCAAAATTCAAAATGTTTGACAATACAGTCTGTTGGTGGGGTTATATGAAAAAAAAAAAACCTTTCATTCATTTCTGATGGTAGTAAAAAATACCACAACCCATGTAGAGGGCAATTTGATAAAACCTAACAAAACTTAAAATACTTTTATCCAGCAATTCTTTTAATAGGAATTTACCCTACAGAAACACCTAAAGTGATTTTTACATAGAAAGTTATTTTCTTGCAGTACTTTTCTATTAGTCATGTGACAACTAGTCATATCCATCTAAAGGGGGCTGATTAAATAAACTATGGGGTAGTTACACATGTGAAGATTTAAAAAAAATTGAAGAGGGTTTTTAATACCCTGATATGGAAAATTCTCCAGGATACATAGTTAAGTGAAACAACAAAAACATAGTCAAGGTACATAACAGTGTCATACCCTTCGTTTAGGGAGATAATTATACGTATTTATATTTGCCTATATGTACATAAAGAAACACTGGAAGTTTACACAGGAACATATAAAACATGTTTCCTAAAGGAGTTCAATCAATACAGGGAAGTCAGGGACAGGGGTGATGAATATCTAAATGCATACCTTGGCTGTATCATTTGGATTTTTGAATTCCATGAATGCACTACAAACTCAAAAAATATTTTTTTTAGTTCAATACTTATGAAATATTTTCCCAAGCTTAGAATATTATAGAATTAGAAATGCTGCATAACAAGTATTCAATGAATATTTGTTGAGAACATGGATGCATTAGAATAAAAATTCTCTCTTCCATAAACAAACGGAAGGAAGAAAAGAAAGGAGGAGGTTAAGGAGGAACAGATAAGAGAGGGAGGGGGGAATAAATTCCACTTGACTTTTGTGTTCACACATTCTATTTTTATTTGAGGTTAATTTTAAATATAACATTTATTGTCTTATCACAAAGCATTTCATCTGAGCACAAGAGTTTAAGTAATGCTTATCAAACCAAGATGCATTATATCCTGTTATGAATACATATTGTGTGAGTATTAGATACTGTTTAAATATATATACCCACTGTGCATGCAAGTACGTTGTGCTTCATTTGAAAGAAAATTTGAGGTGGAGAGCACTCTTCCTTAATTTAGAGTTTTCAATCAGAATAAAACTTGATTGAAATTTTCTAATTTGGTTTCCAAGAGTTGTATTTCTGTTCAACTTGACTGCATGTTTGATTTATTTCAGCCTCATCTTTCATCTGATGCCTTTAAGGGGATATTCAAAATGTGTTTCATTTTTCAGATTAACACGTTGTGTGTATGTATGTAGAGATAAGAATTATTATATTTTTATTACTACTGTTAAAAGTTTTACCCATAATACAAAAAGTAAATGTCAGGCAGTATAATACAGTTTGAAAAATTCAAACAGTGAAAAATTAGACATTTTGGAGAAGATGGGGACTTCCATGGGTACCTAATCCAGCTGTGAACCTTTGCTCGGGGTTAGTTTCAGTAAGTAGTTCCTAAGTGAGCTTCAATCACACTTATTCAATTAACTGTTAACTGCATCCAGCCATGGACAGGGAAGGCTGTAGCTCAGAGGGGTGGAAGTCTATTCTACAGATAACACACTCTCCAGAGAATATGGAGAGAATACCAATAAGTATGGCAAGCAGTTAATATTCAGAACCCAATATACAAGTGTGATAGGGTGGGAGGGTAGAGGGCCCTTGATCTGTGGTCCTGCAGGATGTCATCTTCATATGGACAGGTTAGTCATGTGACTTCCATCCTTCTCCTTCCCACCAGGAGTGTTTATTGTGGTGTCCTGGAGTTGATCAGTCATTGTATATTGAGTATACTCAAGGCAAATAACTTTAATCTTCATAAATCTCTGGATCAAGAGATGCCACACTCAGACTTCATGGAGATACCCCCATCATCACCTGGTGAGGTAGAGACAATGCATAACACCAGAGGCCTGAGCTTGTTTTTAGTGCTGGATTTTTAATATTGATATTTAGCAATTTTATCCTGAATGTGAAAATGAGGTAAAGGTATCAAAGACAGACTATCATTTTTCACTTAAAAAGCAAAACATGACATTGTGGTCCCTAACACCTTGATTCTTACCCTAGGGGTGACACAAGGAAAGTCAGGTAAAATGCCCTACCCATACACACTTCAGTCTGTACCTGCAAAGGAATGGAGAACAGTGCATTTTCTCTGTTTATATCCAGTAGAGAGACAGTTATCTGCCTCTTATTTTGAAAGGAGAAGGAGAAAAAATATATAACTTTTGCTCCTTTGAGAGGTGATGGCAAGGATCCTGGATTCTCACCCTGAACTTTTGGAATGCAAATACATCTTTCCAAGGGCCAAATAAACGCTGAATGTCTCCAGCTTTTGTGACCTAGAGATGTTGCCAAGTTCTGGACTTCACAGGTTTGGGAATGTAAATAGCTAGGAAAAGAGTTCTCCAGTCTTTGTGGCACCTTGGGACTTAACCTAGGGACCTAGTCCAAATTATTGCAGATCTCTCATAATATGTGAAGAGTCAAATGCTTCCAGGAAAAATGAAAGCAAACAGGGCCTATCTTTGTGTCCTAACATTTCCTCGTCTCAGAGGGCTAGGACTTTTTACGGTAGAACTGAGAAACCTAAGGAGTTGTGTTTCCCCACAGGAAGGAGAATTTATATTTTTATGCAGGATGGAGAATATAAGCTTAATATTTGATACCAATATTCCAGGCAGGCATAATCATTAGTATTTCTCATTAATATTTTTATTACCATTCCTTTTTTTTTAATATCTCTATTGGAGTATAATTGCTTTACAACTATGTGCTAGTTTCAGCTGCATAACAAAGTGAATCAGCTATACATATACTTATATCTCCATATCTCCTCCCTCTCGCGTCTCCCTCCCAACCTCCATATCCCACCCCTCTAGAAGGTCACAAAGCACCGAGCTGATCTCCCTGTGCTATGCAGCTGCTTCCCACTAGCTATCTGTTTTACATTTTGTAGTGTATATGTCTCCATGCCTCTCTCACTTCATCCCAGCTTACCCATCCCCTCTTAGTGTCCTCAAGTCCATTCTCTACATCTGCCTCTTTATTACTGTCATGCCCCTAGGTTCTTCTTCTTCTTTTTTTTTTTTTTTTTTTTTGATTCCATATAAATGTGTTAGCTTATGGTATTTGCTTTTCTCTTTCTGACTTACTTCACTCTGTATGACAGACTCTAGGTCCATCCACCTCACTACAAATAACTCAATTTCATTTCTTTTTATGGTTAAGTAATATTCCATTGTATATATGTGCCACATCTTCTTTATCCATTTATCTGTCAATGGACACTTAGGTTTCTTCCATGTCCTGGCTATTGGAAATGGAGCTACAATGAACATTGTGGTACAAGACTCTTTTTGAATTATGGTTTTCTCAGGGTATGTGTCCAGTAGTGGGATTGCTGGGTAGTATGGTAATTCTATTTTTAGTTTCTTGACGAACCTCCATACTGCTCTGAATAGTGGCTGTATCAATTTACGTTCCAAGGAACAGTGCAAGAGGGTTCCCTTTTCTCCACACCCTCTCCAGCATTTATTGTTTGTAGATTATTTGATGATGGCCATTCTGACTGGTGTGAGGTGATACCTCATTGTATTTTTTTTTTTTTGGCGGTATGCGGGCCTCTCACTGTTGTGGCCTCTCCTGTTGTGGAGCGCAGCCTCCGGACGCACAGGCTCAGTGGCCATGGCTCACAGGCCCAGCCGCTCTGTGACATGTGGGTTCTTCCTGGACCGGGGCACGAACCCGTGTCCCCTGAATCAGCAGGCAGACTCTCAACCACTGCGCCACCAGGGAAGCCCTGCCTTTTTGTCTTGATGAGTCTGGCTAGTGGTTTATCAATTTTGTTTACCTTCTCAAAGAACTAGCTTTTAGTTTTATTGATCTTTGCTATCGTTTCCTTCATTTATTTCTGATCTGATCTTTATGATTTCTTTCCTTCTGATAACTTTGGGGTGTTTTTTTTTCTTCTTTCTCTAATCGCTTTAGGTGTAAGGTTAGGTTGTTTATTTGAGATGTTTCTTTTTTCTTGAGGTAGGATTGTATTGCTATAAACTTCCCTCTTAGAACTGCTTTTGCTGCCTCCTATAGGTTTTGGGTCGTCATGTTTTCATTATCTTTTGTTTCTAGGTATTTTTTGATTTCCTCTGTGATATCTTGGTTATTTAGTAGCATATTGTTTAGCCTCCAGGTGTTTGTATTTTTTACAGATTTTTTCGTGTAATTGATATCTAGTCTCATAGTGTTGTGGTTGGAAAAGATACTTGATAAGATTTCAATTTTCTTAAATTTACCATGACTTGATTTGTGACCCAAGGTATGATCTATCCTGGAGAATGTTCCATGAGTACTTGAGAAGAAAGTTTATTCTGTTGTTTTTGGTTTGTAATGTCCTAAAAATATCAATTAAGTCCATCTTGTTTAATGTATCATTTAAAGCTTGTTTTTCCTTATTTATTTTCATTTTGGATAATCTGTCTATTGGTGAACATGGGGTGTTAAAATCCCTTACTATGACTGCATTACTGTCGATTTCCCCTTTATGGCTGTTAGCATTTGCCTTAAGTGTTGAGGTGCTCCTATGTTGGATGCATAAATATTTACAATTGTTATATTTTCTTCTTGGATTGATCCCTTGATCATTATGTAGTATCCTTCTTTGTCTCTTGTAATAGTCTTTATTTTAAAGTCTATTTTGTCTGTTATGAGAATTGCTGCTCCAGCTTTCTTTTGATTTCTATACACATGCAATAACTTTTTCCATCCCCTCACCTTCAGTCTGTAAGTTTCCCTAGGTCTGAAGTGGGTCTCTTGTAGACAGCATGTATATGGGTCTTATTTTTATATCTGTTCAGCCACTCTATGTCTGGAGCATTTAATCCATTTACATTTAAGGTGATTATCAATATGCATGTTTCTATTACCATTTTCTTAATTGTTTTGGGTTTGTTATTGTAGTATTTTTCCTTCTCTTGTGTTTCCTGCCTAGAGAAGTTCCTTTGGGATTTGTTGTAAAGCTGGTTTGGTGGTGCTGTATTCTCATAGCTTTTGCTTATCTGTAGAGGTTTTAATTTCTCCATCGAATCTGAATGAGATCCTTGCTGGGTAGAGTAATCTTGGTTGTAGGTTTTTCCTTTTCATTACTTTAAATATGCCCTGCTACTCCCTTCTGGCTTGCAGAGTTTCTGCTGAAAGATCAGCTGTTCACCTTATGGGGATTCCCTTTTGTGTCATTTGTTGCTTTTCCCTTGCTGCTTTTAATAATTTTTCTTTGTATTTAATTTTTGATAAGTATGTGTCTTGGTATTTTTCTCCTTGGATTTATCCTGTATGGGACTCTCTGTGCTTCCTGGACTTGATTGACTATTTCGTTTCCTGTATTAAGGAAGTTTTCAACTATAATCTCTTCAAATATTTTCTCAATCCCTTTCTGTTTTCCTCTTCTTCTTCTGGGACCCCTATAATTTGAATGTTGGTGCATTTAATATTGTCCCAGAGGTCTCTGAGACTGTCCTCAATTCTTTGCATTCTTTTTTCTTTATTCTGCTCTGTGGTAGTTATTTCCACTATTTTATATTCCAGGTCACTTATCTATTCTTCTGCCTCAGTTATTCTGCTATTGATTCCTTCTAGAGAACTTTTATTTTCATTTAGTGTGTTGTTCATCATTGTTTGTTTGCTCTTTATTTCTTCTAGGTCCCTGTTAAATGTTTCTTGTATTTTCTCCCTTCTATTTCCAAAATTTTGGATCATCTTTACTATCATTACTCTGAATTATTTTTCAGATAGACTACCTATTTCCTCTTCATTTGTTTGGTCTGGTGGGTTTTTACCTTGCTCCTTCATCTGCCGTGTAATTCTCTGTCTTCTCATTTTGCTTAACATACTGTGTTTGGGTTTTCTTTCATGGGCCGCACATTTTTATTTACCATTGCTTTTGGTGTCTGCTCCCAGTAGGTAGGGTTGGTTAAGTGGGTTATGTAAGTTTCCTGGTGGAGGGGACTGGTGCCTGTTTTCTGGAGGATGAGCCTGGATCTTGTCTTTCTGGTGGGCCAGACCATGCCCGGTGGTGTGTTTTGGGGTGTCTGTGAACTTATTATGATTTTAGGCAGCCTTTCTGCTAATGGGTGGCATTGTGTTCCTGTGTTGCTAGTTGTTTAGCATGGGGTGTCCAGCACTGGAGCTTCCTGTTCATTGAGTGGAGTTGGGCCATAGTGTTGAGATGGAGATCTCTGGGAGATTTTCGCCATTTGATATTATGTGGAGCCGGGAGGTCTCTTGTGGACCAGTGTCCTGAACTCGGCTCTCCCACCTCAGAGGCTCAGGCCTGACACCCAGTCGGAGCACCAAGACTCTGTCAGCCACCTGGCTGCTGGGTGACTATGGATTCCATAAAAAGCACTGAATGAAAAAGATAAAAGCTGAGCAGTTTTCATTAGTCTGTGGAACTTTAATCCAGGGGTTGACTGCTTGTATTCTCACCTACAAATGAGGTTTTGGATGATACTCTGAAACAGGTGTCTTATTACCATTTCTGCTCTCTTCTTTCATTCATGTGGTAAAATTGTGCTTAATTGACCTTTGAAGTTGGGGATAGTCCTGTGACTTGTGTCAGCCAATGATATAGGAGTAAAAGATTATGTGTCCTTTGCAGGTTGAAAGCTTGTGAAAACAAGCCCTTTAATCTCTTCACCAAATGGTAGACACCCTAATACCTGGTATCGCTTAGTGAGGACAGTGTGGCATAGGGTCCAAAGCTAATCCCTGAAGCACATACAGAGTGAACAGAAAAGTAAACCCTGATTTTTAAGTCATTGAGATTCGGCGGTTGCTTGTTATACAACATCTATGGAACTATCCTTTCTGACATGTACACTTTTAAAGTAATCGTAAAACTACTATTGATCTAAAAATCCTAGAAGCTGATGTGCTTTGAGCTGTTTTCTCCTCTGGGATATGTCACCTCCTCTCCCCACATGACTTGAAATGTTCGAGAATTTAATGTTGCAGAGATTACAACTCTGGTGTCAGCAACAACCCATGCACTCTGATTTATTTCCCATCAAAATCTATTGGATATTAATGTTGAAAAGATTGAATTCTGTGAGATCCTATGTCCACTGATTTCCATGTATACATGTACACAGTAAACATTACCTTCTCCATAAAAATTTTGCTTAGTTTATGGAAATCAGCATTAGTTCATCTACATGTAAAATGTGGTATCAAACATCTTTAGTTTATTTAGATACAATAGAAATTGATTTCAACATACCAGAGATTGAATTTGAAGAGCCCACAGAATATTTCCTTGGCTTTTTAATGTTCCATAAACATTATCATTCCAAAAGAATGGTCTAAGAATTTCTTAGAAAAAAATTGTTTTCTAAATTTTCTTCAGTGAAAACTCTATTTGTTTTCCAAATTAACCCTTCTTTACTGAGCTCCCATTGGTTAGTTTTATGTACTATCTTATGATGTCCTACAGGCAATTCATCAAAAAAAATCCTTTTACATGTCAATCATATACCTATATTTCAAACTCTTGAGTAGGTGGAACCCACAGACTATCATGGCACTTCAAGCAAAGTTCTGTATTAATAAACTGTATTTGTGAAACACTCCAACTGGAAGCCAGGAAATAAATTAAGTGATAAGTTTAACTCTCATTTTCTAATCTCAGATTTTAAAACTGGTATTTTTCACTTAAAGAAACAGTTTTACTAAAGAGAACAACAGATAATCATCCATTATATATCTGAACTGCAGTGTAGAGAAAAAGAAGTTACTCTCTTTAATATTATACTTATTAAAGTATTTAAGATTGAAAGTGCACACAAAGTAGGCAATCAGTTATGCAATTCAGCACAAAAAAAAGATACTTCAATAGAAATATCCAACCCCTGAATTTGAGCCTGAAGTGTTTGCAAGGCTTCCATTTACAATATCACTCTTTACCTTTGTTGTGCCTTTTTTGTTTTTAAATGAAAGAAACCAGATCCTCTTCCTGATAGTATCAATGAGGTAAGCAAGTTTTGTCACTTTTACCTCCATCCACAAAAAAAAAATTTCTCTATGGATTTTGTATGATTTAATCTCTGAATAAATTCATCTTTTTCAGAATCATTATTTTTCTAAATTTTTAAATTTTCTGAATATATATACAGCACCTAAACATGACTTTATTAAAAGTTAATGACACAATAAGAATAAAATTTGCCTGCTTAGAATTGTTAACCAGTCCAAGCTCCTACTGCTCACCGCACAATAGGCCAATAAATTGAGACATGAGGTGTTGGGACAAGGAATAGTGACTTTATTCAGAAAGCTGGCTGACTGAGAAGATGGTGGACTAGTGTCCCAAAGAACCACTTTACCCAAGTTAGAATTCAGGTTTCTTTTATACTAAAAGGGGACAGGGTGTGGCTGTTTGTGGCAAACTTCTTGGCGCTGGAATCCTTTGTTCTTGCTGCTGTCCATGTAGGTCAGGTCACAGTGTTTCTGTAAACCTCCAAGACAAAGGTTATTCTCCATTCTGCAACTTTTTATCACTATAGGAATGGAAGGGTGTTATACCTTTAAAGGTCAGAGTCTTGAGAATAGGCTATCCTGTATATTGCAGGCTATAGACAACAGTCTTTTATGAAGGTGCAGAACCAGCTGGACTAAGCACAGGCAACAGAGCACAAGGCTTAGAGCTAAAAGAATAGATCCAATATGGAGTCAGGTTTGTTATTTTCTGTTATAAAATGACTTTTAACAAAAATTCTGAAGTTTTATAAGGGTACTGATAGATCAAGTCAATATTTTTTGGTTTTGGTTTTGGTTTAAGTTGGCTTTTCTTATTAACCCATAGATAGATCAAAGTGAGGAAAAAGAGATTTAAAAAATAAAAAAATAGACTTGGTCAAAAACATACCTATTTTCAGAGATGCAAACTTGCAGAGAAATTTAACTTTCATTTTCAGTATGCTATCTATTACAGTTTTAAAAACATTTATTTTAATGCAAGTCAAGACCAATTCATCCTCACAGATATATTTAGAGGTAAACTAAGATTTAGGAATATTAACATATTAAGCTTTTTTGGTGTTTACTTCCACTTTTATTTAGTCACCACATAAACCATGTCCTGGATTAATTGAATAAAAGAGTGACATGACTGAATTCTTCTGTTTATGTCTAGATGAGTACTATCCCTTGGTTCAGTGTTTTAAGACATCTTTACTCATATCTAACTGGACCTGCTCTTAGGCAACAGAAAGGCCAGCCTGTTGATGAGCAGGTGCTGTGAGTTGACAATTAAAAAATTATAACATATCAAATCACATAAATATGCTTTGTACATAAAAGCTATTGGATTTGGGAGTAACAAAGACACTCTGGATATTAGTTTGAACCTCATCTTTCATTTTAAAATAATCTAGCTCAAACCAAAATTATAGAGGGGGGAATTAGGTGTCTGCTGTGGAAAGATCATGGATCTTGTACTGTGAGGATGACTGGAGAGGGAAGATTGAGATCTTCGCACTTTGCTCTTTCAGAAAAGGACAGAAAATCCTCCCCTTTCAGCATGAGGCTGAGAATGACAGAATGAAGTTGGCCACCTACTACAAAAGCCTGTTATAAAACTTTCAAACCTAAAAAGACAACTGTTTAAACTCTAAATTATTCTCAAGAATGAGAATGTAATTGGCTAGATATATATTTAGCTATTCCAAATATGTAATTTGGAATCTTTTATTTAGCCTCTTGAGACCTCTGTCAAATGATCAGAGATTAAACAAAAACAATGAGAGTACTTTAATTCTCTAAGTAGGTGTTTGGACCAAATGTTCTATTAAGTTTCTTCTTTAAGTTGGATCTTTGATTTATAATGCAGAAGGAGGCAAAGGAGTTTGGTTTTTGTTTTTTCCTTAATATCTAAGTTGACCTTTGCTTTTTTAAATCTCAGAAAAGGGAGTAAGAACAGACATCAGTTTGAGTACCAATTTTCCCAACTCTGGTTCCCACAGGCTCTCTTGAGGAAGAGTTTCCTCCCTCATCGTGAATGCTCAATGACTCAACTCCACCAAGAGCCCTGGGATTCCAGAGGAAGTTTTGCAATGATACTCTGAGGTTTTGGCCCTGAGGAAGAAAGCAGGAATTTTAAGAGTTTTGACATATTATGTATCATTTTGTTCCCGTTCAACTGTAAGTTTAAAAAAAACTGTTCAGAAGAAATTTTTCCCAAATACCTGGCACCAACTGCAGCATGGAGACCTCATGCAGGACGTTAAAAGAATAGCCATCCTGAGCCCCATCCTTGAGATAAGCTCATGATACCTGCCTTAAACCTCACTGGGAGGGGAGAACTTGAAGGTCACCCAACACTTTCACATTCCAGGCATCTGGGACCTGGAATGGGACCCCATTTCCTCACAGCATTGCAAAACTGTTCGTCTCAACTTTCTGAGGGCCTTTGGATATTTTAAGTCATTCTGGATGACATCATACAGCACAGATTAGAAGGCCTATAATAAGAAAAGAGAATAATTCTGTCCTCTCCTCCCCGCCTTTCCTCATTACTCCCCAAACCAACAACAAAACAATTTGGGCGATATTTCAGAAAAGGAATGTGATAAGGCCTGTTTTATTTTAAAACAGTAATTGTTGAAGCTATTTCCTTAGAATTAAGCATCATGATGTTATGTTGCTTTCCTTCCAAAGAAGAGAGGCTAATATTGCTTTTTTGTTTGTTTTTAATCTAGCAAGTCACATCTCTGAAAAGAAATTATTGACATAATGAATGCGAATATATCTGAAATAGCTCCTGGCTCTTAGAAGCCAGTGAATAAATGTGCATTTTATAAAGGATAACAGACATGATTAAATTTATTTGTAAACACAAAAACCTTGTTTAATTGATTTATATGTTTTCAACTGTTGTGCTTCCCAAACTTCGTTGTACATCAGAGTCATCTGGAGACTCAAAAAGCAACACCATGTTTTGCTTAAAGCAAATGACCTCTGCCCTCATCTTCAGGCAAAGTCAACTCTGATTTCCACATGGCTGGGAGAACCAGCTGCTGAGAGCCAAGGCTTTGTAATATCATAGGGACTTTACATCAAGAAAAGAATTTTAGCTGCTAATCTATATGGTAAAAGTATGTATGACTTATATGGTAACTCCTTTCTAAGAGTTGTCTTCAAATCCTGTAGAAAATTAAAATATTTTCAAAGAAACTCCTCCCTATTCCAGAATTTTTTCATCCTAAGTACAATTACAATAACTTAAATGTGTTTCTATTTCCAATAATTTGTTCAGGAACAAAATGTGAGTTTACATAAAGATCTTGTAAGAACCCAAGGTTATTATAAACATGAACCCCAAGTCATTTAATCATGCATCTGTCAAATCGAAACTCTGAGAATGAAGTAACAGGTTAAAGTATAATTCAGTGAGTGATGAAAATATAGTCTCCCTTGAATTATATTTCATAAACTGACTACCTATCAACATTAACAATTTTACCAAGATAAATAATTATTCACATGGGGACAAAGAACATACAATAAAATATTTGGTATACTGGGCTTCTATTTCTCTATATTCTTCTATTTTTTTCTATGACAACAAGTCTCCCTGTGTTATTTCAGAGCCCATCAGATGTCAGAGAGGGCTCTATGTGCGGATTGGCTTTGAGGGCAGTAAGCAATGATCTCTGTGGAGTGTTTGCTTGTTTGTTTTTTGTGTGTTTGCTTGTTCTGTTTTGTTTTGCTGGGTTCCGTTAGACATCTTCTGCACACACATAGCTCTCACTCAGTCAGTGGGCAGGAGGACGGCTTATCTCAGGACTTCCATAGCTCCCTCATTTCCAGAATCTCCCCATGAGACATCTGGCTGGAATGTATTTCCTGCTGATTCCCACTTGAGTCCATCACCACCTTTAATCAGCAAAGCTGGGGATTTTGTGTCCTACCCTGAATTGAAATTGAGTCAATCTGCCCCCTTTGACTGCAGAGCCACAGGTTTTTTGCACCCAGCCACAGCTCACGAAACTAGAGCTCTTGTCATCCAAGCAGGGACTGGGGGTGGGGGTGGGTTGAGCAGTCTCAGGGAGATGGCCAGAGACTCCTAATGTCTTTATCCAAAGCTCTCACTGGCTTTTAGGAATTAATACTTCTTGAAATGTTAGCTGCCTTTGGTCAATTTCCAGTGCCTTTAAACGATTGTTTTTGACAATTTCATACAGTTTTATAGTCTTTTATTGTGGAGATGAATTGCCAAGCTATTCGCACAGCTATTATCTCATTGATGTGTCAATCTGCAAAAGGCAAAATCATAGAGACAAAAGATAGGTCAATGTTTTCCAGGTACTTGGGGTGGAGAGAAGTCCTGACTACAAAGGAGGTACCAGGGAACTTATTGGGGTGATGGAAACATTCTGGATCTTCATTTTGATTTTGTTTACATGACTCCATGCATTTGTCAAAACGCATAAAATTGTACATTAAAACAGGGTGAATTTCTTAAGGTAACTGATACCTTAAGAAACTTGGTTTCACAATAACCATAATCTAGTCTGTGGAGTCAGACTACTTAGGTTCAATTCCTAATTCTACCTGTGAATATATGAATGACCTAGGACAAGTTACTTAACCTCTGTTTCATATCCCAACATTGCCAAGTAAGTATGATAACTATATTAATTTCCTATTGCTGCCAGAACAAATTACCACAAACTTAGTGGCTTACTACAAGACATATATTACCATAAACTTCTGGAGTTCAGAAGTCTGAAATGGACCTCATCAGGCTAAAATGAAGGTGCTGGCTGGTCTCTGTCCTTGCTGGGGTTCTGGGGACGATCTCCCTCCTTGTCTTTTACAGCCTCTAATGGCTGCTGGCATTAGGCAGCTTGTAGCCCTTCCTCCATCTGCAAAGTGCACAGAAGAGCATCTTCAAATCTCTCTCTGACTCTGATGCACTACCTTTCCTCCACATTAATAACCTATAAGGGGAAAGAATATATATAGATACATATATACTCTTTTTCAGGTTCTCTCTTTATATATACCTGAATCATTGTGCTGTACACCTGAAACTGACAAGACACTGTAAATCAACTATACTTCAATAAAATAATATTTAGAAAGAAAGAAAGAACACTGGTTGTTACTTTGGGTTCACTGAATAGTCTTAAATCTCCTTAATTTAAGAGCTAATTAATACCCTTAATTCCATCTGAAACCATGCTGCTTGCCATGTAATATATGATGTAATACAACATATCCACAGGTTCCGGGGATTCAGAACTGGACAACTTTGGGACATCTGCCACAATAATAGTACCTATGTCCTGGGCTTGTTGTGAAGCCTGAGTTGTGAATGCAAGCACCTAGAACAACACCAGCACATACATGTGCTCAGTGATTGGCTCTATCATTATTATCATTGTCACTATGCAGCTCCTGATGTTGGGGTCAGGCACGGAGTAAGCAGAGAGTGTGGGACGATGTCGGGATGCAGTGGTCCACACAATCCTGCCTGGCCCTCAACAGAACCGAATGTGAAAATGCCAATAGAGTAACTTTCACCCAAAGGCAAGAGTTGCCATTAAGCCTGCATCCTTCTTGCTTTCTGTCCTAATGTCAGAATTATGAAGAAGCAGATCCTTGTACAAGTTAGCCCCCTTAGTATGTGAGGGAGAGAAAATTGTAAATACTATCTAATTTCCGGGTCCCCTGGTCATAAACAAGATGAATAAAATGACTGCGTATCACACAAAATGGGCTTATTCACAGAATTCCATAAAACTCAATGAAACTGCTTTTGATGGATACATAGACACAAGCCTGCCCTCAGGCACTGTGAACTTCTTTATTATACCCAGCAGGATACGTCATTCTCAAGCTTGTGGACACTGACAGACTGGGACAGGAGCAAGCCAGGTGTATTTCTCAAACTTCTAAGAGGTCAGTTAGAATAGAAGCCATTATTCTCAGTAGAAGGTTATGCAAACCAGCTAATCAAAAGAGAACTTTAAGGATTCAAACTTAGAAACTTTGATTATTCCTTTCTATATTATTGCTGTTTCATGAAATAAAAAACTCTAATTTTTTTCAGATTAAAATGTATGTATTTCCCATGTATGTGTTTGGCCCCCTATCATGTTATGTAGATGCATTTTTATTTACTAATTATATAGAGCTACTTAAAAGTAACTAAAGGATGTTAAGGCTAATTTGGCTCAGTAAAATCAAGTATTAAAAATGTGTTTGGCATAAGGAAGTTAACTTCTGAAAGAAATGCAAGTTCACACCAGACTAGCAAATTTTGAACAAACATGTGTCATACAACCAAAGCACTGCTCAAAAAATGCATGGTTTTAAATGTCACATTAATACATAAAACACTACAATGAATAAAATAGTCAAATAAATCAAGAAAGCATTGATCTTGGGAGATTATAAAAAATAAACTTATGGCAAGTAAGTGAAATTAATATAAAAAGGCTCTAATGGATTAAATATCATTAGATTAATAGAATAAAAATAAATCTAAGAATCATTTTCTTTAAAATACAAAAAATAGGTAAACCACTAATCATTGAAACAAGAAAAAAAGAGTGAAAGCATGAATACAAAACATTGAAATATTTTTGTGGCAATAACCATGGACAGAGAAAACACTAATAGAATAATGAGAGAATATTTTGCTCACTATTCTGCTTGATAACAATGAAAACTTGTATAAAATAAATTATTTTCTGGGAACATATAAATTAAAATTAAACCCAGAAACCTTATACAATATTACCAGACAAATCACTCTACAAAATGTCACTATAAATCTATTCTTTCCAAAACTCAAAGGATCAAACAGTTTCACAGGGATTTCTACCAAACTTGTAAGGAAAAATTAACTACAATACAATTCATGCTCTTCAAAAAATAAAATAAAATACAACAGGGAAAAGAATGTAAAGAACTCAAATACTCTTTAGGAAATAATTATAATATGGATTCTGAACCCAGAACAATAGCAGAAAGGAAAGCTGAGTAAAAATCATTCTCACTGAATGATTATGAATGTAAAAATAAAAGTAAATAGAATTCAAAAAACACATTAAAATAATAATACAGCATAAGAACTCTTATTTACTCTAAGAATTCAAGGATGGTTAAATGTTAGTATATCTATTTATATAAATTTGAAGATTAATTGAGGAAACAATAAATAGAAGTCATATAAATGTCCTTCATACATATTTAAAGGGCATTTACCAAGAAGCTAACATAATTACTAGTATTCTCAATAATCTGACATTAAAGTTACCTGTATAAATCATGCTTAATTGGGAAACATTAACAGCATTTTAACTGAAATCAAAACTAAAACAAATATATCCTTTTTCCTCATTTTAATTAACATTGTTTTGAATGTATTAGTCAGTGCAGTTAGATCAGAGAAGATATATGAAGTTTGAAATTTATATTATCATGATATTTAGATTATATGATTGCTTTCCAGGGGAAAAGAATAAAAGAATCAGCTGAAAAAAATTATAAGCAGTAAAAAAGTTACTAAATTTGAGTGGAAAATTAAATATACAGAAATCAATAATCTTCACATCACTAAATAACTGCCAGTTGGAAGACATAATTCATTTGAAATAAAACAAAAAAAGTAAAATATCTAGGAATAAACTTAAGAAGCCTACAAGATGTACATAACTAAAAACTTAAGTGCTACTAAAGAATGCAAAAAGAAGTTTGAACAATTATAAGGAACATGTTTTTATTAAAGAGAAAGACTTCACATCATAAGATGTTAAATCTCTTCCATCAGCTTACAAAGTTTTCAAGATTACAATAAAAACACAATAGTCATTTCTTTTGGGGACTAAACACACTGACCTCAAATTTCACAATAAAAAATAAAAAGAACTTAACACCAAAAGCATGATCCATGAAGATATATATGATAAACTGGCCTTCATTAAAATTTTAAAACTTCTGCTCTGCAAAAGACAATGTCAAGAGAATGAGAAGACAAGCTACAAACTGTGAGAAAACATTTTCATAAGACACATCTGATAAAGAGCTTGTATCCATAATATACAAAGAATTCTTAACACCGGGAATAAGGTTGCAAACAGCCCAATTAAAAATTGGGCTAAAATCCTTAACAGATATCTCACCAAAGAAGATATACTGAGAGCAAATAAGCATAAAAAAAGATGCTCCTATGTTATCAAGGAAATGCAAATTAAACCAATAAGGTACTACTACACAATTATTAGCATGGCCAAAATCCAGAACACTGACAACATCAAATGCTGCTGAGGATGTGGAGCAACAGGAACTCTCATCCATTGCTGATGAGAATGCAAATGGTACCTACAGCCAATCTGGAAGACAGTTTACAGGTCTGGTTTTTTTGTTGTTTTTTTACAAAAGTAAACATACTCTCACTATAATACCAAGAAATATGACCTTTGTTACTCACTCAAAGGGACTGAAAACTTATGTCCACAAAAGCATCTGCACATAGATGTTTACAGCAGCTTTATTCATCATTGCCCAGACTTGGAAGCAACCAAGATGTCCTTCAGTAGGTGGACAGATAATTAATCTGTGGTACAGCAGACAATGGAATACTATTTAGCACCAAAAAGAAATGAGCTCTCAAGCCACAAAAACACATGGAGGAAACTTAAATGCATATTACTGTATGTGAAAGAAGTGAAAGTGAAAGCAAAAGTGAAAGAAGCCAATCTAAAAAGGCTACATATTATATGATTTCAGCTATATGACCTTCTGGAAAAGGGGAAACAATAGAGACAGTAAAAGATCAGTGGTTTCCAGGGTTTGGGGGTGAGGGGGAGAGATGAATAGACAGAACATAGAGGATTTTTTAGGACAGTGAAACTACTCTGTGTGATACTAAAATGAAGAACGCATGCCATTATACATTTGTTCAAAGCCACAGGACATAGAAGACTAAGAATGAACCTGATTTGAACCATGGGCCCTGGGAGATGATGATGTGTTTCTGTAGCTTCACCAACTACAACAAATGTACCATCTGGTCAGGGATGTTGATAATGAGAGAGGCTATGCCTGTGCGGGGGTAAGGAGTATATGGAAAATCTCTGTACCTTCCCCCTCAATTTTGCTTATAAACCTAAAACTACTCTAAAAAAGTAAAATCTTAGAAAAATTTAATAAGAGAGTTCTTCCCATACCTAAGCTGTGGAAAGCTGAAAAGAAGGCTTCTCTTATTTTAACAACAAGAAAAAGACAGAAAAACTACAAAATCAAACATTTTCTTAAACCTTTCAAAGAGCTGATGTCACAAAGTAACACCAAGTAACCTGGAAATCCAATAAGGGGCAGGGCCCCCAGGAGAGAGAGGGACGGTATGAACTGTCTCATTTAGGGCAGAACACAGGAAGATGCTAGGACCACCAGACAAGAAGGTAAGAAGGGATCTTCTAAAATTTTAATAAATTACTGAAGACTGGGTATAGGCTAGTATGACATGATGAAACTGCTGATAGCCCCAGACACAAGAACTTACCTTTACTTACAAACCCTTTTCCACAGACTTCCAGCAGGTACACAAGTGAAAGCTTGCGGGCAGGGCAGGAGACAGGCATGGAGGAGGGGATGGAGGGCGGGATCCCTACTCCCTGCCACCCTGGGAAAGGCAAACCCTACTCCCCTGCCCACTCCCTTGTCTCTTCAGAAGCAAATGCCTTCAGGAGAGAAAATGACACCTGTCAGCCCTGGGGCTTAAGTTAACATCCACTGAGGAATTCCTTCAGCAGGCTCAGTGATAGACTTACCCTGGCTGAGGAAAGAACCAATGAACTTGAAGACGGGTCAATAGAAATCAGCAAAACTTAAGCACAGAGAGAAAATAAGCATAAAAACAAATAGAACAGAGCATCGAAGAGCTGTCAGGAAACATCAAATCATCTACATACTTGTAATTGAAGACTCAGAAAGAGAACAGACAGAGTACAAGACAGAAGCGATATTTGAAAAGATAATGGCCATAATTTTCCCAAAATAATGAAAGACACCAGAATTGAGAGTCAAGAGGTTAAGAGAACCCAAAGCAGGATAAAAACATATAAGCCATAGACAGAGACATATCACACTCATACTGCTGATAAAGATAAAAAGGAAATTTTGAGGGTAGGCAGAGGAGAGAAAGACCCACCACATACAGAGAAACAATGATGAAAATTACTGCTGCTTCTCATCAGAAACCATGTAAGTGAGAAGATAACGAATGTTATCCTTAAAATTCTGGAAGAAAAAAACACAAAAATACGCCATCTCAGGTATCTATACCTTTAAGAAATATTTCTCAGCAATGAAGGTTATTTTTCAGACACACAAATGTGGTGAGAAAATATTGCCTGAGAGTCCACTGAAGAACTGCTGCCCTAACGTTAAATGTTTTTGTCAGGACAGAAGAATGTCCCAAATCATTGTCCTAAGCTTCCACCTTAAGAAACTAGGAAAAGAAAAACAAATTAAACCCAAAGTAAGCAAAGGGGAGGAAATAATAAAGCACAGAGCATAAATCAATTGTGTTGAAAACAGGAAAGTAGTAGAAGCAAATCAGTGACACCAAAAGCTGGTTAAAAACAATTAATACAATTGATAAACCTCTAGCCAAATTGATGAAGGAGAAAAAAGACATGAAAAACAATATTCAGATCCTACTGATATTAAAGTGAAAAGGAAAATGCAATCATGTAACTGGATTATAAGACATGTAACGTAGACATAAAATAAAAAGTGTGTGGTATGAATACAAGCAGTCAAACTATGCAATGGACAAAAAAGAGAACCTTAAAGACTGACAGCACTAGATAGATCAATATAGTTACATATGGAACCACAAAGTATGAGCATAATAGTGATTACTTAAGGAAAAGTGTCAAGGAAATGGGAAATTAATGGAGAAAAATTAATTTGGATTCTTTATCTCGCACCTTGAAATTTTGATATGTTAAATTTATGTTTGGTGTGTTAAGTGTATGAAAATGTGAAATGTAACACTGTAAAGTTAATTTTAAAAGAATACATTAGAAAGCACCTAGCATAAGGTGAAATACCGATGAATATGATTCCATCAAAATTAAGGAGTTTTGCTTTACAGAGAAAGTCTGAGAGAAAATTTGGGGAAAAAATGCAAGGAAACAAAAACCAAGGCTATGTTATGTAGAATATGAGTCTCTTACAAGTTTGAGAAACATGACTTGCATTTCAAGTTGTGACAAAAAGGCAATATGTGTGAATAGGAAGTGAAACTTCATAGACTGAAAAACAGATTAAGATATTTCAAATCTCCCTAGTCATTAGACAAATGCAAAGTTACATCATTATCTATCACTTTCTATCCATCAAATTAAAATAATTAGAAAGCTATATGATACCAAATGCTGACAAGGATGAGAGAAAATAGGAACCTCATGTGTTTCAGGTAGAAGTATAATCTGACAAAGCTAATGTGTGGAAAATTTGAGGACATAGTAACTGTGAGTATGGCCCAGTAATGTTACAGTTGGATGTAGAAACACTTGTGTATAGGCACACACAGGGGTGCATATGCATACGTTTATTACAGCATTGTGATCATGAAAGCTGGATGCAGCCTATGTGTCCATTTCTGTGAAATAAATTAGGAAGCAATCATAGACATGTGAAAGAAGATCATTAGGAAAAAATCATAGACGTGAAAAAAGATCCTGCAGCAATTCAGAAGCAGTAACCATGAACCATGCTTAGAGTAATAACAATACCATTAAAGTAATTTCTAAATACACACACACTAAACAATATTTCACAGTTTACAAAAATACACACATATCCAAGGAAAAACCCCACACACATTAGTGATGCCTATGGTGGAGGAAGATGAATAAATATATTGGATGGCCAAGAATAAAGGAAAAGGAAAATAAAAGAATAATAGAGGACACTCACACAGACCAATACTATAGTATAGTACAGCAAATAATATAGCCTCTGCATTTGACCTCCCAACACACACAAACACACACACACACACACACACACACACACACCACCCACATACTTAGACAGATGCACATGCACACAAAAAGTTAAACAAAAAGCCAGAAAATTAGACAAACCTTTGGTATGAGAGCTGGTCAAAAATATTATGGTACATTCATGCAATGGAATATTTATGAAGTTGTTAGAAATAATGAAGTGCTAATGGGAAACAATCTCAAAGGTTTACTATTAAGGTAACATAGCAAAGTTCCAAACTATGTGAAGAACATGGTACTATTTTCTTTATAAAAGAAACAATATATAAGTTAATACTTGCACATACACAGACTAAGTCTGGAAGGACACAGAAGAAAATGATAATGGTGATTGCTTCCAGTAAAGATAACTAGATACCCAAATGACAGTAGTCGGATGGGAGATTTACATTTTACAGCATATCATTTATTTTAAATTTTGTAGTCTATTTGCATTAGCAATTCAAACAAATAAATAAAATGCATTGTTAAAGAAAACTTAACACCAATAAAATAATTGTCTACTTTAAAGTCAGCAATGAACTTATCATAGGCTAGATTAGTTCCAAGAGTAAAATCTAAATAGTTGTGATATTTTGATTAAGGTGACAAATGAGAATAACAAAAACAGGACTGCTATGAAGTCAGAAAGTCTAAAAAATGTCCATGCTTTGTTTAAAATTTATTTTATATTCAAACACAGCTATCTTTATCCATACTTGCAACTCTTAGTTTTTATAATATTTAATATATTACAACCTTTGGAAGTAAAACAATGACTTTGATGAGTCAGCATTTCATTTAGAAGTCAGAATAATTAGTAGGGTGGTAACAATCCCTTTTAGGACACACGCCAGCATTTCCTCTTTTAAATAGCCAAGGATCCCTAGGTGCTAAGGGGCTCAGTGAATTCCCTGTGACAATGCCAAATGCATCAATGTGCAGATGTGCTGGGAAGGACCTTCCCAGTGTGAGAACAGATTCCAATTCCTGTCTCTCTCTGGAGTACTTTCGTTAGAGCTTCACTTTAACCTCAAAAGCCATTCACTTAAATTGTCCTTGATACATGTTACTCATTGTTCTCTGGTACACTTTCAGACTTCTATCAACTGGCTCTCAGAAAGCTCTGAATCATTAAATTGAGGACAATATCTTTCCTAAATCTCTCTATTCACCTTACTTAACAGATCAGGGTAATTCTATCTCACACCAACCCTGCAAAAATTTTATAAGTACATTTTCGATTTCTAGAGCAGAATCTATAATTAGTGAGGACCTCAAAGACAGCCTTTACTCAGGAACTGGACACTGACTTATCTTGAACATGTTGTGATCTTGTTGAAAAAAATACTATGTGCTCTTAAGAAAGTGTACAGAGAGAATAAGAAAAGAAAAATGGAGAATAATGCTAATGCAGATTTATACTTCCCCAGATCTGACTCCCAGAGAATTAAAAGTACAAGAAAGATTAACTACTCAGCTAAAAAAAAGAACATTTTATTTAATATTAAAATGTTAGTAAGATATTCAAATATTTCCTTGCTTAATAATTGAGAAAGGAACTGCTAACGTGGATAGTCACTAGTAATGTGATTTAATTTACAGAATTTAAGGAGACAATACCATTAACTTTGGCAATATTTTCAAAAGGAAATACTCCCATATGTCTAGATAGATAAGTTGAAAACACAATGTTATTCCCAACTTTTGCACATAATAAAAACAATAAAAATTAAAACACAGCCAGATAAACAGGAATGAATCAGTACTGATTTCTCTTCCACATGGAAGGGAGGTGAGGTAAGCTGTTGTGGTGTTTGTTCGATTTTTACCTGTGGTTTTTTTCAGGCATTGGGACGCTTTCCCGTAAAGGGAGAGGGAGAAAATATTTTAGACTGTGTAGCCCCAGTGGCCTCTGTGACGGGAACCCAGACCTGCCGCTGGAGTGCCATAGAGAGCAGGTCAGCTAGCGGACCTGGCATTTTCAAATAAAACTTTATTTACAAAAGAGGAGGCAGTCCCTGGTGGCACAGGGCCGATGCAGGGGATATGGGTTCGTGCCCCGGTCTGGGAGGATCCCATGTGCTGCGGAGCAGCTGGGCCCGTGAGCCATGGCCACTGAGCCTGCGCGTCCGGAGCCTGTGCTCTGCAACGGGAGAGGCCACAACAGTGAGAGGCCCGCATACCGCAAAAAAAAAAAAAAAAAAAAAAAAAAAGAGGAGGCAGGCCAGATTTGGTTTTCAGTGTGTGATAGTTTGCCTACGCTGATCTGTGTAGTTAGACATGAATGATTCATAAAGGTTTAGTGAAAAGCAAATAATAACTCCAAGTCCCAAATCTCTTCAGCCACATGTCTTTTGCGACTCCATAAATGCACCATCTGATATCGCTTGATACCACTTTATTACCATACATTCATCTCCTTTCCTCTCGGATACACATTAATTATAAATGGTAGAATTTGTGGATTATGTTTTTGTTTCACAGTTTCTTTTCTGATCTATGGTAAGGATCTCACAAAGAAAACCATATTGTTTTAGCAAATACGTTACAGAATCCCAGTTCTCTTATTGGCTATGATGGAGGATGCTGCTCTGAATGTGGAGGTACAGATATCTTTTCAAGTTAGTGTTTTGTTTCCTTTGGATGTACTCCTAGAAGTGGAATTGCTAGATCGTATGGTAGCTCTATATTTAGTTTTTGAGGAATTTCCATACTGTTTTCCATAGTAGCTGCACCATTTACATTCCTACCAGTGCACAAGGGTTCCCTTCCCTCCTCAGTTTTACAGACACTTGTTGTTTTTCTTTTTGATGACAGCCATTCTAACAGGTGTGAGGTAATATCCCATGGTGGCTTTAATTTCATTTGCCTAGTGACTAGCGGACGTTGAGCATTTTTTCATATACCTGTTGGCCTTTCACATATCTTCCATTAAGAAATATCTATTTAGGTTCTTTGTGAATTTGTAATTGAGTTACTTGGTCTTTTGCTATTGTGCTCTATGAGTTATTTATATATTTTGACTATTAACCCCTTATCAGATATATGATTTGCAAATATTTTTTCTCATTTCACTGGTTGCCTTTTCACTCTGTTGATGGTTTCTTTTCTTAAGGCTTTTTAATGCTGTTCTCTCTTTTGATAGCATATGCAATACACAGAAATTGTCTAGGTCATAGGATAGTGAGTAGCACAAACTAGACGCAAATACATGCTAGTTTTATTCTACTCTGTCTATTTCTTCACTATCTATAACAAATAGCAGTCTCTCTGCTATAGTTATACAGTTACAAAAGTTTTCTCTATGACCAGCATGGCTAATGAACATATCTAGATAGTTAAGTGATACATTGAGAGAACTTTTGACAACTCATATATTGATTAATATTTTGTGGAAAAAGATCTTTTAAATAGCAGAATAATTATATGCCTCAGTACTTAAGACTCTGTCTATTCTAGACTACTGCGAAATAACTGATGAGCAATGGAAATTTCAATCGTGTTTATGTAACATCATATTCCCAGATACCTTATCATTATTAACAAGCTTTATTCTTTCAAGTTCTCTGAAGCCTTTAGAGTTGGTAGTAATACAGTTGACCCCTGAACAGCATGAGGATTAGAGACACCAACCTGTATGCAGTCAAAAATCTGAGTATAACTTGACAGTCAGCCTCAGCAGCAGGGGTTTTGCATCCCTTGATTCAGCCAGCATTGTCTGGTGTAGTCCTATAGGCCATATTTATTGGAAAAAATCAGCACGTAAGTGGACCCACACAGTTCAAACCCATGTGCATTTTGCAGATACAGAGATGGGCTCCCAGGGGCTAATTGATGTCTACAAAATCAGACAATTCGTTAATGATAGAACCTAAATTAGAACCCAGATTTTCTTCCTTTCTCATTGGATGTACAGTCTACTAAATTCCAGAACAGTTAATAGTCTTGAGGTAATAATATCAAGATATTAATATCAATCATATCACATAAGACAATAATATCAATAATATCACATAATAAACACTATAAATGTGACTCTAAACCCAACACATTGAGATGTCTGCCAAGGGTGAAGAGGAGAGTTAATTCAGAAAAGCTTATTGGGGCACAGGGACCGAGAGGGCAGAGACATAGTCAAGAAAAGATTTTTTACAGCAATTAAACTGCTAACAGTTTCAAGAAGAGAAGAAATAAGACCTGGTTTTTAAAGCACAAGGCTGACAAGAGCGAGACTGGCCCCAGATGGTAGGCGGGGACCAACAGAGATCTGAGACAGCTTCTGCCTCTCCTGCAGGGGGCTGGAGCGAGTACCCTGGCTTCTCCCTACGGAGTCAAGGAAGCCGTCCTGTCTATCCTTTCTGGAAACTCTGGGGCCTTGATCCACCATCGGGAGAAAAGTCAAACTTATTTTCAGCTCCTACTGCCTCTTGGGGAAAGGGGCAATGACATCGGTATATACCTGCCACCCAGCCTGATTGGTTTAGTCCCAAGGAAAGACAAGGCAGTTTGCCATTGTTTGGGGATTTATTCCTAACCATTAGGAATTCTTATACAAGCCATCCTCTCTCCCACTGAATAGAGAATAGCTTTCTCTTTCAAACAAGGTTTTGCATTTTCCGTGCATGATGGTTTGTTAGAAACAAGAGAAAACAGTTCCTCTCCATGTAAAACAGGCAACTTTCTGAAGAGGAAAACAAAATGTATTCTTCATGGAAATAATTTTGGTAACAATAGAACTTTGAGTTCTCTCCAGAAAAACTCGTGTGTGTGTGTGTGTGTGTGTGTGTGTGTGTGTGTGTGTGTGTGTGTGAGAGAGAGAGAGAGAGAGAGAGAGCAGGGTGGCAGTTGGACACAGACCCAGGCTCACACCCATATACATTCTCAGATATCACTCTAGTCTTGTAGAGAGAAAATGAGAAAAATCCAATCATCAGAGTTCTTAGACACCATGATAATTACAAAATGTCTTAGTAGACCATTTTGCCTTTATAAAGACTAGACTTTTAAGTAGTTCTGTGCAACTATGTGGAATATAAAACCCAGACACGATGCTTCAGCCTGGCTACCCGGTTTAACCATGCGGAAGCCTAAAGCGTCACACTTGTTTACTGTGGCCCTACGTGTAGAAGCTCAAAGCAGAGACAATGGATCCACATGAAAGCCATAACAGATAAAGGAGTATGGCATACACAGCCTACTCTCAAATTGTTCAGATAAAAAAAAAAAAAACACAGTGTGTGTGTATATGTGAGAAAGAGACAGAGAGACAGAAAGAGAGACAGACAAAGGCAGAGAGAGCAAGAGAGAATAACAAAGCCAATTTTGCAAGATGTTAAAAATTGGTCAATCAAGGTCAGAGACAGAGCATCTATCATTTACTGCTGCTGAGGACCAACCAGAAGACTTTCCCCCCATCACAACTTCTACTTCTCATCACTTGGAGCAGTGATAATTTGCTAATTCTATAGCAGGAAAGACTGTCAGTGTTTAAGTGAAATTCTTCATCTTTGACCATGCATTTGTGGCATATGTTTAGTGAGGGGTTATGTTTTGCATATTTTCTCTTTGGTAGATGTGTGACAGTTTAATTGTTCCTCAGTTTTCAGATTTATTGACTGTTCTCTTGTGCAGGACATTCTTGTGAACAGAACATTTCTGGGCTTAAATATCTGAGCAGAATAAGAACAGCTGAGTCATCACTAGATTACATCTCTAAGGTCCTTTATCCCCCAAAATCTCTTTTATATTTTACTTCCTCAATTTTCTTTTTAATTCGGGATGAATTTCATTATCTCCCCTCAGCACTTCTGTCTTTCTAGGGAGGAAAAAGCAATGCATTCATGGTCATGATTAAGGTGAAGTGAGGTTTGTTGTCATGCTTGTTCTTTCCTACATAATTTCAATTTCTTAATTGAGCCTAGAACTGAAGGAAACTTATTATAATGGGGATTCTAAAAATACTAACTCATGCCTAAGATTGCTTGCATTCTTACAAGTAAAAGAAAATTGTTGAAATAATTTGTTTATTGCCAGTCAAATGCTTTCAATTTTTGTTACTTCTCAGCACTGGCTTTGTAGAGTTATTGTTACACAGTTTGGCTGCAGTGCTAATCTGGCATTGGCTAAAAATATCCAGCATCAGGAAGGAATGATGTTCTGGGACAAACATAGTTGGCAACAATCTTTCCAGTGGTAACCAATGTTTGTTTGTTTTGTAAATCATTGGCTAAACAATGTAAAAGGCAAATGTATCTCCTCTTCCTTTTCTTTCCCAAGAACCTAAAAGGAACTGCTGGCAAATGCAGCTGACAGGTAGGCTGGTGACCTCTGCCAGGCACTGGGTCTAGCTGGAATTCGCAGGGTGGGAGAAGTTACAGGGCAAAGGGCTCACAGACCATCCTACAATAGCTGCAACCCTGCGGGAAGTCTATGTCCAAGGGTTTCATTCCTCCTTTCATCAATAACACTCAGAGACATCCTGGACCATAATAGGGAGCCTGCTTTAGGGAAAAGAAAAAAATATATATTATGTAAAAGTGTAATAAGGAAAGCAAGGAGGAGGGCCTGGTGTCTATCCTCTGGGTCCCTGAGTCTGCATCCCTTCCGAGCACAGAGATCTCTGTCAGCCCCAAGGAGGCCGTCAGGAAGATGCTGACAATGGGGACCAAGCCCACTGCTACAAGAAGGACCAGGAAGGACCCCAGGACCACTGAGCCCCGCAGACAAGCTAGGGAGCCACCTCTTCACTGTGGAGGACCAGCCTTTGAGAACCCCTCTTCAGCCCCCTGCCCCAGACCTGCCTCTCTTGCCAGATGGAGGGGCAGGGGGGTAGGGGAGGCACACCCTTCACCCCTTTTGCCAAAGCCCTCTCTTCCCCCAACCTTCCTTCTCCCTCCATCCCTAGTGGCTCTAAATCCTCCAGTCCCTCTTGGGCTGAAGCAGACCACGTGTGCCCCAGGAACCCCAGTTTGGGGTGGCCTTTACTTTATAAAGCATGCAATTATACTGATACCTTTAAATAAAATTAATGGTAGGGCCTCCCTGGTGGCGCAGTGGTTGAGAGTCCGCCTGCCGATGCAGGGGACACGGGTTCGTGCCCCGATCCCGGAGGATCCCACATGCCGCGGAGCGGCTGGGCCCGCGAGCCATGGCCGCGGAGCCTGTGTGTCCGGAGCCTGTGCTCCGCAACGGGAGGGGCCGCAGCAGTGAGAGGCCCGCGTACAGCAAAAAAAAAAAAAAAAAAAAAAAAAAAAAAAAAAAAAAAAATTAATGGTAGGTATTAGGATGAACCTGAGCAGGGTGAAAATAATTTTTTTTAATTCAGTAAAAACTCACCAATTAAAAAATAGCTTTAATTCACTCATTCAATAAACATATATTACGTACTTGTTATATGCCAGGTTCTGTGGTCCACAAGGCAGGTCTCTGCACTCAGGAAACTTGCAGGTAAAACACTTAAGGAAAATTTTACCCCTTAAGTATTAATTTTTTAAAGTAAAAAGAGATTAATTTGTGGTGGTTGAAATTTTTTAATGTGTGTTTTTATTGTGAAAGACATTTGTTTAAATGATGAAAATGCCAAGAATATAATTTAAATTTTTTTTTTTTACAAATTACAAGTGATACAATTTTTGAAGACCCTTTGACAATTGTCTGGAAAAATATACTAATAATGTTTTTTCTAAATCATTTTTCTAGTATTTTCATTTGTATTGTAATTTACTTTGCCGCTCTACAAAGAGTGTTAAAAATCAAACATGTATTTCCAGGGATCTGCATGGTCAATAGATTAGAATATTGCTGTTTTGCAGAAAATATTTTTATTTCCTGCTGTGACATCCAGCCCGCTTCAAGTTTTAAAGATTCAGACACGCAGCTGATATTCACAACGCTGTTTATCTTCCTACAGAGACATTCAGGGGAAATTACCAAGTCAGGGTAGGAAAAAGTTAGCACCATTTTAAAAATGACTTCTATTCAAACAATATTGTCATTGTCTAAAGGCCAAGGTCTTCTTGGAACTGTAAAAGTTTTCATGATATCAGGCCCTACTGTTTGTTAAGCAATAAGCAGTTCTTGCTTTCCAAAATACACTCTATGTGTTTCTTCCCAAGAAATGCTATCCTTGAAGGAGAAGATGGCATTTTTTTAAAAGTACTGCTTAATGAAATCATTTTGCTATGATTGATTTTTAAATAAATATAAAACCATACTGATACTTTTATATAAAAATCAATGTTATCTATTAGGTTGTAGTAGAACAGGCTCTACATTAAGAGTGGAAATCATTTTTTTTTAAGTCAGCTAAAACTCACCAGCTAAAAAATAGCTTTAGGGAAGCCACCCTCATTAATTTTTTTTAAAAAGTCTAATTCAACCATAAAATGACAATCCAATTAAAACCAGGCAAAGAATCCAAACTTGCATTTCTCCAAAACAAGATATACAAATAGTTAAGAAATATATGAAAAAATGGTCACCTCATCAGCCATCAGGGAACTACAAGTCAAAACAGGAAAATACCCTTCCCACGCCTCCACCAGGATGACTACAATTTTCATAGAGTGTAGCCTGTATGGCCAGAGCCATGGAAATACGTTTTTTAAAGTTTATTTAAATATTAAGTTATTAGGGCTAGTATTCTCTAATACTGGTGTTAAAGTACTGCAATTAGAATGCTATTACCAAAAACATTGGAATACCTCTGTATTCCTGGGTAAAATTCTAAATATATAGGCTAATAACAGTATAAGTTTAAAATATTTTGATAAAAATGAGTAGTATGAATTTGAGAAATTAATATTTTAAATACTTGATGGAAATACTTTGGCTTTACCTCCTAAATAAAAATGTCTGTCTGCTTAGCGTCATTACAATTGTGCTATAAAGAAAATGGAAGGAAAATTAATTCTGTTCCAAGAATGATTTAAGAAATAGGGAAGCATCTTAACCAGATGTGATATTGAAAACATGTTTGTCTATTTGCAACTCTTCACTGAATAAAATGTCAGAAAGAGAACAGTCACTTCTGAGACAGGACCTGGCAGCCTTTCACTACCACCACAGAACTGTTTGAAAGCAGAAACAGAGGAATTTGCAAAAAGCAAGTGCAATAGATAAAACAAAAATTAGGAGCACCCTGGTAACTAAACTGAACGAACTAAAACCAACAAAAGTAAATTGGGCACTGAATCTTAGGGGGAAAGATTCTGAAATTTTCACACACACAAAAAATGTCTCATGAAGTCATTTGTTTCATAGAAAGTTTGCTTCATCAAGGACCACGAATCATTCATAAACACTTAACTCATGGAGAATTTCCATGCAGACACAGAAGGCCCAACATGGAAACAATTTTTATAAGTTCTTAACCCACATAATGGCCAAAATTGTCTAGAATTGTGGTTACAGCTCATGCTATAATAGCCACAAGCAATTCTATAGGAAAATCATTTTATTAACAATAAGGAAATAATAAATCACAATATTCTAAAGCAATAGACCACAAACATTCATGAGTTGCTATGCAAAATGACATGTCCATATTTCTTAAAGTGTAGACTATTGATAAAACTATTGATTCTGTTTCTTTCCTTTAATATATTTTGTATGATTCACTGTGGTTGAATAAAACCAACATTAGCTGTTGCTATGGTACTTATGTCTTCAGGACACATTTCCTACAAAATAGTTTATGAAACTAAACTTATGTGAAGACATTTTTATTTATATGTATGGTGATACATACAAGGAATAAAAGGTATTATTAAAGGGCACAGATGAAATGCTATTTGATGCTAGTTACTCTTAACCTGTATTAAATAATCACTGCTGGTCTCTACACTTTCCTCTTTCATTTAGTGGAAAGAAAATTGCAGGACTATTTTGTGCCACCACCATAGCGCTTCCTAGATGAGAGGATTACTACAACTATTTTGCTTCATCTTTAGATTTCTCTAGCCTAATCTCCTTTCTATATTGGAAAGAAAAGACATTCTTAAGAATGGATCATTTGAGTTGACACACTGCAATTCTCTTTACTCCCCATCCCACCTCTAATATTCCTGAATAAATTGAGAACTAAAATGCTGTTTTATTTCCTTATAAGAGCCCCAGTTATACTATCTATGAATAGGTAGGATCTGGTGATTTATTCCACTGTTTCTTGCATTAACTCCAGAGAACTAGAATTATGAAAAAGTTTACCTTTTCCCCTTCATTAGATCCGTTGCTTTCACTGACAAGAAAATCTAGTGGTAGCAAGAGAAGCAGTAGGGTTGCATTTTTAGAATAAGAATAAAGAGAGAAGTAAAAAAAAAGAGTAACCAAAAGCGGGGGGGAACTCTTGAAGAGGATTAAAAAAAAACAGAAGATGAGAAGTAAGGTTCTAATTGTAAGAAATTGAGTTGAAAATTATAAAACTCTGATATAGGAAATACTTTAGTTTAGACACTATGTTAATATTTAAGAATTGCAAGCATCTCCTTTTTTAACACACTTTTTAGGACTTTCCAGGTACAAATGCATTTAATCTGCACAGCCCATACTAACACATGTCCACATGGTGAAGCCCATCACCACAACCAAAATGATGCATAGATCCAGCTCCCAAACTTGCCATCCCTTTCTCACTTCCCCCTGCTCAGGTAAACACTGATCTGCTTTATGTTACTATAGACTAGCAGAGATTAGATTACTATAAATTAGTATGTTTCTGTGAATACAGCTAGAGTTATATATAAGTCGAATCACAACATACATGTTCCTTTTCTGTCTGGCTTCTTTCTCTCAGCAGAGTTATTTTGAAACCATACATTCTGATACATGTATGAATAGGTCATCACTTTTTTTACTTACTTACTTATGTTCTATTGTATGGATGTACCACTACTTGGTTATCTATTCACATGTGATACACATTTGGATTGTTTCCTGTCCCTGGTTATTACAAATCAAGCTGCTATGAACATTTGTGTACAAGTATTTGGGTAATTTTCTCAAATAAATGGCTAGGAACAGAATGACTAGATCATGTGATAGCTATATGTTTTACTATTAAAGATATTGCCAGATTGTTCTGTAAAGTGGTTATATCATTTTACATTTTCGCCATCCGTGTATGTGTGCTGTATTTCTCTACATCCTTGCCCACATTTGGTGTGGTCAGTCTTTTAAATTTTTGTCCTTTTTGCACAGTCTGTAGTGACATCCTATTATGGTTTTAATTTTCATTTGCCTAATAATTAATGAGTGAGCATTTCTGTGTGTGTACTTATTTGCCATTTTTAAATCTCCTTTTGTGAATTGACTCTTCAGATCTTTTGCCTATTTTTGATGGCTTGGTTCTTTTCACTTATTGAGTTTTGAGAGTTCTTTATATATTCTGGATACAAGTCCTTGAATTTTCTCCTGGTATATGGCTTGGCTTTTCTTTCTCTTAAGAGTGTCTTTGGAAGAGCAGATTTTTTTTTTTTTTTTTTTTTTTTTTTTTTTTTTTTTTCTGTACGCGGGCCTCTCACTGCTGTGGCCTCTCCCGTTGCGGAGCACAGGCTCCGGACACACAGGCTCCGCGGCCATGGCTCGCGGGCCCAGCCGCTCCGCGGCACGTGGGATCTTCCGGGACCGGGGCACGAACCCGTGTCCCCCGCATCGGCAGGCGGACTCTCAACCACTGCGCCACCATGGAAGCCCGGAAGAGCAGATTTTTAAAAAATTTTGATGAAGTCCAATTTATCAATTTACTCCTTGTGTATTATGCTTTTGGTAATGTAGCTAAGATACCTTTGCCTAACACAAGGTCACAAAGATTTTCTCCTATGTTTACATCTAGAATTATTACCATTTTAGGTTCGACATTTAGGCCTATAATCCATTTTAAGTTAATTTTGTATACGGTGAGATATAGTATGGACCAATGTATTTTGTTTTTTGTTTTTGTTTTTGTATATAGATATTCAATTGTTCCAGCATAAATTATTGAAAGGACTATCCTTTTTCCATGGAATTACTTTCACCTTTGTTAAAAATCCATTGTCCCTATACATATGGGTCCATGTCTGGACCTCTATCTTTTTAATAGATCTATTTGTCTATCTTAAAGGCAATACCACATTACTTGATTGCTGTGGCTTTATTAAGGTCTTGATATCTGTTAGGATTAGTCCTTTAAATTTGTTCTTTTTAAAAAATATTTTGGCTATTCTAAATCCTTTGTACCTCTGTACGAATTTTAGAATCAGCCTACCAATTTTTACAAATCACCTGCTGAGGTTTTGATTGGGACTTATTTTATGACTGAGAATATGAGTTATCTTGGTAAATATTCCACATGCAATTGAAAAAACTGCATATTATTCTTTTGTTGGGTAGAGTATTCTATAAATGTCAAATAGACCAAGTTGGAAATAGTGCGGTTAAGTTTTATTACATACTTAATATTTTCTCTTCTTGTTCTGTTATTTACTGAGAGAGGGGTATTGAAATTTCTGACCATAGTTGAGGATATTTCTACTTTTCCTTGCAGTTCTATCTGTTTAGCCTCATGTATCTGTTACTAGAGGCATAAACGTTTAGAATTCTAATATGCTTTTGATGAACTGATCTTAATCTATAGTATTAAATTTTTCATCAAGTTTGGAAATATTTTGGCCATCATTTCTTCAGATGTTTTTCCTGCCCCTACACTTCTCTCCATCAGGGACCTGAATTACATGAGCCTGCTTGAAATTTTCCTACAAGCCACTGATAGTTTTCATTTAATTTTTTCTCTCTGCTTTTCATTATGTATAGTTTCTGCTACTATGGCTTTAAGTTCACTGGTTTTTTTCTTCTGTGATGAAAATTGTTAATTCCATCCAATATCATACTTTGTAGCTTTAGCCTCTAAAATTTTGAATCCTTGTCTACTGAACATATTGAACATATGGAAAACAGTTATAACTATTTTAATTTTCCTTTTTTGCTAATTATTACATCTGTGGAAGTTCTAGGTCATTTTTGATTTTCTGATTATTCTCTTCACTCTGCATTATGTTTTCCTACTTCTTTGCATGCCTGGTAAGATTCACTCTAATAAAAAAAAAAGGTGAATTTTGCCTTGTTTGGGGCTTTATTCTAGGATTTAGTTAAGGACTTGGAAATAATTTAAGCTTTTTGAGCTTGCCTCTCTGATTGTTTAGGCAGATCCAGAGAGGTACTCAGTCTAGGACTAATAATTTCCTGGTACTTGGGCAGGAGCTATCTTGAATTATGAGTTTTTCCAGTATGGCTACTGGAAACGGGAACTATTCCCAGGCTGTGTAAGTGCCAATCACTGTTCCTGCTAACACTTTTGGTTGGTTGTTTCCTTAGGCTTGGATGATTATTTCTTCCCCTGCACTGACCAGTGCTCTGATGACGACTCCAAGGAAAATCTACTCTTTAGATCTCCAGGGAGCAAACTCTGTGCAGCTCTGTAGTCTCCAGGGCTCTGTCCTGAGAACTCCAGCCTCCTTGGTCTCCCCAGATCAACCCTCACATCCAACTCTTCAACTCAGTAATCCACTGGGCTGCACCTGGGTCTCCCCCCTCTCCCTGCTGCGACCTGGGGCAGTAAACTGGGGAAATTATAGGATTCGCTTTCTTTTCGGGGATCATTATGCTTTGAGTCTGATGCCCAGTGTCTTGAAAACTCTTTTTACGTACTGTCTGTTTTTTGGGTTGTTGTTTTTGGTTTTTGGTTTTATCAAGCAGGAGGGTAATATTCAGTCACTGATACTATATCTTGTGCAGAAGACGAAGTTATCCCTCACCTTTTAAAAACAACTAAAGGGAGAAAGTGTTGAGTGGTGTAGTTCTGTTGATTATATCGTCACTAGAGTTTTATCAATAAAAATAAATATTAACAATTAAAAACAACAACAACAACTAAAGGAACAAAGGAAAAAGCAACAGACAGTTAAAGAGAGAGCAGGGAAAAGGTGAAAATGTCCTCTTCCTAGCTTGTTTTGATAAGGTACAGTACCTGATAGCTCAGATCTCTGTTGCTGTAGTTAAAAATTATCATAAACTTAGTGGTTTAAAACAACTCAATTTTATTATGTATAATTCTGCAGGTTAGAAGTCTGACACAGGTCTCAGTGAGCAAAAGTCAAGATGTCGGCATTTCATCCTGGAGGCTTTAGGAGAGCATCCATTTTCTTGCCTTTTCCAGCTTCTAAAGACCACCCACATGCTTCAGTTCATGGCTTCCTTGCTCCGTCTTCCAAGACAGCAACCTCTCTGACTGTCCTTCTGGAGTCCTGTCTCCCTCTGACCACAGTGGGGAAAGATTCTCTGCCCTTAATGACCCGTGGTGAGACTGTGCCCATGTAGAAAATCCAGCATTCTCTCGACAACCTCAAGATCCTTAACAAAATCACCTCTGCAAAGTCCCTTTTGCCCTGGAAGGTAAAATATTCATAGGACTTAAAGGTTAGGAGATGGATATCTTTAGGGGATCATTATTCTGCTACCACAACTAAGATTTGGTGATGTAAGCCTTTAGTATTCTATTCATTTTAAGCAATGAGAATGACATTCACAGAAATCCTTTTAAAAACATTCAGTCAAATACAAAGTTTTAAGGAAAGAAATTTGCTAGTTTTTCCTTTCCACCCAGTTGATGAAAAAAATTACTTGGTCTGACTGCTTTCTCTACCCAACCTACTGCTAAGCCCTCCTTTATTGGCCCGTAATACTGGTTCTTTCTCAGTCACCAAGATTACAATAGTGAAGTCTAACATGCAATGAATTCTGTATATATATTTATATATCGTTTTCTATATATTTATATTATAGATATAGATACAGATATAGATATATTTCACGGTTGAGTTTTGCTTCTTAGCATTTATTCCTGAGAGTCTTCTCTAAAATTGTTGTGTTCATTAATGTTACTTCTCAAACTAATTTCAAAAGTAATGTCAGTAATATAACAATAGTCAGTATTTAATAAGCACTTACTAGTATATAAGGATTTAACCTAAATAACTCTTTTGGCATATGTAGTAGCTGCTATCATTTGATGAGTGAAGAAATGAAGCAGAGAGAGGGTAATTTGCCCAACGTTTCTGAAACAGTTTGCATGGAGGTCAGACCAAAACCACAACACCCCGACTCCTGGGTCTGTACTCTTGATCCCTATTTTCACTGCATTTTAAGTTCTTGGAAGGCAGGGATCATGCCTTAATATTTTGTTTAAAGCATCTGGCAGAGTGCTTCAAATACCTGGCACAGTGCTAGCTAGCACTTAAGCGTATAACACTTACCTGATCAATTAATATGTACTACTTTCATGTCTTTAATTATTAAGCAATTTAGATAGATTTGGTGTCCCCAAGGTGCTCCCCTGATTTCCTTGGGAGGAGGTGGGTGAGGAAGAGGTGACAGAGAGCACAGCATATAACTGCCGTTAGTTTACATGTTGGTACAATAGACAAATAATGTTTTATGGTTGTTGTGAGAGCTACTCAGCCACACAAAGAGCCTCATGATAGCTCACTGAGATTTGCTGTTCTTTGTCTTCATAAACACACGTATATACACCTGAATCTGGAATACTAGGCGTGATTCCTACCTTTTCACCTTAAAGCAGTTCAACTTTGAAATTGTTTTCACTAGAATGGTAGAAAGCAGAGTCGCAAAGTTCACAAACTGTTGACCCTGTGGGCAGTTGTGAACAGCTTCTAAATTTAGGAGGAAAAAAGACTCCCTTTCTGCCGATTAGTGAGAACATTTAGCTCAAGGCCAGAATCCTCAGGTTTCTCAAACCTTGGTTTCCATCAGTGAGGAAGGAAATAGTTAGCTGACTACCTAAAGTTTTTTTCTATAACTTGGATTTATTTTAGCCTCATCATCCAGGACTAAATGGCTTGGAAGAAATTTCCTACCTCTAACTGCTTTCCTAGAGCTGCCAAAACAAATTATCACAAACTGGGTAGATTAATGCAACAGAAATGTATTGTCTTGCAGATCTGGAGGCCCTAAGTCTGAGATCAAGTTGTCGGCAGGGTTGGCTCCTTCTGAAGGCTCTGAGGGGACATCTGCTCTGTGCCCCCTCCCAGCTTCTGGTCACAGCCGAGCATCCTCAGTTCCTTGGCTTGTAGATGTTTCCTTCCAACCTCTGCTTCCATTCTCATAGCGTTTTCCTATGTATCTGCATCTGTGCCCAATTTTCCATCTTCAAATAAGGACATCAGTCATATTAGATTAAGGTCCCTCATCATGACCTTAACTTGATTAAATCTACAAAGACTCTATTTTCAAGTATGATCAGATTCACAGGTGATGGGGAGTCAGATATCGACAGAGGTTTTGGGGAGGACACAATCCAACCCACGGCACTGCCCTACCTGTTGAAGAACTTACATGTTAAGAATCACTTAGGGTTTCCCTGGTGGCACAGTGGTTGAGAGTCCACCTGCCGATGCAGGGGACACGGGTTCGTGCCCCGGTCCAGGAAGATCCCACATGCCGTGGAGCAACGGGAGAGACCACAGCAGTGAGAGGCCCGCATACCGAAAAAAAAAAAAAAAGAATCACTTAAACCAAGATTCCACTTAGACCTAATTATATGGATACGTTACAGAAGTCAGTGATTTGATCATATGACATCGATTATATGTGGAAACTAAAAAAAGAAAAATGATACAAATGAACTTATATACAAAACAGAAACAGACTCACAGACATAGAAAACAAACTTATGGTTACCAAAGGGGAAAGGGGGGAGGGATAAATTAGGAGTTTGGGATTAACATATTCACAATACTATATATAAAATAGATAACCAACAAGGATCTACTGTATAGCACAGGGAATTATTGTAATAACCCATAATGGAAAATAATCTGAAAAAGAATATATGTATATTCTTTTATATTACATATTTATATATTCTTTTATATATATTCTTTTATATTCATCCCCAGATATATATATATATATATATATATATCTGAAATTAACACAGTGTTTTAAATCAATTATACTTCAATAAAAATTTAATTTAATTTAATTTAATTTAAAAATTATTATTAAAGAAAAGAATTTGGTGATTTGGTTTCACTCTGAAGACCATCACCTCAGGCATCAAAGTCCTCATGGAAATCAAGGAAAATGTCCAGTTCAAACACTGTCCATTAAAATATGAAATGTATAACCCTCCCTTCCTCAGTACCACTTATGTATTATTCATCAGTCATGTGAAGGTTGTATTCCTTTTTGTCCTCTATTATGTGGTCACCCCCAGGTTCACCGACATCTGATTCCAGAGCCAGTTAATCAGAAGCTATGTAATGGCTTCCTATGTGCTCAACACCAACTAAGAATCATGAGGCTACTGAAATTGCAAAGAATGTGATATGAGAAGGGGTCAACCAGTCCAATCTTTTCACGGTGCTCAGAGGAGAAAACTAAGACCCGGAGAGGTTAGTTGTCTCTTAAGTTAACCCTCTAGTTAGTGACAGAGACATACATCTCCAGGTATCAATTGTACCTAATCTATTCTTTTTTCTTCCTTTTTTTAAAAGAAAATTTTATTGAAATATAGTTGATTTACAATGTTGTGTTAATTTCAGGTGTACAGCAAAGTGATTCATTTATACATATACATATACATGAATCCATTCTTTTTCAGATTCTTTTCCCTTATAGGTTATTACAAAATATTGAGTAGAGTTCCCTGTGCTATACCTTAGTCTCTTGTTGATTACCTATTTTATATAGAGTAGTGTGTATATGTCAATCCCAGACTCACAATTTATTCTTTCCCCCTGACCTTTCCCCTTTGGTAACCATAAGTTTGTTTTCTATGTTTGTGAGTCTATTTCTGTTTTGTAAATAAATCCATTTGTATCATATTTTAGATTCCACATATAAGTGATATCATATGGTATTTGTCTTGCTCTGTCTGAGTTACTTCACTTAGTATGATAATCTCCAGGTCCATCCATGTTGCTGCAGATGGCATTATTTCATTCTTTTTTATGGCTGAGTAATATTCCATTGTATAAATATACTACATCTTCTTTATCCATTCATCTGTCGATGGACATTTAGGTTGCTTCCATGTCTTGGCTATTGTAAATAGTTCTGGTTTCAATTCACTACCACCCCATGATGCCTGTATAACTCACAAGTATACATATGGGGTAGTGTTGTTCCAATTTTTACTCTCCTTTGCTCTCCATCCCTGATTACAGACAGTGTGGAGGAGAGGGCTCCTGATTTTGTCTCCAGGAGAGGAATTCTCCCCTCTGAATTTCACTCTGAGGACCTAGAGTACATGATAATATGTCAATATGGCAAACCTTTGCTATTATCACTCTTTATCTAATAAATAAGCTGGTAGGAAAAGCCTAAACCTCATTCAGGTTCTATGCAGCTGCTTAAACCATCTCAAAGTCGGCTTTCTTCCCAAAACTCTCCTGATTCTCAGCATTTCAATTTGCTCAAAAGAGCACTGAAGGGTTTGCTTGGGCAGCTGCTAATGTCTAGATCTGGATATAAAAAAGACAGTTACACAAACAACAATCACATTCTTAATCAACAGTGATTTATGCCCTTGAAACTGGGCAGTAAAAATTCAGACTGATTTTTTGTAAGTTATGCCTTCCTGCCTGCAATTCACTCACCCTTTCTCCAAGTTTCATTTTCTATACAATCCGAAATCTCAAGCACTATTGTGGCTTTGCACTTGCAGAAATAAATTTTAAAAGGAAGCGTGATTAATTTTGCTTTGATCCCTTTTTTAAAGCCAAAGAGGAAATACGAATTTCAGCGTGCACAGTCCAGAAAAAAAAAAAAAAAAAAAACAGAAAAGGGAAGGATTGAGAACCTACAGGGGAGGAGGGAAAATTCAGTCAAAATTAAAGGTAATTCAGTTAGTTACTTAATTACTGAACCAAATATCCCTTAAAGTTATTGCCAACCATAATTTTTATAAGAAAACTTAGACCAATAAATTTTAACAATATAATCAATCTACAAAATTAGCTTGGAGCCCAGTACTTGTATCTTTAACAGAGAAACATGGTAAAGTTTTTTTCTGGCAATAGTCAGATAATTTTATTTTCAATCTACATAAATTCCACCAAAAGCAACTTTGTAGAGACACAATATAGCATAACATTTAAATAAAGAGCTCTAAAGTTAGGCTTCCTTGAGTTGAGGCCAGGCATTGCAATTTACTAGCCGTATGACCTGGACAAATTAATTAACCTTCATAAGCCTTCCTCAATTTTCTTTTGTCGTGAAATAGAGGTAATAAATAGTCCCTGCCTCACAGGAATGCTGTATAGACATAAGGGGATAATGTATGTAAAGTACTTGTAGTAAGTTCTCCATAGATAATTCAGTATTATCTGCCTGAAAAAACTGTGTCAAATAAGGCATTTGGAGCATAAAATATGGAAAATGACAAATAATGGGTAAAATGCAACAAGATGTTAACAGTGGTTAACATCAGAGCAGTGCAGCTATGACTGATTTTTTCTTTTTCCACTTCCCCAAAGTTTAAATGCAATTATATTATATTTAAAATGGAATATGATTTTATAAAAGTCATTAGGGCAAATATGTTACAATGGAAAACTTTAAGTTATTCTTAATATTTTTTCTATGGAAACTTTCAGTCTCTAGAAACCAGAATCCTCCTTACCCCCAAGCCCATGCAACACACACTTCTCATCCCAAGATATGGCTTTACCAAAGTCTACACCCCACAGGGCACATGCAGAGAACTCATACCATGGCATTGATTCAGCAGGCCTTTACCATTGAGTTCAGCTTTAAAACATCTCTAGAATTAGAAACTCATGTTCTTCAGAACTCAAGAAAAATAGAGCTGATTCATTTGTATAAAATACATATTGATGTTATCATATCAAAATTCTGGATTTACATTAACCATTTCCTTGCAATATATTGTCCAAATGTGATTTTACTAAAATTAACTGCTATTGATTTAATATTGCATTAAGGAACTGAGAAAATAAATATTTAATTTGGGGTTAGCTTTTTCAGTGTCAAGATTATTCATGTCAAGTTCAATATTTTGAAGTCTAACTTCAAATATTTTGAATACGTGGTTTTAGGTGGAGAGAAAGGGGGTAAATATGCTTGTTTATTTTTTAACAATAAGTAATTCAGAAATAATTTATGGCAGCTTGTGTAAAGACATTTAGTACAGCAACTATGTCCACATAAAAGAAACTTGTTTGGAAAGCCAATTTATAACTTACAGTTAGTGGATTTATGAATAGTTCATTTTAAAAGTATGTAAAAGCCATACATCATTATCAAGTCAAAGCTAGTCATCTGATTTCTTTTCCTTTATGAATTTTGAAGCAATATTTTGTTAAAAAGGGGAAAAATTTGTACATAAAAGTGGTTAAGAGGCTTTTCATAAAATTTCCTAATAAAGTTACAAAAGATGAGAATTTGGCCATGACTGGTGAAATTTAATTTGGGTATATTTTCTATTTTTTTATCCTGGTAGTATTCTAAGAAAGGGACTTATTTGCTCCCCTGGAATTTAAAGTCATAAAACATCAGCATGCTGTTTGCATAAGCTTCTCTGGAGATGGGTAAACAGAGAAGACACGGAGGATGCTAGCAAGCATTCAGTGTGTCCCCTGGCAACATTCTCTAGAGGTGAAACGAGGTAAAAATAAGCATCCACAATGTCATGAAGTGACAAATAAGACATAAAAGAAATCGAACAACCTGCTGGGACTTTGCCCCAAGCCTCTTCAATCTCTCACAATCTGTGAGAAGAAGACGTGGCCGTAGACACCTCTTGAAAATGTAAGCGGAGTTTTAAGCATTGGCTGCACATGACGTCTTTTTTTTTTCACCTGCAAAGAGGAGCCACCTCCTTATCTATCTTCCTGAAACTCCCAACAGGACCACATGAATACAAAGTGTAAGTAACCCTGAAGGCATGTGTACTCAAGAGATGCATTAGTCTGTCATACAGAGTGAAGTAAGTCAGAAAGAGAAAAACAAAAACCGTATGCTAACACATATATATGGAATCTAAGAAACAAAACAAAACAAAACAAAACAAAAAGTCATGAAGAACCTAGAGGTAAGGCGGGAATAAAGACACAGACCTACTAGAGCATGGACTTGAGGACACGGGGAAGGGGAAGGGTAAGCTGGGACAAAGTGAGAAAGTGGTATGGACATATATACACTACCAAACGTAAAATAGATAGCTAGTGGGAAGCAGCCGCATAGCACAGGGAGATCAGCTTGGTGCTTTGTGACCACCTAGAGGGGTGGGATAGGGAGGGTGGGAGGGAGACGCAAGAGGGAGGGGATATGGGGATATATGTATACGTATAGCTGATTCACTTTGTTATATAGCAGAAACTAACACACCGTTGTAAAGCAATTATACTCTAAAAAAGATGTTAAAAGGAAATGAAAATTTAAAAAGATTTTTTAATTAAAAAAAATAAAAAAACAAGACATTGCAAAAGGATGAGAAACTGTGTCTGAGAACTGAGAACTGACCACTTATTAATGACCTTCAAGCAAAGTGTCACTGGAGTAGTGGGGGTAAAAGTTCAGTTGGAGTGGTTTTAAAAAAATGTGTGGAGATAACTTAGAGATGGCAAGTGTATACTGAAACATGGTCTAAGATAATGAATTCATTTTGAAATTTACCTAGAAAATCTAATTTTCTTACCTTATCTTTTGGATTTTTTAATACTCCATGATTTTTTTTCCCTCTTTTTCTCCCCACCCCAGCCCTGGGGTAAGATCTATACATGACAAGGAAGAATAACTAATGCGTTAGGACTTGTTTGAACAGTATATGACCAAACAAATAGGAAAGTCAAGAGTGCCTTGAATTCTTCTCCTATCGTAGTTAATGGAATGATCCATTAGGTAAGTTATACATTTTCAGATGATACCTATTACCATGGTACAGACTTTTAATGTTGTGAAGTTATATTTAACAACTTAAATATAAACAATATTGATTTGCAATTTTCCTAATGAGCCTTCCTAGCTGAAATTTGACTGAAGATTTCATAAATCTCAGAGCCTAACACACCAATCTTCCAGTGTATCCTATGAAAGGATATCCTTATTTGGCAAAAAGAAGAGTCAAACTTGAAAAATAATTTTCTTTTTTATTTCTGGCCTTAAAAACAGAAACTCCTGGGGCTTTAATGAGAAAGCTCCTTTAACGTTGGTGGGGATATTGTAGAGAAGTTCCCAGCAGAAAGCCTCAGGCTGTGCTCTGCTCTCTAACTAGTGTCTGTAAATACCTCACATGGTGGTAGGTTTCTGGCCCTCAGAAAAATAAAGGCCAAACTGTACAGTAAGTTTTAGATTTTTGTGTGTCATATTAGGGGTTCTTGTTCTGTGTTTAGTGGGTGATCAAACATCCCTGAGGCACTACTTTGGGTTATGTTCTATATGCCATACCTTCCTTGACTTTTCTTGTTCTGCCACCTCTGATGACTTTCAATCAACCCAAAGACATGTATTTATTGCTGCCCTTCATGCCTGCATCTTCTCTGTTACCCACTTAATCACTCAATGGTAGTAAGATTGACAAAAAACACAAAAAACATAACCGGAAAAGAATTGGGCTGGAGAAGATGGATGGAGGTGGGGACTAAAAGAAAATAAGTAAATCCTGCACAGGGACACTTGGAATAGACTATGTCCACTTGAAGTATATGGGATCTGCTTTCCATATTATAAGAGGTGAGGAAATGTCAGTGCAGTATGGTGCTGAGAACTGAGGACAGGAGCGGGCCTTGTTTATGGCCCAGTTCTGGATGGACACTGCAGAGATTACAGCAATGGATAAAGTCAAGTCCCTACCACTGAGAAGTCTAGGATCTAGTGCTAGGTGGTCTCTCTAAAAACTAGAGCTAAAATATCAAGTGACTCCCTAATAAACATAATTAGGGACTAGGTATTACATACGAGCCAAAATATTAGTTACATTTGGGTCAAAATTTTACTTTATGAAATGCCTCCTTGTTAAATATTTTATTTTCTTTAAGTTTTTAGGAATATCTCTGGTCATTTCTCAGCCAAACTGGAGAAAATGAGGTTCCCCTTCAGTCCAGGGAGGAGGAGGTAGGGGTACGAAGAAGTAAAGCAATAATCCCTCCTGCCTTGGCTGCTGGGCCTGTGCTCACAGTGGCCTCAATCCCCACACCCTGGAGCAGAGGTGAAGGAACAAGACCACCTGTGCAAACTAGAACTTCTCCTTGACTGGGGGACCAATGGTGACAGCCACCTCCTAGAACTCTTAAATCTGGGTCAGGATATTTGCCTGCCTGAGCTTACTAGCAGGAAATACAAGTTGTGCTTCTGTCGTGGCTCATCCACATGTTCACTTGTCTCCATGTGGGCTTTTCTCTCCCCCATCTCCAAACACAGAGACTGGGTCTGCAACCTGGAACTTCATAGCCAAGCTGACATGAGCAGTATCAGATCAGCATAAGGAATCATTAGTAAAGTGCTAAAATCACAGTTAAATCCCATGCAACAGTTGGTCGGGAAGCATTTATTTACCATTTTTATAGACCATTGGATTTCCAAATGCTTCTGCAGAATTACTTTTCATTAGAACAAAGTAATCACTTGGTAGATTTTAGCTTTGATCCTCCATAACTATGACACATGTTCATTTTTTTTCTTTTGCTAAGGATTAACCCATTGCCTAAATCCAAGTCCTTTGAAGACATACCTAAACAAACCTGCAAAAAAGCAGCATTTGTGTGGCATTTCCTTTGATGTGTGCGGCCAGAGGAAATGCACGTCACCTTTCCTTTCAGGGATATCTTTTGTAACAGCAAAGGTCTCTCATTTAATTCCAGCCATTTGATATTGGATGAATTTCTATTGTTGCTTGTTACTCAAGGTAAATAGTCTGTTTTGCAGATTGGAGTTTGGATTTACTCATATTTTTAAAAAAATATTTTATCTCAATGAATAGTGGGAAAACTTCTGCAACATTTCACGAAGCTGGAATTGAGTGGGATGATTTTGCCCTAATTAGAGATCAGTTTGCTAGAATTTTACAATTCCAGGTGAGGAACTCATGGTAAAACGAACCCTAATAAACACTGTGGGCTGCCTTTCCTTCTCCACTGAGGTCAATGTAATCCAGCAACAGAATCATTGGTTCCTGCCGTTCTTGTATGGCTCTCATTTTCTGTAATTTTCTTCATCTGTCATTACTGGATTTTTTCAGATAGCTCTGACCTTGGCGTGCTTCTTTATTCTTTCTGGATAGCAGGGTGGACAAGCATCTGCTTCTGCAGTTGCTAATGTCAAAGTTATTTGCCAAGAACAGAAGACGCGTTTCTCAACATTTTGCAAATAAATCCTTAAAAAAGAAAAAGAGCTCATGGGAATGAGAATGTTTTGCAGTTAAATACCATATGATATCACTTATATGTGGAATCTTAAAAAATGATACAAATGAACTTATTTACAAAACAGGCTTAGACTCATAGACATAGAAAACAATCTTATGATTACCAAAGGGGAAAGGGGGGAGGAGGGATAAATTGAGAATTGGGGATTAACAGATACAGACAACTATGTATAAAATAGATAAACAACAAGGACCTACAGTATAGCACAGGGAACTATATTCAGTATCTTTTAATAACTATAATGGGAAAGAATCTGAAAAAGAATATATATGTGTGTGTGTAAACATATAAAACTGGATCACTTGGCCGTACACCTAAAACTAACACAACTTTGTAAACCAACTATACTTCAATAAAAAAGAAAGTATCCCTAAAAAAAATTAATGAAAAACTTGTTCTCTATTTTTTGAGATGAAAAATATTCATAAATCATACATTTGCTTCTTAGATGGGCATAAATCTCTGACTGTCTCACCTTCCCTACTCAGAGGTATCTGCATTTGATCTCATAAAAATTTCAGAATGATGGCCAAAACAATAACAGTTCAGGAATGCTTTTTCATTTATTTTGCTATCACCAATCTCTGCAGGAAGTGAAGAGCACTTTATTTTTCTTTATTTTTTATTTTTTAATTTTAATTTTATTTTTTTAACATCTTTATTGGAGTATAATTGCTTTACAATGGTGTGTTAGTTTCTGCTGTATAACAAAGTGAATCAGCTATACGTATACATATATCCCCATATCCCCTCCCTCTTGCGTCTCCCTCCCACCCTCCCTGCCCCACCCCTCTAGGTGGTCACAAAGCACCGAGCTGATCTCCCTGTGTGATGCGATTCCTTGATAGAAGGAATTTAGAGAGCTTTACTTTTCAACAATAACCTCTTGTCAAATGGGTCCTGTACTAACCAGTTCTTTGGGAATGGCTTCTCATTTGTACATATGGTGATGGAACAGATTTGATGGTCTATCAGCTTCATAAGAAAGAACATGGTATTCTAAAAAAGCACCTCATCTCCCCCTGAAACACTGGCCTGAGCCATGAATTTCATATTACTCTGTGCATTGGTGCTCAGATATCCCACTGGCCATGAGCTTTGATGTTGTTTCATGGTCACAGTGACATACATGGCTGCCTGGAGAGTCCAGGTTCTTAAAAAACTGTTCACGATGATAAAGGGAGAGGCGTCTATTTTTACCTCTCAATCTTCCACAATCTAAAGGGAGAGATGCCTATTTTTACCTCTCAATCTTCCACAATCCTCAATGACTTCATATAAGCCAACCAGATAGATACTGGATTGTTGAGTATATATTGGGGACTTAACACCATTTTTAAGAGTGTTGCCACTCATACAACTGGCAACAGGAATACAAAAAAAATGTTTCAATCAAAGCAATGGTAACAAAAATTTTACAAAGGATCAGTTTTTGGTCATGAAAATAGACTTTTTATATGACTCTCCGTGAAAGTAAAAATTCTTTCCTAGCACAGAGCTGATTTTATATGAGTTCAAATCTCTTCATTGTTTTTTCGATCTCTTGCTTCAAAGCACACTAACTAATCAGTTGAACAAAGCTCTAACTGGCTATTATATGTACTTGCAAACTAGCAAATTCAATTTTCGACATAACAACACAAAGTAAAATGAAGTGGAATGCTGTGATTTTAAGGGGGCTTAATCCTCCTTTGTTCTGTGAATTTCACCAGCTTTCACACCATAGCGGTCTCACAGCCCTTTGTTCAAACTCACAACATCGAATGTAAAGAATGGCTTTACATTGTGATTTTCTTACCCGAGGAATCCAAATGCATCAAGAAAAATGTTCATCAAGGCTTGGAACAGAAAGAGGTATTTATTTTACATGTGCCCCAGTCCTGTGTAACTCAGCATCATGGCAAATAGATTGAGATTGAAATTCTGAGTTGAAATTCTCTTTGTCTCCTATGAATCAGGAAGCCTGAACACATGGCCCAAGATGATAACACTTTTAAAGAGTAGGTACCCATCTTGGGGAACACTGATAATGACCATTTCACACACATGAGTAGAACCAGACATGTGAGGGCTATTGCAAACTTGACCAGCTGATGCTTTTCTCGATTAGATGGCTCTTAGTCAATGTTTCCACTTAAACACCTGGCCATGGTTTCTGCAATTTATCTCGGTGTGTGTAAGAGATAAGAATTCTCTCAAGGAAGTGAGTCACTGCGACAGAGTGGAAAGAGGCCTTGGATTAACTTGGGAAGGCTGTGTGGCCCAATTGTCTGTCATAAGCACAAGCTGTGAAGTTGGGTGGATTTGGATATGAATACTAGGTTGTCACTTCCTGTTTGTTCTTAGACAAATTATTAACTTCTCCATTCTTTATTTATCTCATGTGACAGAGTCTAGAGGACTAAAGTATTTACTATTTTTGAAGCGTATCACACCATGCCAGCCTCATAGTGTGAACCTGATATGGGTAGCTATCTTATTTTTTAATTTTTATTTTATATTGGAGTATAGTTGATTTACAATGTTGTGTGAGTTTCAGGTGTACAGCAAAGTGATTCAATTATACATATACATATATCCATTCTTTTTCAGATTCTTTTCCATATAGGTTATTACAGAATATTGAGTAGAGCTCCCTGTGCTATACAATAGGTTCTTGTTGGTTATCTATGTTATATATAGTGGTGTGTCTATATTAATCCCAAACTCCTAATTTATTCCCCCCCTTCATTTTCCCTTTGGTAATCATAAGTTTGTTTTCTTTGTCTGTGAGTCTGCTTCTGTTTTGTAAATAAGTTTTTTTGTGTCACTTTTAGATTCCACACATAAGTGATATATTATAATATTTATCTTTCTCTGTCTGACTTACTTCACTTAGTATGATAATCTCTAGGTCCATCCATGTTGCCACAAATGGCATTATTTCATTCCTTTTTATGGATGAGCAATATTCCATTGTATATATATACCACATCTTCTTTATCCATTCATCTGTCAATGGACACTTAGGTTGCTTCCACATCTTGGCTATTGTAAATAGTGCTGCTGTGAACATTAGGGTGCATTTTTTTCTTGAATTATAGATTTGTCTGGGTATATGCCCAGGTATGGGATTCCTATATCATATGGTAGCTCTATTTTTAGTTTTTTAAGGAAGCTCCATACTATTCTTCATAGTGGCTGCACCGATTTACATTCCCACCAACAGTGTAGGAGGGTTCCCTTTTCTCCACACCCTCTCGAGCATTTACTGTTTGTAGACTTTTTAATGATGGCCATGGTGGGTAGCTATCATGATTAAATTAGGAGATCTACCATACTGTTTCATGCCACAACCCTCTAGAACTCACAAGTTATTATTTTCAAAATATAAATGAAAAATTTGTACCAAATGAGCCTACATGATGACCAGATCTCCAACTGTATCATTCTCCCATTATTTGTCTTTTACTTTATCTCATGCTCTTTTCAGTTGATTTAAATGGTGCCCAGTACTTTTTCAAGAAACTTTTAAAGAGCTGAAAGATAAGACAAGCAAATGGTTTGTGGAAGTATTCATAAGGCAAAGCTGATTTAGCTGTCATCAGCCCAGGCAGTAGAAACAAAGTTATAAATTTCTTAAGAGCAACAACGTAGGGGGGAAAAGGATAGGGCTTTGAGGGAAGCAGAATAGGACATAATATCAAAGGCTGTATCTCTCCATCTCAGAGAAGGAGGATAAATCAGCGTTAGTGAAAAAGGGGAAGAACCAATGGAGATTTTACAAAGATGAAATGGCTGTATATGGCATAAAAGTATTGTGATAGTCAGATATTGCATTGAAGAGGCTTTTAGACAAAATAAAATAGAAGGTTGCAATTCTGCAATTCACTAAAAACAAAATAGAAAGAGCAGAAGATGGCTGATAGTGGAGAAAGAGATCTGAGATGTTGAAGGGAGTTGAAGGGTATTATTCTGCGACAAAGGGAAGTAGACTTACGGGACTGGCTTCTTGAACTTCACTGTCTGGTTCCCATTACTCTTCCTCTTCAAAAAAAAAAAGTCATCCATTTTTTTCAGGGCAGAACATTTTGCCAAGTATGCTATTTAAATATTGATTTTAGAACATTTCCTTGATCTGAAAGCACACTACCAAGATTGGCAAAAATCCAAGCTCTTTCTTCCTGGAGTCCTTGTCAGAATTTATAGGAGAAGTGTTTTTCTACCAAAGATAAAATTGAAGAAGAACAGAACATCAAGTGCACAAAACACAATTCCTGAAAATAAAATGCATTGGCTGGAGCTATCATGAAGGATATTTGAGAAATTATGTAAGAGATTCTGTTTCATAAATATATCTGAAAAAATAATATTTCTTTTTTTAGTAGGAACATTTGAAGAACAGAAAGGAAAGGCTTAAAAAACTCTCTATAAAATTAGTTTTTCTTATGTATGAAAAAAATTAGCTAACGCCTCTGATTTCCATTATACCACATATAGACACATATTAACTTTTACAGTTTCATGATCAAAGATTTGAAAATGGAAGCTGATGAAGAAAAATGTGTTCCCTTATTTTCCTCTGCTGGATCCCAAGATCTAAGGCAGTGCCTGATACAGAGTTGGCACTCAAGAATTATTTATTACATGAATGAACCAATAAAACTTTAAAGAAATCAAGTTAAAATAAATTCTGTAGTCACTACCAGTTCAGAGCTAATTGGTCCAGAAAGTCCTGAGATGTGGGTTTAATCTCATGGTTTGGGGTATCCTAACCTGAGTTCAAAGTCTCAACTCTGATAATAGTAAATCACTCAGTTTATAATCAACTGTGAAAAGAAATCAACCAGTTGATTAAGAAACAAAAGAAAGAAAACAATCTAGCTCTTTATCTGGATTTATTGTCCCATGTGTGTGGTGTGGAGTGTGTGTGGGTGTGTGTCTGTCTGTGTGTGTGTGTGTGTGTGTGTGTGTGTGTGTGTGTGTGACCATCAATTGCTCTGAATCTTTCTCAGTGATACAAATGCAGGTAACCTTCTCTGGTTGACATAGTTCCCTTTAAAGACTACTACTGGTGTGATGACTACAGGTGCAGAAAATGCATCTAAGCCCACAGCAGCCTGTTTTACATACTGTTTCTAGAATATCCTTTCAAGTTATCTCCCATAGTCATGAGTTTTCTCAGAATGGTTAGTCAATACACTTTGAACCTTAAAATATATAATGACCCACAATTATGTATGAAAAACACTTCAAAATTAGACACATCCTGCTTCACTCCTTGATTCCCTTGTGCCTAAGTAACTTCTAGAGCTTCCCATCCTCCTCCCCAACACACTCACCAGTCTACCCCAACAGACTCTCTTCTCACATGGTTCTCTTCCTGAAGAAAAAGAAAGGGGAGAAAGGCATACAATTATTCTTTGGAAACCACTAAAATGAATAAAGAAGATGGCAAATGAGAAAGAATGATGTCTCTAGTATAAAGCTATAAGATGACCAACACCGAAAGCAGAAAGCAGTGCATTGATTTCTTTGAAAATAAACAATAGGGTTCTAAGAAACCTAAGAAGGAGAAGATGGGATTATACCAGCAAAGACACTGCCATTTTGAAATGAAACAGGCAGAGAAAGCAGGACAGAATGAAGAAATGCTGTCAAACTCACTAACTGCAGATCATGGGATTTCTCAGCCTGCATGATTCTACAAGACAGGACCATAAATCTCTTCAGTTATGAATGTGCAGTACTCCTCAAGAAAACAGAAGGATGATGCTGAGGGTGATTCAGAGATCATCAGGGCTGATACTCTCACCACAGGCCCAAGGGACAGAACTAGTTCCTTCAGTTCTCACTTGGCCAGGATACCCCAAACCCACTGCCATCCCAGATGTCATGTGGGCAGGACCTTTCAAAGAGCCGCAAGGGCAGAGCTGGGGGGATGATGCTGCCACTGTTATGACCCTGAAACGTGGGACACCGAACCAGAGAGGATTATTCTCAAGACTTTAGGGCCAATGAGAGTTGTCTTTCTAGGTTTTGGACTTACTTGGGACCTGTCACCCCTCCTTTCTTTCCTATTTTTCCCTTTCTGAATGGGAATGTTTATCCTTGACCTGCCCCATCACAGTATTTTGGAAGCCCACAACTTGTGTGGTTTCCCAGGTTCAGAGCTGGAGAGGAATCTTGTTTCAGGATGAATCATACCTCAAGTCTCCTGCATATGTGACCTAGATGGTATTTAAATGAGACTTTGAACTTTAGAGATGATGCTAAAACAGTTTAAGATTTCTGGGGCTGTTTGCATGGAATTTATGTATTTTATATGCAAGAAGGATGTGAACTTTGAAGGGCTAGTGCTATAGACTGAATTGTGTCACCCCAAAATTCATATGTTGAAGCCCTAACCTCAATGTGATGGTATTTGGAGATGGGGTCTTTGGGAGGTTTAGACAAGGTCGTGAGGGTGGAGCCCTCATGGTGGGATTAGTGCCCTTATAAGAAGACACAGCCGAGAGCTTACTTCCTATCTCTCCACCTGCACACCCCAAAAAGGCCATGTGAAGACACAGTAAGGAGGTGGCTGTCTGGAACCCAAGGAGAGAGCCCTCCCCAGACACTGGCCCTGCTGGCACCTTGGTCTTGAACTTCCCATCTCCAGTACTGTAAAAGGTAAATTCCTGTTGTCGAAGCCACCTAGACTGTGGCGTTTTGTTACAGCAGCCTAGTCTGACTAAGACAGAGACCAAAACCCTAACCTAGATGTGCTGCCTGACAGATGAGGTAGAGGGGGAGAAATCGGGAAACAGCAGCTGCTGCTGAGTACGGCAATGAAAATACACAGAGGCGGCCTGTGCTCTACAGCAACACTGGCCAACAGACCTTCTACAATGATGGAAATGCACTCCATCTGAGCTAATATGATAATAGAGTATCCATTAAACACCTGTGACTACAGAGCATTTGAAATATTGCTAGTGTGACTGAGGAAATAAACTTTTAATTTTATTTCATTTGAATTTAATTTGAATAGTTTCAGAAACTATTTCCTACAGTCTCAAAGGATATTTTTAAAACCCTTTGAAAAACTAGTTCGACTAAAAAGGATGAAAAAATTAAAAATCAATAAAGAGTTAATAAAATCAGCAAAAGATGAAAGCTGAGCTTTCTAAAAAGGAAAGTTGAAGATAAATTCGTTAGTGGAAATTAACAGTGAGAAGCAGTAAGAAGTAGAATAGATGCCCCTGAAATAAAGTCAGAGATGTAAAGAAAACCCTTGAGAAAATAGTACATTTTGGGAAGGAAAAAAATATAGAAAAGTAAGCAAATAAGGAAAATACAATTGATTCGGAGGCAGATTCTATACACACATCATAAATATCTCCTTACCTGAAAACAGAACAAATAGAATTAAAAGAATATTCAAATATATATTGTAAAATTATTTCTGAAATGAGGAAAAATATAAATATGTTGATTTCTTGTTGTGTTCCAGGAAATTTTGATATAGAATGACCAACTTTAAGACATGTCCTGAGAATTTATTAAAATTAAAGAATAAAGAAAGAATTCAGTGTGCATCAAAACTGGAAAAGCAAATCACCTAAAAGTTAGGCGGAAAACAAAAAACTACAGGCTGACCTCTGAAATCTTATCTGTAATGTTCTATGTCAAATGATAGGGTTGCAATGTCTACAGACCTCCAGGGACATTTTGTTTTGAAAAAAACATATATGAAATCCAAATTTCCTATCACCGAGCTGTTGTTTAAACACATCAATAAAACAGAGTGTTATTCACAAATGAGCAGGTCTCTGTGAATATAGAACTCATGAGTAAGTCTGTAAGCATCATCTGATGAAGAAACCTGTCAGCAAACAGATGAAGGAGGAAAAACAAAGACGTCAGGAATGAGGAAGCTGTAACTGATGGTGGGCAGGAAATCCATGCACACAAAGCAGTAAAGTACCTGTGACAGGTGGAAACCGGAAGGTAAATAGTAGGAAGATCAACAATGTGAGCACGATGATACATATTTCAGGTTGGTTTGGGAAGGAAAGAAGTGGGGGAAGAACACTTGAGAGCACGGACATCTTCATCTGTCATAGGAAGAAATCAAGATGTGCTTTCTAAACTTTGTATTAGAAGAAGACCTAACTACCTTAGAAACCAATCAGAGAGTTTCGGTTGGTTGCAAGTATCAGAAAAACAACCAACCCAGATTAAGTTGAAGCAAAAAGGTGAATTAATTAAAGACACTGAGCCATTTCAAGGAAACCAAGAACTGGAAGGCATCTCCAGGACAACTAAGGCAACGGCAGCAACAGGACCATAGGCACCAGCCACCCCTCCTGTCAGTTGTCAGCTCCTCTGCGGGTTCCTTTCCATCTTTCCTCCTTTCTCTGTAATCAGATTTCTCCAGCTCATGTAAAGTCTGAGTAAGATCTCCAGAATATTGTCCATTATCATTTTAGTCCTGGTCTTCTTCCTTTTCAGGTCTAAAATTCTGAGGCACGTTTTCTGATTGACCCAGTTGGTCAGGTGTTCAATTCTGAACCAATCAATGATGATAGCAAAGAGAGCTGAATAAAGAGACTGTGTTTGCCAAGTGGAAGTCACACATACATCCCTTAACCTCTCGTCTATGGCCTGGGGGCCCAGGGAGAGGGGAAGTGAAATGGGGATAGGAGGGGTCCCCAGCAGAAGATGGTTATTGAATGGACAATAGTAGACGTAGGTTGTATTTACCTCAAGTATAATCTGAGCCACCACTTGTACCTTTCGCCATCCACTCATTCACCAAATAGTTCGTTTCCCACTTTCCAGACTGCTTTTGTCCAGTGACTTGTAACTGGATATAGCAGCCCTTCAGAACTTCCCTTCATTCGGGCACAGCAATGGATATATCCAGCCTGCTTTTGTCCAGTGACTTGTAACTGGATATAGCAGCCTTTCAGAACTTCCCTTCATTCGGGCACAGTGATGGATACATCCAGCCTGCTCATCTGCTTGGGTCCCAGTGTTTAGGAAACACAAATCCTTCCTGCCAAGCCGGGATAGGCATTTGTATGAGAAATCGACATTTGTGGTTTCAAGCCACGGAGATTTGATGGTACTTTGTTCCTGTGACATTACTTAGTCTATTTTATTGATAGTCCATCCTTTTCTTGGATTTCCCATGTGATTCTGCTCTGTCCATTGGCTGCTAACTGCATGCTGGTCTAACAATTCCCTTCTAATGCACTTCATTACTCTTCTTCCCCTCCTGCTGTTAGGAAACACCCTCCGCAATATTTGACTTTCTGTCAGGTGGTGGAGGGATGGTCCCCTGGGCTGTTAGAGTCCTGATGAGAGCATGCCTTCTTTACAGACCTGTCTTCTTCTCAAAGTATACAGATACTGGCCTCGGGGGCAGAGGAAGGTAAAGCAATTTTACCACTACTCATTCCAAAATGTTTGCGCTGATGTTTAATTTGTCGTGTGCTCCTAGATTCATTCCTCACCTAAAATTTGTATTTCAGAGCCCAAAATGTCTCTTCCTCCTGACTCTCCTGTGGCTTATTTCAAGATCCCTTTCCCCAAACCATCAAACCTCTTGGGGCTCTGACTGATGTCATACAACATGGCAATCCATTCTAATATGAGGAAGTTGACAGAGAACATCTTCATGAACTGAACGTAAGAAGACAAAAGAAAATTACAGGTTTACCTTCTATGGGAGGCCTTTTCTCAATGGACTAAAGCAGTGGTTTTGAACCAGGGGACGATTTTGCCTTTCAGCGGTTAGTTGAAAATATCCGGAGACATTTATGGTTGTCACAACTTGAAGGCATGTTACTACTGGCAACTGGTAGGTAGCCTGGGACAAGGTCAAGATTTAATTAGGAATCTATGTCCTTAATCAGGAAGTTCCTGCTCTGGATGCTGCCATGTCGCTCCTCTTAACACATAGTTCATCTCTACTTGCAACTAACAACAAAGTAAGACTAAGGAAATGACATAAATGGTACTGCCACAATTGTCACCAGAAGTCTTGGGAAAGTCTTATATTTTATCTGTCACTTGTTACCTGATGAAGAGAGAGGAAGATTGACTCTCTCTTAGGAGATGCTATAAATTATTTCAAAATTCTCTTATGAAAGACCTGAATCTTGCAAGTTTCATTGTAACATATTCTCACCAAGTTAGAGCAGATATCTGACTCACAGTTTATTTTGTTAAGTACTAAAAGGTAAAATAATAATGTTGACCTCAATTTGTAATACTCCTGAGGACCTGAAATGAGGATACAGAACAAGATCTCTTGTTCTCCTAAACAGAAGTTGAGCCAATAACATGCAGTACTTTATGAGCCAGATAATGTCTCGTGTCCTGGAGCTAAAGAAAATGTTGGCACGTTTTGCAAAATCACAGCTGTTTCAGTCTCATTTAGTTACTGGTCCACTCCCTGCAGCCCAGTTTGCCTTTTGAAATATAGCTCAGCTAGCTATTCTGCAGCATGTGATAAAAGCCCCTGACAAGGGAGGGTTTCTTTGTTTCTTTGTTTTGTTTTTAGCTCTTTGTCTCAAAAGCTTTAGAAATCTTGACAAGTGCTGCTAAGAAATACACATTACTTTTTTTTAGAAAGAAGATGCATAGAGATTTCTTAATGCGTGCAAAACTATGTATATTTTTATCAACAAATTAAATGCACTTTGGAAACATGAGTGTAAAAAGATACCTTTCTAAGGTAAAAAAAAGTGTTGAACTAATTTAACCATATGAAACGCTGATGTAAGAAAGGATTTCTGTGACTTCATTCACATACCATGTGAATTTTTAGGCTACAAAACAAAGTCTGCCAGTAAATCGTCTGAGTCAGACCTTTCAATAGATGATCAAGTAATAATTTTTAATAAATTAAAGGATTAAATGAAAATAAGCTGTTGATCAAATGGTAGCATTCAGTTCTTAAAATTATGTTTATTATGTTTTGAAAGTTGTTAAAGTTTCAAAATTTTTAAATCATGACTCTCAAGAGAATACAATTATTTGGCTCTGCAGTCAAAAATTTATTAAAGCAAAACTTTCAAAAAGGTAGAACTGCAACTCCTATGCAAATGTAAAATGAACATATGTCAAAGATTTTATTCAAATAATTAACTAACAAGGGAACAAGTAAGATGGTAAAATCATTTCAAAGAGTATTTCAAAGCTAAATATTTACAGGCTATGTTAGGATAAGATTGTTGGACTAGATATAAAAACTGGTTAATGTCCAACAGGGTAATAAACTGTAAAACCATTAGGGTTGTCTCTTCTACCAGACAGAAATTATTTGCATCTCCCTGGGATAAAAATTGACAAGTTAACCTCTGCTTTAGAGCACTGTTAAATAGTCCATTCAATAAACAATCAAGCCCAACCTTGCACTGAAAGAACACTTCTGGCTATTTCCAAGTGTCCAGAAACTTCTCTGACAAGTCGAATCATCTTTCATTCATGAAAGTTGTTAATTCTTAATGACACTATTTAGTTTTTAGAGAAAGGTCTTCATCATCTTTATTTGACCCACGTACAATTCCCATATCATATTTTCAGACTAGTGTCCTAAATGGGTATTATTTGTTCTGTGCTAAGATAAACATTAGAATTTCATAAGACAGTGTGTAGATGAATCTACAACTAGGTTATTATAGTCATGAGCTGTAATCTAATGTATATTTAAAAGTACAATGGTATAAACAGGCTATTACACAAGTTCAGGGATTATAAATATTTTGAGCATAAGTCTAAAACATTTTTTATTTCAATAAGCTCCCAAGGTGCCTAATAAGCTTAATAAATATGAATACTATGAAGAAAACTTTAAACATAATGGTAAGACTCACCCAAAGCAAAGTAAACCCCAAATTAGTGTTTTCTTCTAGTTTATGATACCTGTTAACTAATTTGCATACCACGTAAAACAGTGCTAAATGTACACCAAGAGAAGGCATGAAATCACTGTTAATGATATCAAATACATGCATACACAAACACAATCCAGTATAATTTTTGACTATTCAATTTTTTCTTTTATCATGGATGAAGGTAGCAAACATTCTCCTAGACTTCACTTCTGAAAAGCAACCCATCTACAGAAAAACAAAAGCAAAACAAAACAACAACAACAAAAAAACACCTATAAAATAAAAAGCACACATCTTTAATTTCTAATATTTTTTATTATACATTTTTTAGATATTTATTTTCATAATATCAGCTTAAAAATAATCACATAAGAATAAGCTTTTGTATGTCTGCCCAGGTAAATTGCTCTATTTTAAATTTCTCAAGTTACAAATAAACCCCATAATGTGCTATGTGAACCAAACCACAGCATAATGAGTATACCTGAAAGGCACAGAGTATTCCCTTAGTTTCAGTAAGAGCAGAGTATTACTTATTAGAATGAAAAGCCTGGCCTTCAGTCATCCATTATTCAAAAATAATACAGCATGAATTATTCACTGATTCCAAAACAAAATACACTGTGGAAAAGCAAAGGTGACTAAAATAAACATGTGTTCCTGGACCTTACAATAAGACCCACTAGTGGGAAGGCCAAGCTACCCCGAAATGGTGTAGCTTGAGATGCAAAATTAAAGCCGCTTCTGAGGAACATGGAATTCCCAGCATCAATTTCACAAATATGCATAAGATGGTATATTCCATAAAAAGCATTTTAAAATGCAAATATGCCACATGGATAAGACAAGGTATAAGACAACTTAACAAAGAGTTATTTTAAAGTAGAGTCTGGATCTCCAGACTTCTGTTAGGTCAATTTTTCATTAATGTGCTGATTACTGAGACATAAAGTGATCTTAAAAAGCCCAAATACAGCAGGTAGAAGTGGAGACTCATGAGGGTCCAAGCATACACTGAATGTCTACGACCAGGGGAGGCACTCAGGGCTACAGAGGGGACAGTGAAGAGAAGATCGTCTGAAGACCAGCTCTCCAAGGGTCAGCCAGCAAGGGAAGGTACTGAGAATAGGGCTTGAATGCAACCCTAGAAAAGTTATAATTAGATGATTGAATGATTCCTTTTCCCTTGGTCTGTCTTCTCTTGTGTTCAACATGCTATTTTGACATTCTGCCCCATTCATTGGTGTAAATTATAATCTATAGATATGTTAGCCTTTATCAAAATGTCTTCAATAGTTCTAATTTACAGTGATATTGAGTGACCCTCGATCAGAACACAGAAAATGGAGTGCACTTTAGGAATAACATGCAGAACTGAGAAAACAGAGGATAGAATGCATTATAAACATTCTTAAATTGTATTTTTAAACTGAAAGAAGAAGTCAGTAGAGTAGCTTCTTACTAAGGGATGGGGGGAGGGTAATAGTGATTTGTTCAGGATTTGAAATCTCTATGTGACCATCTATCAAACACCATTATGTGGACACCTTCAAGGACATGAAGACTCAACACAGGAATACTATGTCTTCACATCCTTCTACCTCATTAAAAAGTGGGTAGAGTTCGGAGAGAATTATTTGAGCCTAAATAATTTTGGCTGTTTCAGTTCTAGTCATGTGCTTTCATTGAGGAGAATTGATCAGCGTGGGGTTTTAATTGATGTTGTTCATATTTTTCATATTAGAATAAGCCAAACAATATGTTTAAACACATTCAGTATCCGGTCCTATGGTCAATATCTGGACAATATCAATTAATTCGGTTTAAATATAATTACCCAGAACAAATTAAAAGAAACCCACTGTTATTAATGAAATATACAGAAATTATAGTATATCCTTGGTAAAGATGACAAAAAGTGTAAAAAGAGCATCCACTTAACAAAAAGATACTCTATAAGTATAGTTTCACATGTGTAAATACCTTATGACTGTTGAATGTCTAAGCCACTAGATGTAAGTTGGAGCAAAACTGGGAGAGCAAAACTACCTAATGTATAAATCTTCAGATATGGATGGTTTCTATACTGGCAACAAATACCTTTCTAAAAAGGAATGGAAAATGCAATTCTTGAGCTCAGGATCACAGAGCTGGCTGATCATTTATAGGTACAATAGAATATACACTGGGGGGTTTACAAGTAAACCACCATTTCTCCTAAGAATTACTGTAGACTCTGAGATTTCTGCAGATCATATGCCTCCATTTTCCAACATAGAGTTGCCTGTGGGTAGTGTTGAGACTGCTCCATGTTCTAACAATTAGCAACGGAAGGATGTCCAGAACTGTTCCCATCAGAGCAGCAAATTATTAAAGGAGTCACTACCTCTGATTCACACTGTCCTATTAACCAACACGACAGGTATTTTAACACGACTAGCTGGGATAATAATTGCAACCTTTCTGTGCTCAGATGTTGCGACTGACAGGTCATGGTGTTAAAGGGAAATGTACACCTTTTTTCGCAGTATAATTGTAAAAGCTTTTAGAGTCTGCTTATAGTGCTCAGGCTCATCATATATACTTGATTAAATTCATTTATTTTGTGTATTCATCGCTACTGCCTCATCCCTAAAAGGACTTGAGGTTTGTGTACTTGACCCCAAAACAAAAATGCATGAATATATGTAGACCTCTGGCCACAAGACCTTTTGCTACTCATTCATAGGTAACACTTTGGCCCCATGTGCATTGATGTAGGTGAGCAGGATTTTGGCTCTCTGTTCAACTACATCGATAAGCTTCTCAATTCCTTGTCTACCTCCCTGACTCTCCCAGAAAACTTTATCAAGAAACAGAGACTGAAGGAGTTTCTGCCGTAAGTGCTGGCTCTTCAAAACAGAAACTGCAGATTCAGGGAACCTAAAACGAGAAAATGATATTTCATTCTTCGTAATTGCTTGGAAATATTATGCCTTACCCAATGGCTCTGTCCTTCATTAATCTGGCAGAAATCACACTATCAGATAATACCCTGAGAATCAAAACATTTTTTGTCACTGTCAAGCTGACACATCTCTTAATAATTACATACTAGAAGAATAGGTTTCAAGGGAACTTCATTTTCTATACCATTGAGAAATTGACATAAATACCAATGTCTAACTTAAGGTTATAATATGTAGGCAAAGAGAGGCATGGAATTAGAATGGATTCTGATAACCTGGAAAAATACTTTGCTCAATCTTAAGCTCCACTGCACCCATAGAAACCACTTTAATCAGTCAAGTAGAATCGTAACCTTATAAGTGTCAACATGGGGTTTTATGCAAGGAAATATGAGAAGAAAAACGCTGACAATTTCAGTAAAGTACTCTTCTAGAGGAGAAGATGCATGACTGAATTTAATGAGAAATAATCCAAAATGTATGTAGTAAAAAGAAAGAAATCATTCCAAAATGCCCAATTAAATAAAGAACTGCCCTTGGTTCAGATAATACTTCAGGATTTCTAAGAATCTGGGAACATTCTATTAAACCGGAATACTAAATTGTTTTCAAATAAATTTAGCAAAACTCAAGTTTGAGACCCAGGGCATTCCACAATGAAGCATCTCTCTGGAAAACCTGAGGTCAATTTAAAAGGATCCTTGCTGAATTATCTAAAGAGAGTGCATTGCGATTTCCGCTCTTCATTTAGGAAGAATAAAGCCAGGGGTCTAGCATATACATTATCTGAAGGACTTAGTAAAATTTCTGGTTCAAAATTACCTGCAATGTTTTGCTGCATCTCCAATTTGGCCTCTCTCCAAGCTTTCATTAAAATGCTGATGAAAGCACAGTACAAATATTGGGGTGTAACAGTAAACTTAGTTGTTCCTTAAAAACTAAAACAGAACATATAAAAACTAAAACAGAGTCCGTGAGCCATAGCCACTGAGCCTGCGCATCCGGAGCCTGTGCTCTGCAACGGGAGAAGCCACAACAGTGAGAGGCCCTCATACAGAAAAAAAAAAAAAAAAAAACTAAAACAGAACATATACTTGTTTCAAGAGTACAGTCTGCCAGGAGTTTCAGGTCTCTAAGCACCTTCTCCAAAAGTCAGTGGAGCAAGCTGTGGGAGCAGGAATACAGCAATCCACGTGTTCCAGCATTTCTGATGCTGCAGAGAGACCAAAGGCCACAGAGCTGGACATGCTTAAAGGATGCTAATCAGATGCTCTGAGCTCCCCAAAGACATGTCCTATATAATTGAGTGACCATAGTACTAATTAAGTAAGAATTTTTCCTCTATGAAGTACTAATAATCCATGATTTATAAATTCTATGGCCCTTGAACTAATTTAGCTGTGGCAGAATGTACAAGATGAAACTGCTAAAACCATGGATCCCTTTAGCGACTAATCCTTTACATAAAGGAAAATCAAAAAAAATTACCTGACTTTGCATTACACTGATTAATAGAAATATTCTATGCATAAATCTGGGTTAGCAAAGTCTTCAGTTTTGCTGTTGAATGGGTAAATTACATATTCAAAGAAGATTTAACTTTAAACTCGTTACTCCTCATAATGCATTTAAGGTTAAATCCTCCTTGAAAGCATAAATAAAACGTTATTCATATTTTTATGAATGTATAGGATAGATGGATTCTCCAGGCATACACTTAATTCTAAGAGGAAATGCAGGGATTTAAAGAAGACCCCATAATACCAGCTCACTAAGTGATGCCTCCGGTATGTAAACTTTCCTACACATAAAATTTCCTGAGCTTAGACACTTAGAAGAGAGAATCTAAGAGAATCCACATATTCTACCTTCAATCCACAAAGAGATGCAAAGAATGAGTATTAACAGGAAAAGACACAACAAAAACTCATGAAAGTGGGGCTCCTGAAACTCTCATTGTCTCTAGTGTCAAAAGACCATAAAATCCACATTACCTAATTCATGGAGCTAGGAAGAATTGTTGAAATATGCTTCAGAGTTTTATTAACAACAGAAATAGGAACAGCAGAAACACCAAGAGTCACTGCAGAAAAATTACTGGAGTTGGACTTGGAAGACCTGCCTTCTACCCTCAATTTTAGGCTCACTCATGTGTCCCCAGCAGTCACTCAGTTTCACAAAAGGCTGGTTGACTGTTTCACTAAAGCACCCTTCTATCTTCAAGTTCAGACACACACCCCAGTTTCTTACTGACCCTGATTTCTCACTAAGATACAAAGACTATGAAGTGTGCTTATTGGGGGGAGCACTGAAATGTAGCCTCAACTTCCATGGTTGGGGGTGAATAGCTCAGACTCTGCAGTGAGATTCCTGTCACTATGGAGTGTCTTAGTTTCCTATATTTCCAAATACTTCTTGAGTGTAAGCTCAAGATACTTTCCCCCATAATCTATATCAATGGAAGGATTTTCAAATGCTCAGAAACCCTCCTACTTGAATTAAACAGCCATTATCCTGACTACCATGTCTTACTCAGCTGACTGGCTCTGACTTCCCATGCGCTGATCAAAGTCACTGAGTTTATTCTGCCTTTGGACAACCTGCCTTGTCAATATCAGCTCGTCTGTTAGTTCCCCGGTCCTGTGCCCTGGTAATGGATCCCTGTCACCTGCTCACCCCTGCTCTGCTGCTTCCTATTCCACAGACCTCCACATGACTCCAACCTCACCCACATGGATTTTCACAGTGACGGTCAAGCAACATGATGGAGGTGAAACATAACAGGACCTTTGTAGGTTGCACAGGTCAGTGACGGTAAAACCTGGCGGCACCCTAATTCTGTTCCCCTTGGGTTTGGTTCCCTTCTCTGGGCTTCCATCCCCAGATTCTCTTTAAGGGCTAAATTGATCAGACACAGGATGTGAGTCTTCTCCAGACCTTACTACTTATTCAAGAGAAATGTAATGTCCTGCAGAGGTTACTACATCAAGAAACTTACTCTTTGATGCCTTCTAACAGTTTGAAGTTCAAGTTATCTTCACTTCTGTCAAAGAAACCCTTGTTGTCTATAAAGACCAAGTGCCTTGGGTCCTGCTTTCGCTGGACAATGTGGGCTAGAGCCACGGCATCCTGGTTGTCACACTTTGGCCTCCGTCCACTCTGTACACAGGCATCTTCCTTACGAGGTCGGAACCCACAGCAATTTGTATCTAAGCGATTATAAATCTGAAAAGGGAAAACAAAAACAAACCCAAGATGCTGAGTAAAAACAAAACTTAGGAAAGTCAGAAGATTTCCAAAGAATGAGTGCTTTCTAAATAGCTTGACTTGCCAGAATCTAACTGGGGCCAGGCTCATTTAATTAAAGGCAACACTTAAAGTCCAAGGGTCATATCCTTCTGACTCAGCGATGGGTCTAAGCATTGCCAGATCTGCTAACAGCTCCAAAGGCAGATCATCCAAGCTAAGCATCTCCACCCTTAATATTCAGACTTCCCACTGACATCATACACCGATGCATGGCCAGAAGAATCTCTGCTCTGATGCTACTCGGGACAGAAGAGAGAAACGATTGTACTTTGACACATCCAGAGAACCTGAGTTATCTCAGAGGCTCTAAAAGTTTACTGCACCCACTAACCTCTCTGGATTTCAGTATTGCAGTGAAATAACAGAGAAGAAATCTATTGAAAAGATGTGCGATCCAGTAATGATAGCAAGGAACACTCTATGTATGGAGCCCACAATTAGATTTTAAATAAGTAAGCAGAATGAGCAGAACAGTTGGGCCTATTTGTGTTTATTGTGGGTAATAGGGCTACTACCCTCTAGAAGAGGGCAAACAGGTTAACTAGGAAAGGGAGAATTGGGTTATTTCCATTTCTTTTGGGCAAGGGAAGAAATAATATTTATTAATCAGGGTAAAGAAAAGCCTAGGCTCAGGAGTTAGATAAATTTAAACTCAAGTCTCTTCTCTCACACTTTTCAGCTCCGCGACCTTGTATAGATCTCTTTACGTTACTGACTCTCAGTTTAATTATCTGCATAATGGGAATGAAACTATTCACCTTGCGCATTTAGTGGGAAGATTAATGAAAGTGTCTGGATACACACCAGCCCTGACCCAGGCATCTAGAAGATACTCCAAAAAAAAAGAAAACTGTCATTGCTATTGTTGAGACACAACTCACACACTATATGAAGTGATTTACCTCAGAACAAGCTTCCAAGGCAAAAGGTAATTTCTCCATTTCAGTGAAGGAAAACTGAGCCTCACAGAAGTTAAATAATCTGCTCTGCTACTTAAATATTAGTAAGTAGCAAATTTAAGATTCAGACACAGTTGTGTTTGTCTTCAAAATGCCATGATTTTCGCCCAATACGTCACATTGAATAGTTTAAGGCTAGTCGAAGATTGTACATACGCTCAACATTCAAAAGATGGCTCAACACAGAGTGTCATTTTTATTCTTTTGTCACTAAACTCCCATCCTTTCTCTTCTTCCTGGGTTTTTGCAGATCCTGTGGGGCTGTGGCCACTTGCTAAGGAACAGATGCAGAAAGAGTAGTACCAAAATTGAGCCTACTTTGAAACAACTCTTCATTCATTCATGCAACAGATGTTTATGTAACATCTTCTACGCCCTAGCAGTGGGCCAGGCACCAAGGCAAATGTCACCCATGGCCAGCACCCCTCCACCAGCACTACTTCCTGAGGAAAATGAAGTGGTTTAATCTTGTCTCACTACCACAGCAAACTTTGAGAACTGGACAAAGTACCCTCCTCTCTGTTTTCTGCAGGTAAGTAGACTTGGTATCAAATAGCACACTTTGGGAAGCAGGAATTATAAGAGAAGTTAGCATAGGCCAATTTTCTATGAGGTTTATATAAAAGCAGTTACATGGGATGGGGTGGCCCATGAACCACGAGCACCTGCACAGTTCAGAGGATACATTGCTGGTTGAGAAAGAGTCTATAGATCAGGAAGGGCTCTGGCAGAGCTGGCTCCAGGCAGCCAATCCATAGGGTTATGAACCTAACCAGTGGTTTATCCAAAAATGTCACATCGGCTGACTCCAGGGCATGATGAGTTCCCAGGGCTGGTTCAAAGTTTCCCAAAGGTGGGCAAGAATGCCCAACCACATGACTGCAGGTTAAATGAAAAAAGTATAAGTTGGAAACTATTAGAAAAATGTACTGAGCACTTTCTTCTCAATTTGGTTTATTTTATGTAGCAACCTGACTGCCTTTGAATATAAGAGAAACCAAACGATATAGAGAGATTGTATGTGCTCACCAGTTTTTAAGTTACCATAGGGGGGTCAGGGGGAATGTAAAATTAACTCTTCTGGAGGCTGCTTCTCACCCGATGTCGCCCCTTTTTGGGGTGGGGTTTTAAAACTTTGCTTATTGAACTCGAGAGGATTTTTGAGAGTGGGCTGACTAATTTTGAGGGCTTGTCTATAAAAATATATTGCCAGTCACTTTCCAATGTCTCTTTTTGATATACATTAGCTAATAATTCTCAAAGAATCCTTTACACTTTTCCCATCATCTTCATATGTTTTTATCCAATTATAATGACATTATATACAGGGGGGAAAACTTAATCCTCTTTCATTTTGGCTACAAAATCAAGGTGTGTTGTGTTAGATATGTGTGTTTAGAATAGAACTTAAATTTTAACAACAGATCTACCAGCAAGTTCTTAAATGGTGCTCTGAACCCTAAGCTCTTTCTTCATTTTTTATTTCTAGTAGCAGGAAAGGACCAAGACATATAGCAGTATTTCTGTTGTTTCTCCAACAAGGACATGAGTATCATATATGCTACTGCTAAATAATAAGCACTTTAATGTTCAGGCCTAAATTTAGTACTTCTGTAAATATTATACTTTTCTATTTTTAAACTAAAAGAAAGCATTAAAAGTTAGAAGTGGGATAGACCGACTTAGGGCATCTTTTTACTATCTTCTAACATTGGACTGTTTCAAACAGTGCACTTTTAAAGTGTTTTGTCTGATCTCATTTTGAATCACTCAACAGTCTGTGATGATTTCACCACTTCCCTGTCAGACTGTTGTGCCCTTCAAGTCTCACAGACCTTGTTATTGAAAGTGGGTGTGTGCGTTCAGCTTAACTTCTCTTCCAAAAATGTTTCTCATTCCTTTTATTCAGATCTATGCATGTACCTGGTGGGTATGTTAACACATGTTGAGTGTGTGTGGTGTGTGTGTGTGTGTGTACACCTACAGATAGAAAATCAGACTGCAATGCTTTAAATACTCTGAGTTTTACTTTGTTTTTCTTAGCATCCAACTATAGTAAATTATGTCTTTGTATTAATAACCTTGTCTAGCAAGGGCTCAAGCAGCTCTTAAATCTTGTTCCTAGCTCTTCCCAGAATTCTGTTTATAGTCTCCCTTTCAAATTGACATTCAATATACCTAAAATAATTTGACCACAAAACCATAATCCACTCCCTTAAATTCAACACCATTTTGCTTGGCATTTAATTTAGTTATATATTGAATATATTTCCACTTACACTGAGGAGAGTTTACCCACTTTTTAAGGCCCAATAAAGCACATCCTAGACATCTATATATCCATAAATATGGTTTTAATATATGTACTTGTTTAGTCCACACATTAAAACAATCATTTCATTTAAGTGTCGCATGATCAAGCACCATAGTTACCATCTACATGTCTATGTTCTTAGATAATAATCCTACAAAGAAGCCTATTTGGGGGTAAATCTTGTCAGTTAAGCAGTTAGGTGTTGATCACCATTACTGCAACTTGTTCAAATTCGCATCTTCTTACTCTTTAAAACAAGGAAAATCTTTTGCAAAATTGATCTTCTGAATCTGAAGACTCCTGCCAATGATGATTTTCTATAAAATTACTCTTTCCTCCTTTAGGAAAATATATCTTTTCAAAGTTTACCGAACTAAAATTATACTCAGAAAATTCAGGTGTTCCTGCCAAATATTTTGTTGATGGGGATATTTTTAGATATCTTGCCTTCTTCTCAAGTTTCTTTTTTAAATCCCATTTTCCTTTTGGTAGTGTGAGTTTTGTCTGTAAGAAAAAGTATCATAAGAATGACTCAAGTTATGTACCCAGATCCCAAACCAGGATGCCTCAGCTGCCCTGACTAGCTCTCTAAGGCCCAGTAGAAATATGCAGAAATCCAATCAATCACTCTCCATACTTCTGCACCCCACCCTTTCTACCTGTGTCTTCAAAAAGTGGATCTGTGGGAGTTTCTTATCTCTTTTTCCTCAGAGCAAAGCAATTAAATGATTAATTTTATTGCCTGAACAAAGGCAATAAAAATATTCTAAACATGCTGCTAATATTAATAATGAAAAACATAATAGCAGTCATTTACTGAGTGTTTGGTATGTGCCAGGAATTGTGCACTTAATTCTTTACATGGATTATTCGATCTTTACATGGAGATTCGATCTCCCGATAGCATCCACTTTGCATTTGACTATTTACAAAGCTCCTCCAAAACATTGTCTTCTTTGGGAAGACTCAAGTAAACAAAATGATTCTGGCAGAGTAAGATGTGGGTCTTTTTAGAACAGCATCCAGTGAATTGAGTGGGAAAGATGGGCAGGGAGCAAAGAGCAGCGCTGCCTGTGCTCCTCGTTTGCTCCTGGTTGGCGTCTTTACATGGTTCAGTTTCACTAACTGTGGACCACGGAGTCTCACAGCTCACGGGGAGTCCATGGAACACCCTGCATGCAAGAGGCATTTGAAAAACAACACACACATGTGACAGAAATAACAATAGCATTGTAATTTGCAGTTTTTTGGAAGATTCCTTTGAATTCCAGTGATCTCACTTGACACCTCATTTGTTTTTAGAAAATCCATGGAGAGAAAACTGTCAGTACTTACTTTATCTCAAACAGGCAAAAAAAAACAGTGAGAATTGTCAGCCCCACCCTAGGAAGAGAAACACAAGCATATGGACTTCCTTACTTGTCAGCTAATAACTCACGTTGGAAAATCCTTGTACTTGGATTTGTCTTGATGTCAGTCAATGCACTGTTGCCATGTTATCAGTGGAACCAGATTTGGATCCCTGTGGTCTAGTGGGTGTGTGGATCTCTACTAGATCACAGAGAAGGGCAACCTCAGACAAGCAGCCCGGCCCCTATGGTACTTGTGATCACAGACCTAGGCCCATACCTTGGGAGCTCAACAAAGCAAAAGCAAAAGCAGCCTTCTCACCAGTCTGCACCTGTATAGCTAGGGAACTCTCACCTCATGAAATAATAGGTTTCATTTTTCTTCTGTGCTACCATGGCAGCAGGTAGCCTGTTAAATGAGTATGCATGCATCTGACCAGCAGAGTAGCTGGTGAACGATGAGAAAAGTAAAAATCGTTTGCGGTACATATATCTAACTACGGGCATCAGTTCCCCTGTGCCTCGGCCTCTGTAAACAGCAGTCATGGCTCTACACCATGACTTAAAAATAACTTAAAATAACTATCAGTGTATACCAATTTTATGCAGACTCTCCAGTTTCTGTCCCATTACTGAATCATAAGTAAAGACTAACAGTGTCTTTTTATATATAAGTAAAACTATTTTTAATGCTACAATACATTTGGATCTATTTCTACAGATGCAATATTTGAATTCATGTACCTCTGAATAAATACCAGAAGTCAAACATCATTCTGCCACAGAAAGACTCTGGAAAGAGTCACTTGTCACCAGGCAAGTGACAATCTATTTTTAGAGAAAGAAAATTCACGTTCTGTAATTTGCACAAGCAGAGCTTCATGAAAATAGCCTGTCCAAGCCACACCCACCTTCTTGTAAAGACTTACAAAGAGCACTTGGACTAAGAAAAACAGTAAATATTTTATGAAATTCTGATTTATAGAATGGATTCATATGAAGCAAATATTTAAAACAGCAATAAAATAACCTTAATATAAGTACACATTCTTAAAAATACTTTCTTTCAATGAAATGAAACAGCATTTTTAATGATTTAACATTAAACAGGGTTGCCAATAATTTTTAAATGATGTACATTTACATCTCAGAGAACAGTTTATTCAAAGCTTTTCCCTTGCTTGACTTGATGTGTATTCATTTTTAGCATTCTTATGGAATTGCTATCTGTTTTATTTTCCTCTATTATGTAGTATTTTATTATAAGGATAGTGACAAAAATGAATAAAGATAAACTAAATGACTATACTAAAACACAATTCTGATTATGGTGACAAAGATTCTTTGCTTGACAAAAGTCAGGCTCCTGAACTTTCTCCTAGGCTTTTCACGCACTTCCTTATAAAATCAAGTTTCAGCAAGAACCCTGCAAAGTCAGTTTAACCAGAAGCCCTCACCCTTACAGCTACCTTATCATGTTCAATACCTAACCTGGGTCCTCAGCTTCCACCATCCCAAAGGTGCTGTCTGAGTACCTGTCTTTAGCAAGAATCTGGTTAGGCCACTTTACCTGGAACTCCCCTTCCCCCGGATGTTTGCTCTTAGCCATTTTTCACCCCATGACCCCTACTCTGCCCCCTGGCTATAAGTTCCCACCTGCACTGCTGTATTCTGGGTTCAGCCCCATCTCTCTCCCCACTGTACTATCCCACTGCAGTGCGGGATTGCAATGGTCCTGAACAAAGGCTGATTTACCATCTTTAACAAGCACCATGGAATAGTTTTTCTTTAACAATGATTAACACAACCTAATGTAACATACCCCAAAGTTATTGAAACTTATTTTTTATGGAAATCAGCTCTCTTTATAAGAAAGATAGACTGATTATTTTCTGGTTCTTTAAAAATAAATGCTGCTTGAGAGTAGAATGTAGATTGCCAGGGGCTGGGGAGTCGGGAAGATGGAAGATGCTGGTCAAAGAGAACAAACTTTCAGTTAGAAGATGAATAAGTTCTTAGGATCAGACTATATTTAATAATACTGTATTGTACACTTAAAATTTGCTAACAGAGTAGATCTTACACATTCTCACCACACACACACACACACACACACACACACACACACACGGTAACTTTGTGAGGTGATGGAGGTGTTAATTAGCTTGACTGTAGTAAAGATTTCACAACGTATATGTAAATCAAATCACCCCATTGTACACTTATGTATATGCATTATATTTGTCAATTATAACTCAAAAAAAACTAGAAGGGAAAAAAAGAGAAAATAAATAAACAAATTCTGCTTTACTAAATTAGACTTTAAAAAAAAAGATTATTTTTACACATATGTATAGAATTTCCTGTTTGAAAATGTATTTGTTTCTGTGCTCCCTGGATTGGCAAATAGCTATAAAGTAAAGCCGTTTATGTAGCTTAGATATGAAATCCCAGGATACTGCAACAGCATTTTATATCATGCAGTTACTAATTATCAAAATAAACCAAAAGGTTAGGTATCACATTACAAATAAAGAAAAGGCTCAGAGAGGCTAAGTAACCTGTCCAAGGTGACACAGCTAGAGAATGATGTGGATTTCTACTAACTTCTGCCTTTTCCACACTGCCTCCCATCATGGAGAAGACAAGATTCCTGCTTTCACAGAGATTCCAATCGAATGCCTCTAGGTATGATTCACTGTGTATCTTCCACATCAACCAACACCATGATTTGCACAATGAAAATACTCAATAAATGTCTGTTGGAAAAAATGAAGGAATGAACACCAGTTCCTACTGAAATCTGTCTAATGCAGATAGCTAATTACTAAAAGACCTCTAATCAGGCCAGATCTCCATGTTTTCCTGATCCAGTATCTTGTAAAAAGCTCAGAGTGTTAAAATCAAAATCAAAGAATCTTAGAATTACAGAAAGGTCATAACGCTGAAGTTACCAGACTCTATACAGGCAAAAGTGAGTTTATTTCAGAAAAGTTACCCTAGATCCATAGTTCTCAAACTTTTTTATTTCAGAACCTTTTGGCACTCTTAAAAGTATTGAAGCCCCCCAAAATCCTCCTTTATGTGGGTTATTTATCATATAGAAATTAAAACTGAACAATATTGAATAGTTACATATTAACTCATTTAAAAATAACACTGATACACCAATTACATATTAACATAACATATTTTTACAAGAAATTGCTGTATCTCTAAAAAAATAATAAGAGAATTGGAATTGTTCTTGCAAGTTAAAATGGTGTTAACAGAAAAAACAGCAATGAGTTGAGCTCCTGATTCAAACAATTGTATAAGCAGTTTTCCTCAAGAAAACCACTGCACTGTGGGAAGCAATAGAAGTGTTTTATATACACTTTCCACTTGCTCACCCAAAATATTAAAAAGATGTACACTTACAGGTAGAGACTTAAGAACGTTAACAGTTTTTAATTACTTCATCAAGGACTTTCTTAAGCGCATCAGGCATTCATTCCACGTGTCTTTTCACAGGGGTCCATTGGCCACGAAAGGAGAACAACTCTTGGTACAGTCTGGTGCCAGCTTCGATTCATCCCAAGGCACCAACAGATTCACCCATGATTGCAAATTTTGTAAATATTGTTTAAAAAAAAAAAAAAAAGCAAAAACTCTGAGTTTTGTGACCTCACAGACCCCCCTGAAAGGGCCACAGAAAAGCCATCACCCCAAACATTCCCATTCAATATGACCACAATCAGTAACAAATGTGAAAAGTCCCATTTATCTTTAGTTATCTGTGTCCATAAACATTTTGAATATGGTTGGGAAGAGCCTGGCACTAATAGAATGCTTATGGACCAGCTCTCCCTTAAACCTCTCTGAGTCTACTTCCTTGGGCAAAACAAACCATGAATCTTTTAAAAATAATTACATACAAAAAATATATATATTGAGCCAGATAAATAGTTGCTTGCCCTCTCATTGTTGATATGGCAATACTGTTGGTTTGCTTTTTCCACTGTTTCCTTATTTACCTCCTGGCAGATTTATCTAGATTCAATGCTTAGACCTCCTGTTTTTCTGGAAAACAGCAGTCAAGGATGGTTTCAAACTGTCTGTGTTTCCATGGCATAGGATCAGTGGCGAAGCCAATCCCAAAAGCTAGCTCAAACAGTGCATTAAACAATCTTTGAGTCTCAAAAGATTATTTATGGAATCACACAGGCTTCCTCTAATCCCTGATCTCTCCAGCCCAGCTATGGATACAACAAGATTTAGGATTGATGTGTACTGACCATGCATTAATCAATTTCAGCACAGCCTAAAAATTCCATGGCAAGGGTTGAAATAAGCAAAAATGACCTGTAATTGAGGAAAATAGACTGTGCTTTGATTAACAATTACATTAGAATTGACCCAGAAATGCTCAGTTGGTTGTCACTTGGCAATATGAAGTTTATGAATATAATGTATTTGACCAGACATTTCTCCTTTGATTCCGACAGATACAAGAGCAAAGACCTATGTCAACCAGCCCACATTTTACACAAATGAGGCTTTAGCATAATCCATGCCAGAAAGCTCTGAGAATAAATGCTAGACAGTAGGTGGAAAGGATACATAAAATTCTAAAGGCTTTGAAGTTGGAAGCAGACGTCTGAGCAACTCTGTGCTTCTTCCCAGGAAGGAGATGCTTTGAGACACAGAGAACCCTTAACAGGAAGTGGGCCAGGATCCAGAGAAATACCTTCCTGCTGTAGAGGCCACGTGGCCAGTAAGCTACACCTCTGTCACGGACTAGGGTTGGTGTGGCAGCTCTTTATCTTCAAAGTTGCATCCTTGAAAAATCAAATAAATAGCTTAAATTCTGTGGAGTGAAAATATGTGGTCTCTAAGACGTCTCCACCAGAGAAAATATGTCGAAGCCCAAAAGACAGACTGACAAAGGTCAGGGCCTTTGTATTTACTTTCTCCATCCTGTCATGTTCTTGTAGAGAATTTTTAGCAGCAGAAGTACATTCCGTGTAAGGGCCATAAAAAGTGAAACTATTTGCCTTTTGAAATAGTGTTGGTTTCCTAATCTCCACGAGGTTTTGAGATGGCCTAACTTCTTAGTGGGAGGGATGATCTAACAGGTCTATTTCTGCAGGAGGAGTCTTTACCAACTTCCTAGATGGAACTGGGTGTGTGAATCAACAAAGGGGCCATCTTTTCTGGGAAAGAATCACACTGAGAAATGAGAGAACAATAGTTCCCAGGCCTGGAGATGACATTGTGTCAGATTCAAGACACAAAATCTGAAATGATGCCTGAGGCCCACAGATTGGGTGGGAATTCTCTAGCTAGAACACAGAAATCCCTCAGTCCAAGTTTGTTGAATTTAATTGAACCCTGTAAGCAGTATCCTGTATGCTTATAATTCCTAGTTTTGTTTATAAAGTAAAATGAAAAGTACTAACATATGCTCATAGGAAAAATAGAACAGATGGTTGTAAAGCAAATTATTTAAATACAACACCTATGAAGCCAAACAAAGCCTTTCATATAATGTTAGAGTCCAAAAGCACTAATGTGGTATTTGTCGCATTAAGACTCCAATTCCAATCCTGGGGAAATTTCTTGGCTGCTGCCTTGCAGACCTATACTCTCCAGAATAGAAGCCCCTCTAATCTCCACCTCCCACCCCCCATTTCCAGCATCTTAAAGCTACAGACTGGCTGGACCCTGCCTCTCTCTAATTGTTAAAAGTAGGAGCAATTTTTAAAAGATGGCAATGACAAGTCACAGGAAAATGCATGTAGTCAACTGCATTTACAGAATGTAATTAAAAAACACATACACAGATATCCACTTATTATGTGTGTAAAATAATTTTTAAATTGGCTGAAAAGGTGTATACTAATCTCATGACAGTGACCAGCTCAGGGAGAAAGTGCAGGAAGGAACATGAAGACATGGTCGAAGGGAGCTTAACTGACTTTAATGTATTTCTATCTCTAAAGGAAATTCTTAAAGCAAATACGCACAGGAAGTTGACAGGATAATTCTGGAAGTTGGAAACATGATATTTGTTAGGTTCATTGCTGTTCTTTGGTATGTTTTATATGTCTTGATGAGGAGACCTCACGGAACAGAATCTGAGAATAAAATCCCAGCTAGCTTCTCAAATTCTGTCAGCTGAGGACCCTGCAGTTAACAAACACAGAAGAAGGTATTGTCTGCAATTCCCCCATCTATGCAAAAAATACCCTTCACCCCAACTTGACCGGGATGGTAAGTCCATGGAAACTGCCTTCCATGCCCTCATGGTTTCCTACAGCACCAAAGGCTACCATGGGCAGCTCTATGCTGTAGAAAATTCAAAGACAGACTTACATGGTCCCTACCACTAAAGGCTTGCAGTATTCAGAAATTCAGGAAATCATAGCTATATATACATATATATACTTACAGTAAATTCAGATTCTTACAAACAGGGTGGTTCTAGACAATAACGATGCTGATCTATTGACTACTTGCTCTCCGTCGGTGTCTTAGTCCCTTGAGCGGTTACCACAAATTTATAAACAACAAATATATATTTCTCATAGTTCGGGAGGCTGAAAGTCTGAGATCAGGGTGCCAGCGTGTTCGGGTTCTGGTGAGGGCCCTCTTCGGGGCTGCACACTGCCGACTCCTCACTGGGTCTCCCGTGACAGAAGGGACTGGGGGGCCCAGTTGGGCTTCTCTCCTAAAATCATCAATCCTATTCATGGGGCTCTGTCCTCAGCACCTCCTCAACTACCAAAGGCACCACCTCCTAACACTAACACCTTGGGGGTTCAGAATCACACAGAATTTGGAGAGGAACAAACATTCAGCCCTTGACAGCCAGATACCAGGACAAGTACTTCATGTGCAATAATTCGTGGTATTCTCAGAACAAATCTCCAAGAGAAGTAAAATCATTTTCGTTTTCATATAATAAAGAAATTAAAGCTCTGAGACATTATAAACTTGTCCAAGGTTACAGAGCTGTCTATTACAGAAGCTGAGATTCGAACCCAAGTCTGTTTTCTATAAATGCTATTCTATGCCATTTCTCTATGAATTTAGTGAACTGAAAACTTGTAGAATTTTTTTTTCATCTTTATTGGAGTATAGTTGCTTTACAATGTAGTGTTAGTTTCTGTAAACAACTCCCAAGTCACCTCTCTGTTGGTCCCTCTCTATGGAAATACCCTTTAATTTCCCATCAAATAAACAAAAAATATAAATACAGGGAGAACTTTATTAAATAGAAAAAAAATTAAATATTTTCCATTCAGTTGATTTTTCATTTTCTAAACATCTCATTATCTGCCTTTAACAAAACTTTACTTCTTTACTGCAAGTACGCTTTTATTTCTTTCACTTTTAACACTTTTTTCCCCCACATCTTTATTGGAGTATAATTGCATTACAATTTTGTATTAGTTTCTGCAGTATAAGAAAGTGAATCAGCTATACATATACATATATCCCCTTATCCCCTCCCTCTTGCTTCTCCCTCCCACCCTCCTTATCCCACCCCTCTAGGTGGTCACAAAGCACAAAGCTGATCTCCCTGCGCTATACAACAGCTTCCCACTAGCTATCCACTTTGCATTTGGTTCATTTGGCACTTTGGATTTAATATTTTGATATAACTAGGTAAGTTTTCTTTGATCAAAAAAAAACAATGCCCTGAGTAACTGTGACATCTTCAGACACACTGCTGCTAATTGAAAGGTTACAAAGTTGAATAAGGCAGGGACTTGCCCTTGAGAAATTCATAGCTTATTAAAGAAGACAGACTAGTCAAAAATAATTAAAACTTAATAGGCTAAAATCTAATTGTAAATTTGAAAATATTACACGGGAGTAGAAAAAAATGAAATGGTTTGGGAATAACTTATAATTTAATAAGTAAAAATAATGATAAAATATTTTACTTAATTCTTATATCGATATTTACCTCTACTATTATTTCTGGATGATCAATTTCTTAACTAATATGAAATGCTCACTGAACACCTCTTGTGGAACAGGCGTTATCCTAAATTCTTTATGTGTATAGAAGTACTGAATCCTCAAATAGCCCTCTATAAAAACAATATTATTATTCCTATTTTCAGATGAGGAAACCAAGGCAAAGAGAGGTTAAGTAGCTTCTCAATGTTCAAAAATTAGTTATTGGCAGTTGGAATTCAAACTTAGCAGGCTGGTTCCAGAATCTCAGTTTCTAACTGTTATACAGACTATATCTGAGGTCAAAAAGCAAGTTTTATACCTCCTAAATCTTCTTCTGTTATTTTATTTAATCTTTTGAAAGGAATTTGACCAAATCTTGGAAACTCAAATGCTCTCTAGAATACTACCCTTTGTCATCCTAATGGGGGAGAATTTTTATCCACTCAGTTCAGATACCCACGCTTCAAGAATAAAAGGTTACTTGTGCCTCTATCATATTTAACAGACCCAGTAAAATGCCATAGCCTTTGGGAATGTCGATTTGTTAACTGGGTGAAACAGAAAGAATGCTGTGTACAGAAAATTAACAACTGCGTTCTGTATTCCCTTGCCCTTGCTGTAGCATCAGAGCAAGTGATTTCAGTTTGCTTCAGGCATAACTTTTCTAAGACTGCTCACAAAATCCACCGAGTATAATCCAACATATTCCCAAACACCATTTAAATAAGGCATATATTTGACTTTAAAATAAAAATTTCAGTGTAATTGATGAGAAGCATTATTGTATAAAAAATAACTATTTATTATGGTATTCATGAAAAATGGCCTAAGCTTGTTCATTTATTCATTTATTTGCTCAGTAAACATTTTCAATAAACATCTCTCTATAAACATTGTATGATGCTAAATATAAGAGGCAAAAAATAAATAAAATAAGATCGTACAAAAAATGTAAAATATCTCTGGAGTAAAATCTATTAGAAAAGTCAAAAGAGGACTTCCCTGGTGGTGCAGTAGTTAAGAATCCACCTGCCAATGCAGGGGACACAGGTTCGAGCCCTGGTCCGGGAAGATCCCACATGCCGTGGAGCAACTAAGCCCACATGCCACAACTACTGAGCCTGCGCTCTAGAGCCCATGAGCCACAACTACTGAGCTCGCATGCCACAACTACTGAAGCCCGTGCACCTAGAGCCCATGCTCTGCAACAACAGAAGCCACTGCAATGAGAATCCCACGCACTGCAACGTAGAGTAGCCCCTGCTCACCACAACTAGAGGGAAGGCCTGTGCACAGCAACGAAGACCCAACGCGGCCAAAAATAAATAAATTTTTTAAAAAGTCAAAAGAAAAACAACAAAGTAAGAAAAATTATTTGAGACATTTAGGGTTGGATAATGGCTAACTTTCATCACATAAAAATGTTTTTATAAATCAATAAGAAAAAAGTTATGGAATGCAATAAAAACATTAATGATTTGAACAAGCAATTCACAGGAAAAAAAACACAAATAATAAATGTATGAAAATATGTTATCCTCAACCTCACTTGTAATGAAGGACCTGGAAATATATACAAGACCCCATTATCCTCCATAAAATCAGCAAAAACATTTATTAGTTTTCCACTTCCCAAAGTTGGTAAGAGAGAGGGAAGCAGACACTCTCGCACATTACTGGTAGAATTGTGAAACACTGCAACATCTAGAGAAAATTAGCCTTTGTCTGTGACTTTGGGACTAATAAATGCTGGATGAGTCAAAAATGTAAATCCATTCTCACAGATGCCACCCTTGTATATATAGTTTGATCTACTTTTGTAAACAGTGACCAAATGAACTCTTAACAGTCAAACTAACTTCTGACTTTTAGATTCAGTGCTTTAACCAGAGCCAAAACTGGGAACTCCAATCTTGGTGTCTTATCTTGGATGGTTCCAGGTTAAAGTCTTGCAAATGTCTTATCCTCATGAATTATGGGGGATGAGAAAGACTCCTCCCTCTATTTCACCCTTAAGAGATTATAATATACTATAAACATAACTTTTATATGCACTGGGAGACCTAAAAATTTGTGTGATTCACTTTATTGTGATATTGGCTTTGTTGTAGTGGTCTGACACCAAACCCAAAATCTCTCTGAGGTATGCCTGTATTTAGGATGCACTAAGTATCATAGGAACATTGCCAATCCCATGTTCTTTCTTATGGTTTCCCCAACCTCTTTATCATTCCCAGCCTATGATCCCACTCGAACTTTCTCCTTCACTATTTTATGGCAAAAGTTTATTCTTCTTTTGACTGCATAACAGTAAGAACTTATATTATTTTCGGCCAGCCATCCTTACATTGATCTATATTTTTGCTTTATACAGTATAGTCTCCTAACTAAGTAATGTTTTAAAAACCAAACTTGGCGTGCAGCAGTGGGGATAACCATCTCATACTACTTCGCTGCCCCTGTGGTGGTTTTCTATGGTTTAATGCACAGCAGATGTCGCACAAATATATCTTCATTGGTTGAACGATGGTTGGAGCTTCCCTTAACAGAAAGCAGAATGATAAAGACAGATGGTAGGTTGAGATTTAGCTGAAGGTTCCAAAATTAAAACAAATGTCACCAGAGACAACTTCTAACAGGGTTTGCCATCTAATCATTATAGGTTAGCTCTTCTGTTCATCAGCTGCAAACCTCAAAGTCTATCCCTTCTCGTAGACTTCACCACGAAGTTCATGAATCTCCTCTCCCTCCCCCACCCCCTACCATAGTCATCATCCCCAGGACCTTCAACATCTATACTGACCATTCCCCATAGTGAATACCCTTACCTACTTCACCCTAGCAACCTTCTTCCATTCTCCACTGTATTGCGACTACATGTTATCACACCAACATCTTCCATTAAACTAAGAATAACTTGGTAGTTGTTATGTAATAATAGTTAGAAATATGAAAAATACAGTTAGCCAAACTTGCTAAAATCTCTATTTGGGAACTTACTAGCTAAGTAACACCAAACAAGAGAGGTAACTCTTGAGAAACAGTTCTCCATGGCATTTCTGCACATTTCATATCAAGTTTTCTTCTGCACTATCTCTTCAAGGATGTCAGTATAGCAAACAGCCTTGGAAGATACAAAGTGTGTCTCCCTCTGGGGTGGAAGACTGATTTGTTTCCTGACCAGGATAATAAAGATAATGTCTCCTTCTGGGGCAAATGTTGGGCAGTTGTGTCCGCAGCCTCTTATAAGACTGGAGGTTTCCTCAAAAGGTACAAAACCCCACTGGGTGTAGCGTTCAGTGGGGTGACTCCACATCGCCCCAGTGGGACCTGAGGGCAGAGGAACGTGAGTGATGAAGTTATTTGTCGCTGACCCGGGAGGCTTTTGTCTTCTGCTAGCATCTATGGCTGGTTAACTTGTTAACTTTCAAGCAGGGTAAGACCTCAGACCCTTCACAGTTCTTGACAGGAACTTCTTTATGCCTTAGTTTCCCTACCTGTACAATGGAGAGAGGGTACTTACCTCAGAGAGATAGTGTGCTAATTAAATGGAATAATGAGGGTATACATATACGGAGCCCAGCCTGAGTCTCGCCACTGCCCTTTTCATCAATATTCGGTGACTCCTTGCCAAACCAAGTGGCCTGCTCTCGACTCAGTTCCCACTGGTGGCTCTGAGGCACAGACACCAGAGATCATCTCTTCTTCTCGAAGTTCCTAAACCCTAACCTGCACTAAACTGGTTTTCTTCCTACGTTTTTGTAGGAAGGTAGTCCTAAATTGCCACAAATATACTACTTAACAATACAAAAACAGAAAACCAGTTTTTCTAAGGTGGAAGAAGGGGAAGGCAGGAATTGGAATGAGGGGGTAGGGAGAGTCATGAGATCTACATCACACAGAGGTAAGAGTTATTAAAAAACCTATAAAACATCAAGTCACTCAGTTATGTAGATGGCCAATATTTATTATTCTCCAATGTCTAATCTTAATGACATATTTACAAAGAATTACTGGAAAAAAACAGGGGAAATGGTGGCTGTAAGGTATGTGGCCAAGTGACCATTGAAACAGTGTGGAATAATAGAAAAAAGACACTTTTACTGTCAACAGATCCCAGGATTCCAAGCCCCAGATTTTAGTAGTTGTGAGAACTTGGGTGAGTTACTTAACCTCAAAAAACTTTGGTTTACTTACCTCCCAAGTGGGGTAAGACTCTCTATCTTGAAGAGCTGTTGATGGGTTATCTCAGTAAATTGTATCTATGATGGGTATGACTATTCCATGAGTAAAATACTGAAGAATTACTTATTCAGAAATTAATATGAGGGCCTCCCTGGTGGCGCAGTGGTTGAGAGTCCGCCTGCCGATGCAGGGGATACGGGTTCGTGCCCCGGTCTGGGAGGATCCCATGTGCCGCGGAGCGGCTGGGCCCGTGAGCCATGGCCGCTGAGCCTGCGCGTCCGGAGCCTGTGCTCCGCAACGGGAGAGGCCACAACAGTGAGAGGCCCGCATACCGCAAAAAAAAAGAAAAAAAGAAATTAATATGAGGGCCAAGGGACATTTCTGAATATTTCCCAAAAGGATATAACATCTCGTGATGTGGTACCAGGCTTGCCAAATACAACCTTATAGAACACCGGGCTTGCCAAATACAGCTTTATAGAACTTAAACTCTGGCTTATAAAAACCCAAGGTACAGAAAACTCCTTAGTGGCAGACTTCTGTAACTCTGCATCAGTCTCAGATAACCACTTACTTGATTGAACTTACCTGTAACAAAAAATCAAAGAGAGCCATCTTGGACCATTCGTGGTGATGTATTTCAGTGCAGCCCCATTCAGGTTTGGGTACGCGGCCATTCTGCCAGCACTTCTGTTTCAGCAACTGCTGATAAGTTCCCCAGGTGAGCTTAACAGAAGAGTGGGTCTCATTACTCGTTGGAGATAAAGATGAGTCCCAGAGAATGAAAGGACATGGGCGGCCATCTATAGAATCCAAAAACACAAAAAAACACACTTTTAGAATGTTACTGACTCAGTGTGTATTCTTGGATGTCATTCAGTCTTTCACAGTTTCACACTCTCATCTGTCACATGTGAAAGTTTGATTAGATGACATTTATGATCACTTTCCCTTCTGAATATTTACTATTTTTATACCTCAGTGATGCTTCCTGATAGGAGTCTTATAAGATGGAAAGTTATTGTTAGACAAGGAAAGAGAATATTTTTTTAAACAAGATACTTTATAGATGTGGCAGTAACAGGCCACTAACCACCAATAACAACGTCCTCTGGTTAATGTGATTTTATTCCACATCTAAAAGCAGCCACCATGAAAAAGGAAAGAATCCAGACATTTATAATTATCTATTCAGTGTCTGAGTGGAGTGGCTCTCTATTTGTTATAACAACTGTCTGATTTTCTGAGGCCATATTATGATGTCAGGAAGAAAAAGAATTTTTAGAAGTTGCAAATTTAAAAGTGAAATTGTATGTTTCACACCAGTCACTATAATGTCCAAAGAAAGAAAAAGGAAGCAAAAGGGGTTTTTTGGGTTTTTTTTTTTTTTCTGATAGAAACAACAGCACTCCTGGTAATGGGTCATTTATTCACATAAAACCTCACAAAGTGTATTTAAGCAAATGTCATTTCTTCAACTTCCTGTGCATAGAATATTTTTCAAAAAAATCTGTCATTTGAATGTTTTTGTCTCATTCTTGATAGTTTAGAAATTTCATTGGTGAACTGTACATTAAATGACACTGTAAGCTTAAAGCCAAAGCATCCCTCTCAAGCTCCATGTCTGTCAAATAAAGTCACTGAAAGATGATGAAGAGCAGCTTTTCTTGTAACTTAAAACTCAGAATGATCTCTTGGGAAAAAAAAAAAAAACCACTAAGTCACAAAGGTCTGAAAAATCCCATTTAACTCATTCTTAACAGGCCTGGGCATTCGAATCCTCTGAAACTATGGCTGGAATGTCAAGACACATCACAGGGATTTTTAAAGCTCTTTCAAATGACCTGAGAGGTTCTCAATCTATAACTGTTTTTTGTTAAAGACTTTTATTTTCCCACCTTGCTTATTTGTCTTCATGTAGAGCTCTAATCTCTGGTCTTTAATGCAAGGACAGTCACTCCTCTAACTACTCCTGAATGTGGTGTTACAATGACCTTAATAATATTAATAACATTCACTTACTCATTCTAATCACCTACATTCCAGTTTTGTTCAAAAGAAAAATCTTTCTCCTTTTAGCCTTGCAATTTAGGCCAGGGCCAGTAGCAAGTCCTTTAGATTGTGGAAAGTAGGCCACAGTCACTGATGTACAGTTGAAAGAAAAATAGACAAAGAAACATGAGCCATATATAAAGAACTTAATTGTTATCTCTCTCCTTTTTATTTCCTTTTACTGTACGAAATGATTTGGGGCTGCTGGGACCCAATTATCTTCTTAGGTAAATATAATGTTAAATGTATATGCTCCAAATACTATGCCAATTTAAAAAAAAATAAATTCTAGGTAAAAACAGGCCATCATATAGTGGGAGACACACATCAACCAGTGTAACCAAATAAATGTAAGAGACACAACACAGCTTTCAAAGATATGGGCACTTCAGACTTCTAACTGTCAACACCAAGAGGCTCTATCACTCAGTGTCTTTGGAACAAACTGATACACAGCTAGCACTTTGCATTCTCAGGGCTGGGAAGTATTCAAAGGGAGCTGAAAAATACTGAAATGCAACAACACAAATCAATACACAAGACAGACAAAGTGCCAGTTTCCTCAGTACACAAGGCCCTCAGAGAAATGAGGAAATTATGCACATAAACAATTGAAACAGTTAACTTCTGTGCTGTTTTTCCTTCCCTTTAGAAACATTTGTTTCATATTTTAAAAGTAATTAAGAGTAAATCTACTCATTTTAGGAAATGTGGAATAACATTAAAATGTATAGCTAAAAGATGACATGATACTATATATAGGAAACACTAAAGTCTCCACCAAAAAAACTACTGGAACTAATAAATGAATTCAGTAAAGTTGCAGGATATAAGATTAATATACAGATATCTGTTGCTTTTCTATACACTGAAAATGAACTCTCAGAAAGAGAAATTAAGGAAACAATCACATTTACAATCATATAAAAAAGAATAAAATATCTAGGAATAAACTTAAAAAAGGAGGTAAAAGACCTATTTGCTGAAAACTATAAAACATTGATGAAGGAATTTGGAAATTATACAAAGAAATGGAAAGACATATCATGCTCTTGGATTGGAAGAATTAATATTGTTAAAATGGCCATACTACGCAAAGTCATCTACAGATTTAATGCAATCTCTATCAAAATACCCATGACACTTTTCACCAAACTAGAACAAATAATCCTAAAATTCATATGAAACCATGAAAGACCCCAAATTGCCAAAGCAATCCTGAGAAAAAAAGAAGGGAGCTGAAGGAATCATGCCCCCTGACTTCAGACAATACTGCAAAGCTACAGTGATCAAAACAGCATGGTACTGGCACAAAAACAGACACATATCAATGGAACAGAATAGAGAGCCCAGAAATAAACCCACACACCTTTGGTCAATTAATCTACAGCAAAGGAGGCAAGAAAATACAATGGAGAAAAGACAGTCTCTTCAATAACTGGTGTTGGGAAAACTAGACAGCTACATGTAAAAGAATGAGATTAGACATTTCCTTACATCATGTACAAAAGTAAACTCAAAATGCATTAAAGACCTAAATGTAAGACCTGAAACCATAAAACTCCTAGAAAAGAACACAGGCAGAACACTCTTTGACATAAATTGTAGCAATATTTTAAAAATCTGTCTTCTAAGGCAAAAGAAATAAAAGCAAAAATAAACAAATGGGACCTAATTAAATGTAAAAGTTTTACACAGCAAAGGAAACCATAAACTAAATGGAAAGACAACCTACTACATGGGAGAAAATACTTGCCAATTATATGTTTGACAAGGGGTAAATATCCAACATATATAAATAGCTCATACAACTCAATATCAAAAAAAAACAAATATCCCTTAAAAAATGGGCAGAAGACCTGAATAGACATTTTTCCAAAGAAGACTTACACACAGCCAACAGGTCATGAAAAGATGTTCAACCTTGCTAATTTTCAGAGAAATGCAAATCAAACCACAATGAGATATCAACTCACACCTGTCAGAATGGCCAACATCAAAAAGACTACAAATAACAAATGTTGGTGAGGATGAACAGAAAAGGGAACCCTCCTCCACAGTTGGTGGGACTGTAAATTGGTGCAGCCACTATGGAGAACAGTATGGAGTTTCCTTAAAAAGCTAAAAACAGAGCTACTATATGACCCAGCAACTCCACTTCTGGGTATATTCCAAAGAAAATAAAAACACTAATTCTAAAAGATACATGCACCCCAATGTTCATTGCAGCACTATTTACAATAGCCAAGATATGGAAGCAACCTATGTGTTCATCAACAGATGAATGGATAAAGAAGATGTGGTATATGTACACAATGGAATATTAATCAGCCATAAAAAAGAAGGAAATTTTGCCATTTGCAACAACATGGATGGACCTAGAGAGTATGATGCTTAGTGAAATAAGGCAGACAGCGAAAGACAAATATTCTATGTTACATCACTTATATGTGGAACACAGAAACAAAACAGAAACAGATTCACAGATACAGGTAAAAAAAACTAGTGGTTACCAGTGGGGAGAGGGAAGTGGGGAGGGGTGAGATACAGGCTATAGGATTAAGAGTCACAAACTACTGTGTATAAAACAAATAAACAACAAAGATATACAGTACAGGAGAATATATCTGTGATTTTAATAACTTTAAATGGAATATAAAACTACAGAAATATTGAATCACTATGTTGTACCTGAAACTAATAAAATATTGTAATCCACTCTACTTCAATACAAAAAACAAATAAACAAACATAAAAAAATGTCTAGCCTAGAAAACAGCACTCATCTACAATCTCCTACCCTAGTAACCAGTTCTGTTATTTGTATATTTACATCTGGTATTTTCCCATCCCTTTCTTTCACACCTGAAAAAGTAAATTGTTTTTAGAAATTTAAGGAGTAGAGCTTATGGTTAGAGTTCAGACTCTAGAACCCAACAGACCTTCTGAATTCTGATCCTACTACTTCTTGGCTTTGTAACATTGGACAAGTTATATAACCTTTTCAAACCTCACTTTTATCCTCTGTAAAGTGTGGGCAATACTGTACTTTCCAAAACAAACTTTGTTAAACATGCGTTTAAAGTTCTCAGCCTTGTGACTAACATATATGCATATCCTGGAAAGGTTTTGCTATGACTATTTTTATATGCATGCATTATACAATCACATAATTCATCAGCCTTCTAGCCCTTATTTGTTTATTGAACATCTACTATGTCTCAAGCACTATTCTAGGCCTAAAGCATACAGACATACATGCCAGGTTTTCAGTTGTTTGTTGTTCTGTGTGATTTTTTGCTTTCATAGAGTTTACATTTCCAGCAAGGAAAAGAGGCAAAAATTACACAAGGAAAATAAGCTATTTGGAATCACCTTATGTATATAGTTTCTCATAATTGTTTCACTAAATGTTACATTGCAAACATTTCTCTTACAATTAAATATTCTTAAACAGTGTCACTTTAACTGTGATACAATAATGTAGCAAACTTGGTCAAGGGCAGACGGTGAGTATTTCAGGCTTTGAGGGCCATACAATGTCAACTAGCAAGTACTCAACCCCATTGTGATACGAAAGCAGTCAAAACAATATATAAAAAAATGGTGGTGACTATGTTCCAATAAAACTGTATTACACACCCTGAAATTTACATTTTTTGTAATTTTCAAGTGTCCTAGTAGTATTTTTGTTATTTGGATATTTTTTTCAACCATTTAAAATTGGGGAAGCCATTGGTAGCTCAGGGACCACACAACACAGGCTGTGGGCTATCTCTCACCCACAGACTGTAGTGAATCAACCCCTAATCTAGTGTATGGGTTTATTGTGTTTCATTTACCATTTCTCTCCTTTAAATCTTAAAATTTTTTTGAATGATACATTTTCTATTACATGGTTCTCAAACTGCCACAGGGAGCTTTCAACAGATAGGAATCATTGGTTTTCAGTTAACATCCTCTGTTTTCCTCCACATGCATCTCCCCTCAGCAAAATATTCTGACTGCCACAGAAACACATTCTGTCCTGCCATGCCTGGCGTCAGTCACCGCAGGGAAAGGGGCTTTCAGAGAGCAGGTTAAGAGGCAGTTCTCAGGCTGAGCCAGGCTGGATGCCCTTCCTTGCAGAGTCTTTGTGCACGTTGCCCAGGCTGGTTCCAGATCTCAGAGCTGTGAGCAACTACTGTGAGGTGCATTGCACTTTGTATAAAATATGGCTGATAACAGAATTAAAGGAACCTTGATAGATCTGAAGGGATGACGGAAAAGTACCCTCTGAAAGCAGCAAACAGGTTAAAGCAACTTACCTGAAGTGTTTCAGAGATAAGGGGCATTCATCTCTTCGCATGTGGGTTTGTCAGAATGAGGTAGTACTGGGCTCTCTAGAGAAATCTTAACGGTGAAGAGAGAAAATTCTACCTGTCAGAATGGGGAGGAAGTGGGGTTTTAAAAGAAATGTGGGTGTTCATGTGAATTAATGGTTATATAGCTGTCTTTTAAAAACCTGAGACTTGCCAGTAAAACTTATTTTTTCCAAAATCTGAACATCTCCCCTGAATTTTGATGTTCTCCCAAGTCATTCTTTATTCAAAAGCACAAAGAAGACATTCTTGTGGGAAGACGAACGTGAAAGTCCACTAAGAACGAATGCTCTACACAACCTCCTCTCCCCTGGTTTATCAGGTGTCCTTCACCTTGAACCAATGACCAGTTTTGTTGAACTACAGGGGGAGTTATCAGTGAATGTCTGCATCTATCACTGGACAAAAACAAGTAAAAACATCCTGAGCTCTGAAGTCACAAGCTTATTTTATCACATGGGCCAAGTTCCAAGCTTCTCGTGAACAAGACAAAAAGGAAAGTGACAGTTCAGCTCAGAGCCCTTCATTAAAAATGACTCCAAAACCCTCTAAAGAAAACAAAGACCAGCCAAAACCTGAGGCTCATCTTTGTTATGGGAAACAAATTCCGTCATGTTCCATTGCAACTGTCCAATGCATTGAAGGAAAACTTGAATGTTGCAGATCTCTAATCTAAAAGCAAATGTTGATGTGGGCGTACTCCACTGAGAAGGTAGCAGGTGTCTGATTGTTAATGATCCCTTAAGTACTATCTGCTCTATTTTTCTACTGTGCCTCCCACAGTAGGGTTCTGGCTATTAAAAGTGAAGAAAGCAGGTAAGATCTCTTGGCTTAAGGATGGTGAAAATGTGGACAAGTCAGTCAATGTGAGGGAGGGTGAAATAGGATGCTGTGACAGTCTGGCCAGGGAGGAAATGTGGAGGATAAGATGCTCAGGCTTTTAAACATTGTTAATTCACTTATTCCCAAAGCACATATTTACCATTGTCCCCCAATATCTGGATGCATTTGGTTCCTGTGTTTGGGATAGAAAGAATTCAGAGTGAGGCATCCCAGAAACAGAGGCCAGGCAAGATCCCAGTCCCAGGCAAGGCCTGGGCCACAGCTGGGAGTTTAGTGGAAACAGACAAGAACGCGTGTAATGACAATTAGGTTATGTGTCTGCCAGTTGAAGAGTGCTTTAAAGGGACCAAGTGAAGGAAAGACTAAACTAAAGGCTGAGCTCTCAGAGTCAAGCCAAGCAACGAAGAACTGCCGGGCCCCAGCATAGCGAAATGAGCAGCTCTGGCCATTAACAAGGAGAAGAGCCATGTCTGAAGAGGAGCTGAGTGCGTGGGGTGGAAAAAGAAGTCACGAGTGTTAATTCTACCCTTGACTGCATCTCTGGTCTCCAGAGGACTCAAGCCCAGTCCTCCAGCCACCCTGACTGAGGCAACGGGTTCCCCAAGGCATGAAAAGTGTGAGATCCAGAGACACTGAAAATATAGCACTGTCAGATATTAGAAAGAATCAACCTATACTTGGTTTTAAAAGGGGAAGGTGGCAGAGAAGCAGAATTCCATAGATTTTATACGTGTAGATTCCATGCAGCCAACCAAATCCTCAATACAAGGGCTTGTCTTAGGAATCCAATTTCTGGGTGATTTCGAATACCATTCTTCCAACAAAAATATAAATGTATTTAGTTACTTTCCTAACTGTTTCACTAACTGGTTTTCTCGAGGTTGGACTGTTAAAATAATCTCCATGTTTCCTCAAGCATTAGCTAAGCATGAAGCATTTGTGACTTCCTCTGCCACAGACGACTGAAACAATCCAAACCATTGGTTCTACTTTAAAAACATATGACCCAGCAATCCCTCTACTGGGCTTATACCCTGAGAAAACCATAATTCAGAAAGAGTCATGTACCAGAGTGTTCATTGTAGCTCTATTTACAATAGCCAGGACATGGAAGCAACCTAAGTATCCATCAACAAATGAATGGATAAAGAAGATGTGGCACATATATACAGTGGAATATTACTCAGCCATAAAAAGAAACGAAATTGAGTTATTTGTAGTGAGGTGGATGGACCTAGAGACTGTCATACAATGTGAAGAAAGTCAGAAAGAGAAAAACAAATACCGTATGCTAACACATATATATGAAATCTAAAAAAAAAAAAAAAAGAAAATGGTTCTAATGAACCTAGGGGCAAGACAGGAATAAAGATGCAGATGTAGAGAACGGACTTGAGGACATGGTGAGGGGTAAGGGTAAGCTGGGACGAAGTGAGAGAGTGGCATGGACATATATACACTACCAAACGTAAAATAGATAGCTAGTGGGAAGCAGCTGCATAGCACAGGGAGATCAGCTGGGTGCTTTGTGACCACCTAGAGGGGTGGGATAGGGAGGGTAGGAGGGAGACGCAAGAGGGAGGAGATATGGAGATATATGTATATGTATAGCTGATTCACTTTGTTATAAAGCAGAAACTAATACACCCTTGTAAAGCAATTATACTCCAATAAAGATGTTTAAAAAATAAATAAAAACAAAGTGTCCTTTGTTCTGAAGCTTTGACTAATGGACGGGAACTTCTGCTTTCTAGGTCTGCCCTGGACTTCCGCTATAAAAATGGGAGCTCCCAGACACTTCCTGTCTCAATATTCCCTTTAGAAAAACAGGAACCGACCTTGATTTCAGAGGGTTGTGATGATGGGGTCACTGCCAAACTCCACAAACGATTGCACTTTGCCAGTAAAGTCTTGGTCACATCAGGGGGACCTGGTCCTGGGCCATTTAATATTGGTTAAGGTAGTTGAAGAAGCCATGAATTCCTGACTGGAGTGAGCTTCCTACAGTCGAAAGCTCATCACATCACCTCTCTTCTTCAGACCCCTCAATGATTTCCCATTATCTGTGGGATGAAGTCCATGTCCTTCCATAACATAAACCCACCCACTCTACACTCACCACCACCAGCCCCTATTCCCCTTTTTCCAGAACAGTTTGCAGTTTCCACACACACGCTGCCTTCACAAGCTTCTCACACCTCGATTCTCTCCACCCTTCTGTACCCACCCAGTGACTTTGAAGAACTAGTCTGACATTACCACTTGTAGAACCTTCTGCAGTCCCCCTACCCACCCCCCTATACACACACATCCCTCTCTGTGCCTGCAGGCTTCCCTAAACATATCTCCTGGAGGTCCTTACCCTACCTGTCTTTTTTTTTAAAAAACATCTTTATTGGAGTATAATTGCTTTACAATGGTGTGTTAGTTTCTGCTGTATAAAAAAGTGAATCAGTTATACATATACATATATCCCCATATCCCCTCCCTCTTGTGTCTCCCTCCCACCCTCCCTATCCCACCCCTCTAGGTGGTCACAAAGCACCCAGCTGATCTCCCTGTGCTATGAAACTGCTTCCCACTAGCTATCTATTTTACCTTTGGTAGCATATATATGTCCATGCCACTATCTCACTTTGTCCCAGCATACCCTTCCCCTTCCCCATGGCCTCACCTCCATTCTCTACATCTATGTCTTTATTCCTGTCCGGCCCCTAGATTCTTCAGACCATTTTTAAATTTTTTTTTAGATTCCATATATATATGTTAGCATACAGTATTTGTTTTTCTCTTTCTGACTTACTTCACTCTGTATGACAGACTATAGGTCCATCCACCTCACTAAAAATAACTCAATTTCACTTCTTCTTATGGCTGAGTAATATTCCATTATATATATGTGCCACATCTTCTTTATGCATTCCTCTGTTGATGGGCATCTAGGTTGCTTCCATGTCCTGGCTATTGTAAATAGTGCTGCAATGAACATTGGGGTGCATGTATATTTTTGAATTATGGTTTTCTCAGGGTATATGCCCAGTAGTGGGATTGCTGGGTCATATGGTAGTTCTATTTTTAGCTTTTTGAGGAGCCTCCATACTGTTCTCCATAGTAGCTGTATCAATATACATCCCCACCAACAATGCAAGAGGGTTCCCTTTTCTCCACACCCTCTCCAGCATTTATTGTTTGTAGATTTTTTGATGGGCATTCTGACCAGTGTGAGGTGATACCTCATTGTAGTTTTGATTTGCATTTCTCAAATAATTAGTGATGTCAAGCATCTTTTCATGTGACTCTTGGCCACTTGTATGTCTTCTTTTTTTGAGAAATGTCTATTTAGGTCTTCTGCCCATTTTTTGATTGGGTTGCTTGTTTTTTTGATACTGAACTGCATGAGCTGTTTGTATATTTTTGAGATTAATCCTTTGTTATTTGCTTCATTTGTAAATATTTTCTCCCATTCTGAGGGTTGCGCTTTTGTCTTGTTTATGGCTTCCTTTGCTGTGCAAAAGCTCTGTCCTCACCTGAGAGCCTGGCACAACATGAATTGTGCAGCTGCCACTCCCCTGCTCTGGCAGCTGTACCACCAGCATGGAGCTCACCGTACGGCTCACACGGACTCGAGAGGAGAGAGGAAAGCACCCACTGTATTTCTCCTGCTCTGTGATGAGACGAGGTAATACAATTCAGAGAACAGTGAGCACATTGGAATCTACACTGAATTTAAATGGAAGGGGGTGAGGGGCCTGCAGTTTGTCATCCAAGCAGCCCTGACACACAGAGTTCCTGGAACTGAGGCTACCTAATCCGGTCTGACAGCTCTATGGCCGTAAAGCGGCATCCTAAAAATAAAGCACACAGAATGCATCTCCCATGCTGGGCACGAAAGACAGTAGGATGCTTAAGTGCTACCAAAATGGTAGCCCTTGGGATTCATTTGCATCTCTGTGCAGACTGCTGGGGAGCTTGGCCAAAGTGCTCAGTTGACGATCACAGGGGGGCTGGGGTTCTTCTGCTCTCTACATAGACATAGTCTGCTTTGTCTTGTCTTAGATACATATTTTTGAATATTTTGTTTAAAAAAGTATTTAAATGTATCAGTATCACATAGTATCTGGTGACCTCTATCATGATTGATGATTTTTGCAAGGACGGTTTGGCAGAAAACATACTAATACATTCAGTCGTATTTGCATATACACGACTGTTTACGGTAAAACAAGAAAATCTGGGAAGCGTTGGCTTGTATTTAAACAACAACAACAGCCCTTGTAGCCGTGTTCAGGGTAGTATGGCCATACTTCCTTTGAGTGAAAATATTATCAATGTTAAGTGGTTGAGTTGAAAAAAGAAGTTAAATAGAAAGATTGGCATAATGGTAAACCAGAAATCACATGTTGTCACTATCCCATGAGTATATCAAGTTATATTTGAGAGGTCATGTAGGTCAAGAGAAGCAACGTGAGGATACTTTAGTATCAGACAGAACTCGGTACAAATTCCACTTCCACTGCTCACTCGCTATGCGTCCTTGAGCAAATTTCACACCTCACCGAGCCTCAGGATTCCCATATATAAAGTATCAATACTATCTGCTGTGTGGAATTGTTAAGTAATGCAATAGTCAAATGACACCAAATGCAGTATAGACATGCTGTGAGGCATAACACTAGATTCTTTATAAGTTTACAACTGAAAAATACATCATTATTGCAAACATGGATTTCTTTACAAGGCCTTTGATGCTATATTTCAATTCACTTTTGTATTTCCCACACAGATACGCATAGGATGAGACTCTGGTCCACTGGTCATGGCTGGATTTTGTCGGGTGGTACCCTCCTGGCCCTCCCTACCTAATTACAACCTTGTCCTTCCCCAAGTACAACCTTCTCATTTTCTGGGCTATCTTTGGAGTGACACCTGTCAGAAAATGGTCCAGTATACAGTTCAGGGCCAGTAAACCTGCTAATTTCACATATATATTTTTGGATTCAAGGAGAGTCATCTAGAATTCAAGTTATACAACCAAGAACCTGTCCCAGAGGAACCTGAGCTAGTGGCTCTGGGCTGATAGGATCACCTGTGTCAGTTTTACAAACAAACAAACAAATAAATAAATACCTGAAGATGAGCTTTATCATTGGGACCTTTTGTCTTTGGTCTGGATGAACAGAAAGCTTCATCCGAGAGGCTGGGGCAGGCATATCATTCAGTCACAGCCTCTGATGCTCTTTTACATCTCCCTTTGCATCATATGTCTCCTTTTTACATCCAGGTAATTTACATGACTTTCAACAAAGGTATTTAATTACACTGGGCCTTTACTTCCACATCCACAAAAGGTCTCTCATAGAGTACCCACCTTATAAAAAGTTTAGGAGGATTTATTGAGATAATAGGTGCATGGTACTTAAAACAGTGCCAGTATATGGTAACATTCAATATTACTCTTGCTATGGTTACAGTTGTTGTCTCCTTGAGAAATAAGAGGTTCCCATAGCCCGTATCTGTGCATCAGTACACAAGTCATCAAGGTCTAGTTGTGTGAGATAACCAGGTATACAAATAGGTCATGGTGATGGAGAAAGAAGACACACCTTAAGGCCCCCCAAAAGGATTTGGTGAGGAAAGCAGATTGATAAAGGGGAGTCTTGGAAGTTACAAGACAAGGGCTTGAATTCTTTCTGGACAACTAACTCATTGTATGACCTTGAGCTGCCTTCTTCTTATCTTTCTTTCTTCTCAAAATTGAGGTAAGAAAGTGTCTCCTGCATAGGTTTCTTTGAAAGATTAACTGCGATAAGTCAAATATCTATATTCAACTCACAAGAGACTAGCAATGTTCTTGGTACTAAGCATGAATTTATTTTCACAAACATTCATCAAAAGTCAGAGAACAGAAACAACACTTAAGGCAGATTATTTACAGGACTGGCTGACTATCCACTCTCCCAGATATGAAAAGATCTCCTCCCAGACCAAGCCAGATCATCAGAGAAATGCATTACCTAAGCTGAGTTCTATTTTTCCTCCTACAGAAAACTCATTATCAAATTACATTACAGTGTGAAGCCACAGACCATATTATATTTATGGTCCTCACAAGAATAAGCTCCATAAACCTTATTATTTGCATAATACAGAGGCTGTCAAGGATATTTTTCTTTACCTTTTCAATGAGTTATTTATAAGAATCTCAAGGAGAAATCCCAGCCTGGATTTAGGACTAAAATGGTAGCACTTGTCTTGAGTTTTTGAAGCCAGAAGCAAGTACAGATTTACTGTTTGGAGTCAGTGAAACAGACCAAAAATGCATTCTTGCATTCATTCAAAAATATTTATTGAGCAACTACTATGTGCCAGACGCTCCACTGGGATCTGGACATTCAATGATGAGCACAACAGGAAATGTCTCTGCCTTCACAGATCTAGAGCCTAGTGGGAAAGAAGAGATGATTAAATAAGCAATTATAATTATAAAGCAATGATATAGAATGAGCCAGAAACAGATGCTGGGTAACAAGATAAGATCTATCACCCCCTTAGGTAGCTAGGGAGGCACAAATAAAGCTAAGCTTGGACCAAGAGAAGACTAGGAGGACTCTAGAGGGAAGAGCCACACGTCTGTGGAAATCAAGGGAAGAAAGACACAAGTCAGGAAAGACTAGAGGTAGGTGAGTGAAGAGAGATGCCAAGAACCTAAGACTGTTAATCCTCTACCATGACCAGAACTGATCTATTTATGTACTTTACATCAGTACAATGTCTGCATGAGTAGAATTATATTGTGTAGAGTGCTCTAAACTATAAATCATGTCCTAGCCTCCTGAGGAAACTGGTCCGATTTTATGACTCTCAATAACTACATTCTAGTAGAAAGTATCAAAGAGAGAATAAAGAAAGTTCTGGTATTACTTGAGATACAGTCTTAGTTATTTAACTCATCATATTGAGAGTCATGTCAATACAACCTTGTTGGATTCTTTCCATCATCACTTACTTCTGCAAAGAGAGAGGAACACCAGTCTACATTGGCATTAGAAATGCCTCCTTCAAATTTAGTGCCACTGCCTTTTTCATTCCCAAAGATGCTGGATATTCAGAGAACAGAATTAAATACTAAGAGGTATCCTGACACCAAAAATTTTAAGCCAGCAGGAGACCTAGGTTTTAGTCCTAGCCCTGTCACATGAAGAAATGATATGTATCCAGAGAAAACTCTAATTCAAAAAGATACATGCACCCCAGTGTTAATTGCAGCACTATTTACAATAACCAAGACATGGGAGCAACCTAAATGTCCACTGACAAATGAATGGCTAAAGAAGATGTGGTATATACACAATGGAATATTAGTCAGCCAAAAAAAGAATGAAATAATGCCATTTGCAGAAATATGGATGGACCTAGAAATTATTACACTAAGTGAAGTAAGTCAGACAGAGAAAGACAAATATCATATGATGTCACTTATATGTGGAATCTAAAAAAATGGTACAAATGAACTTATTTACAAAACAGAAACAGACTCACAGATATACAGAACAAAATTGGTTACCAAAGGGGAAGGGGAGAAATTAGGAATTTGGGATTAACAGATACATACTACTATATAAAAAAATAGATAAACAACAAGGACCTGCTGTGTAGCACAGGGAACTATATTCAATACCTTGTAATAAACCATAATGGAAAAGAATCTGTAAAAGAATATATATATGTATAACTGAATCACTTTGCTGTACACCTGAAACAACACAGCTCTGTAAATCAACTAGACTTCAATTTAAAAAAAAGAAATGATAGGTGAGGCTTGGAGGCTATATGAGTAACTCAGTGAACATGGAACCTCATGTGCTTCGTGTAGGAACACAAATAGCAGTATTTATTGAAGATTTACTGTGTGTCAAGCACCAGGTCTACGTGTGTTCCCTGTATTATCTAGCAACAAACTCATGAGGTGGGTACTGTTGTCACTTAGAGCTGAGAACATGGAGGGTCAGAGAGATACTGTGACGTTTCTGGGTCACACAGTTGGTAAATTCAAACCCAGCGGTCCAGCTCCAGAGCCCAGGCTCCTAACCACTACTTTCCTCTCTCAACTTCCGTCCAGGAGCTCCCAGGGAAGCTGGAAGGACAGATCAGAGTACTGTGCCTCAGGATACATTCAAGCACGCATCACCTCTTCTCAGGGCCTTTAGGACATGAATGAATGGCAAGGGAGCCTTCCAGGGGGACCCTCTGCCCCGCTTGGTCTAGGACAGGCTCAGTGTGTGCCTGCTTCTCTATGCCCACCCACATCCTCCCTCTCTCCAGGGTGCACCTGTCTGGACAGAAGTGGTAGCGTCACCTAAGCCCAATGGCTAAGAGCTGACGTTTTGAAGTTTGCTGGGCCTGGGCGCAAAACCCAGCTTACCCATTAACATGAGGCCAGTTACTTTGCCTAAATAAGCCTCAGCTTTCTCATCTCCCAAGTGGAGATAAGAATCGCACCTATCTCCTAGTACTGCTGTGAGAAACACAGGAGTCAAGATGTATAGAGACTCTATGTCTCAGTCAGCATAGCGCTTAGCAGGTAGTGAGCACCCTCTAGAAATGAGCTTGTACCACCATTTGATAGAAGGTCTGAGAGGCTTTCTCACATCAGCATCATCCTGGAGGAAGACTTTGTGAATCTGAGGCATCGAAACACACCTGTGAATCTGCAGCACTTAGCCACGAAGCAGGATGAGTAGGGAATGCCAAGTCTTTCTAAATAAACCAGTGGTACTTCAAGAAGTACCTATTCTAAGACTAAATTATACCCCTGAAGCCATTGAAAATGCAGTTTGGCTTTTGGCCACTGCCAAGGCTTTAATCCATTCCAGTCCAGACTCCATGGGAACTGGGCTGAAATGCTACGTTTGGTAAGGAAATAGCCTTTGAGCTTATAATCTCTTTGGGGTCCTTTTTAGCCTCTTGGACCAGCCTGGATTCAGAGTGGCAACTTCTGGGATCACTCTGCTTTCAAACACAGCCAAGGACCCACCCTACTTTGTGTTGGAACGCTGGAATAGCCTTAGGATTCAGAGAAAATCCTTTCTATGGCATGAGCATTGTCACACACCAGCCCTGACGCCTGCAGCTGTATTGGCAGGCTGCACACCCCAGAACCTGCCACAGTGTTTGTCACCTGACGGCACCTCTCGGCACTCAGGCTCAGTAAAGCATAGTCATGGACTTGGAGAGACCACGTGGCTGGTTGGTATATACACTGAACAAATCACCTCTTTTGGCCTCATTTTCTTTGTAAACTAAAGCGGTTACGTCCATCGTGAAAGATGAAGAGGTCGAATCTAACACCCTGGGCCTCTTAAAAAGATTCCATCTGCCGAAGAAAGATAACCCTCTTTGCCTTTATTTTTAAAAACTTCCAGTGCACAGGATTCTACTTACTTCCATACAAACCCAGTTACTAATATGCCTGACTGTCAGCAAGCTCTTTGCCTCCACCCCGGCTCTCTCCCTCATCACACAAATTGTCACTGGCTTTCATCAGATGTAATAAGCCTCCGGGAAGCGCAGCGAGGGAAATGGAGAGCACAGACTGCACAGCGGGGGCTTCTCTCGCGTGTGCAGCACAGCATCGCCCGGGCACTCTCGTGTCCTCCCAAAGCTGAGAAAATCGAGGATGCCAAGCGTATGGAAAGACGCGCTGCTGCTGTCCAAATGGGAAACGCGGGTGGAGAAAATCATTTAGAAAAAGAGGCTGAGGGAAAAGAGAAAATCAAGCCCAATCTCCAACAGCTGCAAACAAGAAGCCCAGGAAACGGTTACCTTGGATGAACTCGGATTTCCTGCTCACAGAAGGCAGGGTCCGGTTGAGTCCCAGGATCCTGTCCAGGTGGAAGGCAAACACCTCGCTCATGTCCAGAGGCTGCTTGAGCAGCCCGCAGGGGCTGGGGCCGCAGGAGGGCCCCGCGGGCTGGCCGGTCCCCTGCAGCACCAGCAGGTGCGCTCTCCTCCTGGGCCAGGCCGGCTGGAGACCCGCCACCGCGCCGTCGGCCAGAAGGCGCATCCGGCCGATGTCTTCTCCGCTCAGCCACGACGGGGCGCTCTCGCTGTAGATCCTGATGTTGCTTCCCTTGGCCCGGGGCAGCTGCACATCTGCGTCCCCACCTTGCGCTCCCAGACCCTGCATCCACCCCCAGGGTCGCTCCCCAGCCTTGGCCAGGTTTCCTCCCTGGACGTGCCCGGGCACTTCAGCATCAGCTGCCCTTGCAGCTTCCTGAGGCCGAAGGGACGGTCCGACCAAAGCCCCGGGTCCCGGGGCTTGAGAAGCCACCGCATACTTCTTCCTGCGCTTGGGTTTCACGGTGCCACGGATGCTGGCGGGCTTGCTGCGCTTGGAGCGCAAGGTGATGTACACCACGTTGGGCTGCAGCGTGGTCCCATTGCCCTGCGACTCGGGAGGGGCCAGCGTGCCGTCCAGGGGTATCTCAGGGAAGGGGGCCTCGGCGGTGGCCCGGCTCCAGTGCGGCCCCCTGCGCGCGCGCCCTCCGTGCGGGGCAGAGGCGCGCCCCACCTGGCTCACCAGGAAGCCCAGGTAGATGGCGCAGGCCGTACCCAGCAGGAGGGTCCTCCTGGTCCTGGGGCGCCGGCTGCTCCAGAGTTTCCGCACCCTCGGGACGCACAGGGAGGAGAGGAACCAGTTTATGAGTTGCCCTGGCTTGTCCGGACAGCTCATTTCTGAGCCTCGTCCGCATGCTGCACAGAGTTTAAAGTCTGCCGTTGGCTCCTTCTGGCATGATGCATGGTTTGCTGAACGCAGCTGTCGCCTCCACTCAGGTGTCTAAGTGGTCTCCAGTGGGTCGAGGAGGAAGTTAAGGTCCGCTGATGGAGCCGGGAAGGCTTCTGACACTGGCCACAACAAACCTTCTAAACCCCGCCACTCTCCCCGAGGAGAAGTCTGGCTAGTTCCTGGGAATGAATGGAAACAGAGCGAACTGAGTCACAGTCTCAAACTCGGTCAGTTCCTCCACAAGAGGAAAGAAAAACACGGAACCTTTTCCTTTCCTCACTATCACCACGAAATGATTTTTTAAGTGAGGTTTAAAAAAAATAGAAACAAGATAGACGTATAGATTTGATATTCAGTTTCAATTAGTGAAAACCAACCACCAAAATCCAAGACTATTTTATAACTTGTAGCTAGAGTCATTTAATTTGATCCTGAAGGAAAAGCATTAAAATTGGACAAATCCAGGCTTTTCGTTTTGAAATTCAGAAATAATTTAAGAAAAGTAACCAAAGGTTTTAGAAATCTGTAGCTATTTTCTATTTATTTTTAAAAGTCCTGCATTAACTAATTGGACAGAAGCACCAAGTATTAACATTCAAATTCAGAAACATGTTCTCTTAATCGTACGGTACAGCTTTTTCTTCATAATATATTCCATTATCTTACTTTAAGGGTTATCATAATATAAAGTTATACATGCCCATGTATCTTGGAAGCAATTACATTTATTCAGTCACACACACGCACACACACACACACACACACGTAAACACACATCTAACTGCTTTTTATTCCTTTTCTTTTCACCAAAGTCAGCTGAAAGAAGAAAACCAAAAGACCTCTAGCTCTACTTTTTCACATTATTAAAAAGAAGAACTGGTAAGCAACCTTACTTACACAGCTGGCCCCGTGCTTGGCTCCAGGAAGAATGTAATCCCTGACTCTAATGCAAAGAACTATTAAAGGCTGAGGCATGTAAGTAGAGCATATTTCATGGTCAAGAGTGTTCCACATTTCAAATATTTCAGCTCTGCTTTCAAAGCTCCCTTGAAAATTCCTGATTGCAAAGCAAAACGGGTACTTGTTCACTGGCTGCTGGCAACCCACTTTTAAGATGTGTAAGCGTTTTTTTTTTTTTAATATTGTAAAATATAAACTTTAATTTTAAATTCTGGGGAAAAAAAAACAAATGCCGTATTTTTCCACTTATTTTTAACTCCTGGGAGCCCTCTAGTGTCCTGTATGGAAACAGACTCAGAAGTGTCAGTCTTTTGGGTGTTACAAAGCATTAGAGAGTGTTCGCTTAGCAGCAGTGAAATAAACACCTCATGAGGTGAATGCATTCACCTCTCTGTCCATCCCAGCCACCGGGGATTAGAGCACCACCGCTGCCAGGGACTTACCTTTCCATCCTGGCTGTGCCCAGAGTAACACTGGCCTCCCACCGCTTCTGAGAAGAGAAGGCCCAGAAGTTCATAAAAAGGCAAGAAAGGGTTAATGCAAATGAGGGAGAAAAAAGAACAGGCCGATAAGAGTGCACATCGGTGGGAAGAGACATTTATAGTGTGCCGTTGCTCGGTGCAACAGTTCAGAAAAAGAAGTTGTGGATTCTCCCTGATTGGAGGTTTCTTTTAAAAACAGGTTAGTGATTGCTTTAGGTGGCTTGCATGTCCGGGCACAAAGGCAGGGGTTGATGACCTCCGGGTCTCACTTAGACTTATTGTTTTTGCTTCTACAGCAAATAGAGTCTAGAAGGCACGCAGGCAGGCAGGGGACAGGGAATGTTTTCCCCACAGGAAAAGAAGGTTGTTATAGGGGGGTGAGGGCAGGGAGTGGGAATTAGAGTATGGTGTGTAGTTGTAAAAAGACTATATTTAACAATGCAGAAAAGATCAAGGCTTTGGAATATGTATAGAGGGAAAGGATAAACTTCCAAGGGATCAAATACCAAAAATTATACTAGAACTGTTCCTGTAGCACTCAAACTCAGACGATTCTTCCTAGAAGCACCCATAGATTCTGGGTAAACTGCATGAGAACTTAAGCATCAGATTGATTTCCTTTGTTCTCCAATACTCTTTTTTTAAATTTTATTTTATATTGGAGAATAGTTGTTTAACAATGTTGTGTTAGTTTCAGGTATACAGCAAAGTGATTGTTATATATATACATGTATCTATTCTTTTTCAAATTCTTTTCCCATTTAGGTTATTACAGAATATTGAGTAGAGTTCCCTGGGCTATACAGTAGGTCCTTGTTGGTTGTCTGTTTTATATATCATAGTGTGTATATGTTAATCCCAATCTACCAATCTATCCCTCCTACCACCTTCCTCCCTGGTAACCATAAGTTCATTCTCTAAGTCCGTGAGTCCGTTTTGTAAATAAGCTCATTTGTACCATTTTTTTTAGATTCCACATATAAATGATATCATATATTTGTCTTCCTCTTTCTGACTTACTTCACTTAGTGTGATAATCTCTAGGTCCATCCATGTTGCTGCAAATGGCATTATTTCATTCTCTTTTATGACTGAGTAGTATTCTATTGTAAATATGTACCACATCTTCTTTATTCATTCACTGTTGATGGACATTTAGGTTGCTTCCATGTCCTGGCTATTGTAAACAGCACTGCAATGAACATTGGGGTGCATGTATCCTTTCAAACCATGATTTCCTCCAGATATATGCCCAGGAGTGGGATTGCTGGATCATATGGTAGCAATACTCTTAAAACACACTTCCATGAGCCCAGAATTATTTTCTAGATAGTAAATATTAACTTTTTGAAAGGAAACTATAACCAAGCCAGTTTGTAAAACTATCTTGTTATTTTCAGTATTCAGAAGAATAACTGACCTGAACTCTTTAAAAAGTAAAAGTAAGTCTTTGGCAAGGCCAGGTTCTACTACACAGAAGACTCTGCTAGCTGTTTCCAAAGCAGGTTTTTTTAGTGGCAAAATGTTTGGGAATTAGATAAGAGTTGTCTGACCTAGTAAACTTGGTTGACTCCTCCTCTCACCCCCAAAATGTTTGTCCCTGACACCTATTGAACTTCTTGGAGGCCCTTCTCCCAGCCCTGGCATCTGACAGGGAGTCACCACTGCAGAAGGGGAAGGTCTCTGGTAGAATTAGGAACCAGCTCATGGAATCATGGGTGTAGCTAATATATTGATATTACAAATACACTGGATAAAGAGGGCTCAGCAGAGAGAATCAGAAAACAATTTGAATCATTCTTCCCACTGCCTATTCAAACCAACTCTGGTCACTAGTAGCCCTTTTCAACTCTTTCGGATAAAAATTCAGGCGTAGTTTCTGTAGTCCGACTTTTTAAAATTTCTCCATCATTTGAGCCGCAGACACACACATACACACACAAAATCGAATCAAAAGTTAGATTCTATGTAGTAATCGAGATGTTCACATTTCTTTTATGTTTACAGCCTTTCCCCTCTCGGGCAGCTTGCTGTTCCTCAAAAAAGTATGGCCAAAATCTACTGAACAGGGTGAAAGGAAATCCACTTGGGATTGCTTTTTTCTGTCTAGACTACCCATTCCTCATCCTCCCACCCACCCGCTTGGCTTTGAGTTTGGCTCTGGCTGTTCCAGAGGTGAAAGGTGGTGGGAAGGGAGAGAAAACAGCAAAAATGTCCTTGCTGCCCTCTGACATTGTGAATTGTCGGGGCTGGGCAGGTGCGTGAATCTGACCCTCTAGGGGGGAAGGTGCAGTCACTTTGAAGATCATGGCCTCTCTGGCTGGCTGTCGATGTCTGCTCAGCCCCTTGGAATCTGGCAGCCCACTATTCTGCGGAGATCACCTTGTTTCTTCAGGCCCTTCTCTTGGAAAGCATTTGAGATGACCAGCAGGCTGGCTTTCTCACTTGGGCCTGTATGTATCGCCCACAAATGGTCCAACAGACACAGACACATCCTCTGCCTCAGCAACCTCAGGCTCCCCAAGACAGCAGCCACCTTCCCAGGCACAAGATCCCACACCACACTTTGGAATGTGCAACCATTCCCATCTGTTGCTCAAGGTCACGGCTGAAACTGAACAGAAAGGTATTTTCTCCTGTCAGGTGTCATGGGGCTCCAGAGCGAAGTTCCATTCAGTTTTAGAAAAATAAGCCTGAATTCCTTGAGTGAGTCACGGTTTGAAAATTTGTTGTCACGATATAATATTCACATACACCACATGAGGACACATAGAACACTCAAAATATTTGTTACTGCTCTGAATATTATTAGCTGAGAGAGACTGATACGATAATATTACCTCATACCTAAAGTATTCTCTCTCCATTAAAAAATAAATCTATGAGCAAAACAAAGTGGAAAGGTAGACAATAAGACAATGGTGTGGCCCACTAAAATAACCCGGGAATTTTTTATATCTTTATGGAGAAGTAACATGGGTTTGTAGCAATGTTCCATTTCTTTCTTTTATTTATTTATTTTTTTTTTTTTTTTTGGCCATGCCATGCAGCTTGCGGGATCTTAGTTCCCTGACCAGGGATTGAACCTGGGCCCCTGCAGTGAAAGAGCTGAGTCTTAACCACTGGACCACCAGGGAACTCCCTAATGTTCTATTTCTTGACCTAGATGATATTTATTTGGGAATAATTCCTTGGCTATCCATTTACTATTTGTGCACTTTTCCATATATATCTTATCCTTTAATAAAACTGAAAGAGGTGGTGGGTAAACAAATATTCATTTATATTCTTTATATTGTGGATATAGCTATTATACCCCCATACAGAAAGGGAGTGAGAGAGTAATAATGTTTTACATCTGTTTTTATTTACAATGAAGAGGTCCTGATACTTTCATCATTCAAGAATTAAATTTAAAACTTGAAGAACAATGAAATCACTGAAAATTTGAAAAATAGATGCCTAGGTCCCATCCAGCTCCCCAGAGATTCTTCTTTAATTGCTGTGAGGAGGGGCCCAGAAATCCATAGTTTGAAAAATGTCCAATGTGCAGGGTTATAATTCACTCTTCTAAAGGTTAAATGGCTAGTTTCAGAGGCAGATTAACAGCTTTTCACAGTCAAGTGATACTCATTAGGTTTTACTGTCAGGGAAATAATCTTTAAATTCTTCAGGTCTTCCAAGGGAAAGATCCACGTGTGGAAAGGCTGTTTCTCCTTCAACCTGGGAGAAGTCCAGGACCAGGGCCGACAGTAGGAAGGAATCTCCTTTCCCCACGTCTGTCAGGTGTACTGTTTGCTGCTGCCGTGAGAACAAGCTCACCCACCAGAGGGATAGGTAAGGGCTCCAGTCACTGAAGGGCTAAGTGTTAAGCTTTTCCTTGCTATGGTTGACCCAGACTTGTTACATAGACTATAGACCCACAGATGGATACTCTATCCCTGGTCTGTGCTGTCCAGACCTTCCCCCAGGGTCCCTAACACTTGCCCACCATCCTCCTGACCTGTAGGACCGACCCACCGCTCTCTTAGAACCATAATCCTGGCTTTAGCCTCGGTTCTTGGGTCTGCCCTCTGTCCTGCTTGTCATGAGGAATTTGCTAGTACTTTTGCTACCCATCCTAACAGCAGGCCTGGGCGGGACCAAGCTGGCCTGATCTGTTGCTGAAACACTCTTAGCCTGATAAGCTTTGAAATGTTGTTACAAAGGGGTTTAATTGGTACCAAGAAGTGGTGGTTCCTTCCGTAGTGCTTAGATCTGTCTTTAAAACCTTAGAAAGAAGTTACAGGTTTTGTGTTATGTGTTGTAGAAATACGGGCACTTTTATCTGACACTGATGGTCACTGCTAAGGACACTTCTCCTATGGACCCATGCCACCACACCTAGTCTCAACAGGAGAAGCACTTTCAAAGAAAACCCCATGTCTTCTCAAAGCTAGACTTACCCATCTATGAAGTGATGCTGAGTGTCCTAGGTCCATCTCTCACGTGCGACCAAGAGAGCACCAATAGGCCTATTTCTAGGGGATGAACAGGCTGGCCTTTCACTGCATTGGGTCTCCTCCCCTCTGTCTACTCTTATATCTGGTGAAGAGTAACCTTGCCTTTTCCCGGTGTAGAAATCTCCCACAACAATCCCTTTAGCCTCATCTCCCTAGGAATGTTGCTTCCATTTATTTAAAGTTGTGTTTGTGTTAGGATGGTCCCGCCACGTGCCCAGAAACTGAGCAATGTTTCCAGAAACACAGCATAGTATAGGAAACAGGTAAAATATATGACAGTCAAGTTGACACATGTCGGAAGCAACACATATTCGTAGGGTTGTCATTTCACTTCTAGATAATTAGATGGTCTATGCATGTGATAATAATCAGCATTTGTTTTATAATTCTAAAACCCAAGAACACACAGACTCATTGTGGAGTACAGAAAAAGTAGGTTAAGTCTGAGGTAAGTTCCTTCTAAAAGCCCCAGACAGTCTAGACAACTAAGCTTCTCTGTTTCAGCCGTGGATACTGAAGGCCTCAATTCTCTGTTTCCAACCCACACTCCCAGGGAAGCCAGGACAGACAGACAAGCTGGCCCTGGGTCGTTCTTGTCTTAGGACAGGATGCCCCAAGCAGCAGTGGTTTTCAGCCTGTGTGGAAGGATGAAGATGGGATAAAGCACTCTCGATCCTTAGGCTCCTTGCAGGAAACTAGTGCAGAGGACGGATCTCTCCTCTCCTCCCCTAAAGCAAGTTGGTGTCAAAGAAATAAGCTGCTGGGGGAGTACAAGTAAAGGAAGGAAAGCCCCCTGGCGATCTTCGATTAAACTGGGCACATTAGAAATGGAGCTACAAATAAACACCTTAAAAGTACAGGAAGAGAAGACAGAGAGAAATCTGGGGTCGTTTTTACACTTGTATCTCGTTTTGAGACTCAGTTGTGTTCCCCACGATGGTTCAGACATGTGTGGTACATCTGATAAATTGTTGGGCTCTGAAAACCACACACACACGGTTATAAATTGATACAGAAGCTGGATTAGAAAAGACAGAATATGTTAGTGTCATGTATCTGGCCCGTCCACCCTATGCATTCAAGCCCCAGGAAAGAACTACAGGCAAACCTTGATGGAACGATTTTCATGTTTTATTCTGAGACACCGAGGCCCTAGCAGTACACGCTGGCTACCAGGCAGGAAATGGGGTGCAAGGTCAGGGAAGAGCCCATCCTCCCTGTCCCACTTCCAGACGTTGGCAGTTTACCAGTTGGCAGCTGAGAATCCCTACACCAGTGGTTTTCAAACTCTGGCCTTGGACCAGCAGTATCAGCTCCACCTGGGAATTTATTAGAAATGCAACCCTTCAACCTCACTCCAGATCTGCTAAATTAGAAATTCTGGAGGAGAGGACTTGTAATCTGTATGGGAACGAGCCCTCCAGTTATCTGATGCATGCTTAGGCTTGAGACCCATTGCCCTGGTGGACAAACCCCAAAAATAATAGGGCAGGGCTTCCCTGGTGGCGCAGTGGTTGAGAGTCTGCCTGCCGATGCAGGGGACATGGGTTCGTGCCCCGGTCCGGGAAGATCCCACATGCCGCAGAGCGGCTGGGCCCGTGAGCCATGGCCGCTGAGCCTGTGCGTCCGGAGCCTGTGCTCCACAATGGGAGAGGCCACAGCAGTGAGAGGTCCGCATACCGAAAAAAAAAAAAAAAAAAAGAATGGGGCAGGCCAGGAAGAAGAGAGGAAAATGCCAAAAGAGGAAGGATAAGTAAGAAGTTCAGAAGACTCAAAACCACATTATGTGAGGCCGCTCTGTACCTTTTCTCCCTTTATGAATAGTGTTCTATTTCCTCCTAGACATTGCATCCATTGGATTAGAACACACAGAGAACAGGTTACATCACAAACTCAGCCATTCGCCTTCACCACCCAGCCCTATGATTCGAGCCCCTTGCTCAAAGCAAGGTCATAACCTGTAAATACTGGGAAAAGAAGAAATTTGAGAGAGACTGCCATTCACAATCATGGAATGAAAACCAGGAGCCCCCTCATGGCTGGTTGTGGAGGAAAATCACAGAAAGAAATCAGATCCTCTACAGGCCAGCACCAGTTCTGCGTCCATAAAGATACCTTTTACAGTAAAATCACAGTGGTTTCCAAAAGGCAGTCCTCAGGTTCCCATGGCCACATGTAATGTGTATCGTAGCCAAAAATTATAAGCCAAAGAACTTTGGTAAGAAGCTTGGAATGGGTTCTGCAATTAAAAAGGTGAACAGATACAAAGCACTGTACACGTAGAAGAAAATCAATTATTTTTATAAGAATGAACATGTTGCTTCTCTAAATATAACACACCCCAATTATTTCCCTACAGGAAATAACCAATGCTTTGGTTCAAAAGGCACATTATTTTGCAGGTCTTTGGAGTATGAAGACAACCTTGATTGAGGTCATCACCAGCTCAAAGGCAATGCTCTTTGCTTTACCTTTGCACTAATTACTTAGGATATAGAAACAGCCAGACAACAGAGCTGATGACAGTAAATCTGCATTTAAACTCAGTGGAGCTGAGGAACTTGTAAACAAAATATTCTTAGCGAGGTGCTTTTGGCAGGTGCTGTGGACTGAATGTTGTCTCTCCTCAAAATTCACATATTGAAACTCTAGTGGCCAATGTGATGGTGTTTTGAGATGAGGCCTTCGGGAGGTTGTGAGATCATGAAGGTGATGCGCTTGTGGTGGAATTAGTGCCCTTGTAAGAAGAGACAGAAGAGCATGCCTCTTCTCTCTCTGCTCTGGGCCGGGTGAGGATACAGCAAGAAGACAGCCACCTGCCAACCAGGGCGAGGGCTCTCAACCAGAGCCTGGCCACATTGGCACCCCGATCTCAGCCTTCCAGCCTCCAGAACAGTGAGAAATAAATGTTTGTTGTTTTAACCACTCAGTCTATGGTAATTTCTTATAGTAGCCTGGGCTAAGACACCAAGAAAGTTCATTTTGCTCAATTTCCTCATCTGCAAAACTGAGGTTATTGTATCTAATTCAAGTGTTGTTCTAACAATTAAATTATATGCTATATGTACATAAAGCACTTGGCACAGTGCTTGATCCACAGAATTCATGGCTTATTCACCTGCTCTCTTTTTCTTGCAAGGATGACACGGATGACTGAGCTTTCTCTAAGGAGACTATAAGAAAACACCAGTGGGTAAAACATTGATCAACACTTCGTTTCATGTTCAAGAAACAGTCATCGATCTTACTGAATTACTAATCCAGCAAATTATCCAGAATTTGATTCACTATTTCCTTCTATACTTAGCAAAGGACTTAAAAGATAATCAGGTACATTCTGCTGGCTACTTTGGATTCAAACCTTCAGTGATTTTTGCCTTTATTTAAAATTAGTCTATGGTAACCGCTGGGAGGCTACAGTCAGGAGATCTTTAGCAATGTAACTGACATCACGGGGCGTTTGTCATGCAAGGTATTACGTGTGGATCATACTGGGAAGGACTCCTCCTCGGGTGGTTTGACATCTTCCAGCTGGTTAGACCTCCAGAACAATATTACCAGAACAATAATGACTGATGACAATAGAAGTATAATACTTTAATATTGGTTTTACTTTTCTTAATAATAGCACCTCATAGGGTTGGTGTGAGGATTAGATGAATTAATAAATAAAAGCCCTTAGCATACCAAAAAGAAGTTAACTCAGTCATTACCAGGACACTGTGGTGGGGGAAAATAGACTTTAGAAATGTTTACTTATCATGGCCAGAAAGAGATTCAGAGTTGACCACTGCCTTTTGCTCACAGCTCAGGGGCAGCATCACCGAGCTGTTGGACGGTTTTAGACGGTCCTTCACCAGGCAGGTATCTCCCTCCTTGTAAGGGGTTATCAGAGCTTGAGGTGTCTGTTGCCATATCTTTAGACTCCTACATTAGTCTTTTTGTTTTTTTCATTTAAAATATCCTTGCAGCAAGTACTTTGTGACAGGCACTGTCGAGTCCCTTTGGACGTAGCTGTGGAGAAGAGGGTTGCTCTTCTTCTCGGATCTCGCTGTCAAGGGGAGTTTGGGATCCCATCTTCCAAGCCAGACTCCCCAAGAGCTTTCAGCTCTGTCTGTTCTCCACCCTCTTCCCCAGCCACCACCTTAGGAGCTGCCCAGATATAATGTCTGGTTTCAGACCCAAATTCTTCCCATCCTGTCTGGTCTCAACACACTTAAGCAGATACCTCCTACACACAGCCTCAAATATGACAGTTCTAATCAGGTCAAATTTGCCATTTGCCAAGTGGCAGAACTAGACTGCTTTGATTAGTTTTATAGATTATTCACTTTAGTTTGATGAAGAATTCAACTACCAATCTGTCGTAAGTTTCAAACCAAACCAAAGCTTATTTTCACTTATTCACTTATTGGACCTTGGAAAAAAAGACATTGTCCTTTTCTTTAAGAAAAAAAAATCCTTTAAAATTAGTCAAATTTTAGCTAACAGGTGAATAAATTTCCCCCTAAAATATATTAATTTTTAAATAAATTTTAAAACATTTAAAAGATGAGTATGGGGGCTTCCCTGGTGGTGCAGTGGTTGGGAGTCCGCCTGCCGATGCGGGGGGACACGGGTTCGTGCCCCGGTCCGGGAAGATCCCACGTGCCGCCGAGCGGCTGGGCCCATGAGCCATGGCTGCTGGGCCTGCACGGCCGGAGCCTGTGCTCCGTGACGGGAGAGGCCACAGCAGTGAGAGGCAGCCCGCGTACCACAAAAAATAAAATAAAAAAAAAATAAAAGATGAGTATGGGACTTCAACAGCTGAAGCTTTTAACTGTCTGAGAAGCTTAGTGAATCTAAGTTCATCACTAAACATTTTATCACTTTTCTAAGTTTTCCACAGAGAGCACAATTCAAGAATAAAATGTATAACTTCTGCTTCAGCATTATGTCAGAGGCCATTACTCTCAAAGACCTTTGTACTTTAAACCTAGACTGAGGACAAATAAGGAAAAACATATAACCACGGTTTGCAAGTTCTCTAAAAAGAAACAATTCTCAAATTTAAATTTTCCACAAAAGAATATCAGTTTATATGAGATGACTATCAGAAATCACCAATATTCAAAAGAAAAAAAAAGAAATTTTAGAATTAGAATCCAAATATAAATTTAGTATATACTATATAAATAATGTTTAAGGGACAACAAAGTGAGCATGCAATAAGAGGGGATTAAAAATGATTGAGCACATATTTAAAAGAAATTTTAAAGTAACGTTTAGAAACGATAATAGAAATTAAAATTCAATGGATTCAATTTTGAGCCCTGAGCCCAACACTGTAGCTTATATTGAATGAAATCTTCTACCAAAATTAACTTTAAAAGTTGTAAACACATATAAGCAATCCTTTGAAGGCCTTGGAGAGTAAGCAGAAGTGGTTTGCAGCAGCTGGAATCCCTAGAAAGGGATACACACCGGGGACTCGAGTCACCTCAGAAGTCTCCCGTGGGCATCTTCCAACTTGTGGCCAGGGCAACAAGGGCCCGAGAAGAAGTCAGGGGTCTCACAGGCTGAGACACACGTGGGGTCCACGAAGCCAGAGGCACTGGGTTTGAGGAGAGAGGATCGGCACAGAGGGTGACCCCAAGTCTGCATTCACCTTTCCCTCACATGGCTGGGCACGTGGCTGGGCAACCTTGGGCTGTGAGTGTGCAGAGCAGGCCTGAAGAAGGGCAGGAAGCAGCACCCATCCTCGGGGTCAAAGCTAAGGGCCACGTGCTCCATGGGGTCCACCAGGGGCTGTGAACTGGAGGTCAGGAAAAGTAGAAGCAGTGCTGTTGGCACCCCTCCCCTGCCCATGGCCCAGAAACACCACCAGGCTTTGGAGGGTGACCTCCATCCAGGGGGCAAGGTGCTGATGTGAAGCTGTGGTTAGCACATCCACCCAGCAAAGGGCAGTGTAAGTGAAGGGCACCTGGACTCAAGCTCCTTTGGGCCCATGGCACATCCCCCCGGGCATAGAGCCTGGGTTAGGAGAGGCCTGTTTCTCCAGCAATAGTCCGGAGCTACGCTGACAGAAGCGATGAATTTTCTCTCCCTCACAAGAGAGGACCTTTTTGATCTTTCCTGCACTCCTTTCTGCCAGATGAGTCCGTTGTCACCTCCTCTCTCTCCCTGATTTATTTTTCCTCTGTATGTCACTCCCTCTGCTTATTTCCAATACTCTACTTATTCCATGGTATTGTAATTTGTCATTGGTGCCATGCTTTTTTTTGTTTCCAGGCAGCAGGAAACCTAAAAACCCAATTCAAGCACCCACAAAAAGAAATCGTCTTGGCTGGTGTCACTGGAACCGTCAGGGATAGAACTGGCCTCAGTGTCGCTGGGTCACGTCTGGCTATGATTCTCTTCACTCTTTTGGCTGTGCCCTTGTCAACAGCTGACTTCCTCAGGCTGATCCCCAGGTGGGTAGCTTCCTGAAGCAACAGACTCTACGTGACCCCTCTTTCACCTCTAGGAGAAAAAAAAATTATAAGCATCTCACAGCCACCAAACAAGATTTCTGAGCTTCGTGCAGAAGCCAGTCCCTATAGATGAAAGAATGTCATATAGGTTTACACTTTGGTTACCCGCTTACTGCTGAACCAATAACTATAGTAAATGACTTTGAATTATCCCTGGAGCTGCGTGTGATATTAATCCCGTACAAATCCTTAACCTCCTGACTGCTACACGGTGGGAAACACTTAGAATGGTGTTGGGTAGACGAATAAAGCATCGTTATAATCACAGTAGGTTTTTTTCTATTGTCCCCATAAAACCATAAGAGCCTGTAAGAAAGGGAGAGTCCTGACATACCTCTGTGCCTTCAGATCCTACTCGTGGATGACATACGATCAGGATTCTACAGATTCAGATTCATTCACCTGAATAAATGGGCAAATAAAATAATAGTTGATTCTCCTCAAAAATATATCTGTCACCAACCATTCCTGTAATTCTTTTTTTTTTTTAAGTCTAGTCTTTTGAATTTATTTTATTTTTGGCTGCATTGGGTCTTCATTGTCGCATGCGTGCTTTCTCCAGTTGTGGCGAGAGGGGGCTACTCTTCCTTGCGGTGTGCGGGCTTCTCATTGCAGTGGCTTCTCTTGTTGTGAAGCACAGGCTCTAGGCGTGTGGGCTCCAATAGTTGTGGCACGTGGGCTCAGTAGTTGTGGCTCGCGGGCTCTAGAGCACAGGCTCAGTAGTTGTGGAGCACGGGCTTAGTTGCTCCGTGGCATGTTGGATCTTCCCGAACCAGGGTTCAAACTCGTGTCTCCTGCATCGGCAGGCGGATTCTTAACCACTGTGCCACCAGGGAAGCCCCCATTCCTCTAATTCTTAAAGCATATTGTAGTTGCAATAATATCCGTACAACACCTCATTTTTCAACCCCACCCTGCATGGTTGTAAGATTTACCTATTGCTTTTTTGTGATTCTTTCACTTGATTTCAACACATTACTGATTATATTTAGAGCTGCTATTAATACAGACTTCAATTGCTGTCCTGTTTTTCCCCTTGAACAGTGAAGCAGTTGCCATGGAAACAGAATCCAATACCTCTCTCTGGAGCTTCACATCAATGCAATTTGATGAGAGGAACTCACACACCACCTCCTACCTCTATTTTATAAGTCTGAAGATCTATTACCTCCAAAAGATGCAAGTCATCACAGAGGTGAGGCACCTTTGATGAAGTGTGGGTTTGACAGCTTGTCCAAAAAGATGTATCAGAGCTCTCATCTGGAAATAATTCCCTAATCAGACTTAGAGAAAGTTATTAACGCTTGACTTGACAAAAAAAATTCCAAGTCACAAGGTAGATTTTATTTATAGGTCGGAAGAAGGATCATTTTAATTGACAGCATGCAATCAGCACAAAGTCACAGACTCATAACCACATTACCTGCTGATTATGTGGTGGAGGCATCATTCCCCCCAACTCCACCTACGCAAAAAGTGAGTTTTGAAATCTAATCTAGGTGGGCTGATGGGAGAGGGGAGAGTAAGGCCCCAAGCCTCTCTGGGAGGGGCAGCTCCTCTCAGCCAAAGGCGAGGGCAATTCTCTGGAGGAAGCTGTAGTAGTTCTAAGCTTGAGCTCCTCTATTCTGAGCCACTGGGGGAGGGCACATTGGCTACGGGAACTCTGTGGGGAACCAGCAGCCTCAGCTACTGAGTAGAAATGATTGATCACCAAGTCCTAAACTCTCAGCTGGAACAAATTTTCCAAGACCAAGTTTTGACCTTGTCAGAACTCCAGAATCTTTTACTTGGTACCTGGATGCGCTATGATGGAATTTTCTATCCTGTCCTGAGGTGTTTGCACAGTCTACCTCTGTGGGTGTATCTCTGAGGGTAACCTGGGTTAACCCAAGGATGTGGTCTGGAGAAAACCAGGATGAGGTGGATGCAGGGGACAAAGAGGCAGCAGGGGAAAGATCACAACACTAGAGCCTATTGTACCATCAGGGACATAAAGCATAGGGATCTAAGCAAAGCAAGTAGCCTGTGGACAAGCCACAGCCAAGTCATCATAGAGGTATTGACTCTTAGATACTGGCAGCTAACAGCAAGCTCATGGATGAGACACAAAGCCTATAGGGTACATGTACAGACCAGAACAGGATCAATAGACAGAGATCAGTACCAGAAAAGGAGAAAAGGCAGAAGATGAGGCTGGTCTGTAAGAAAACAGACAGGATCCCATCCTGATTCTGTGGTGAAATCCCAGTAGATTTTGTTGCGGGATCTTTTCCTTAGTGCAATGATTTTATATTTGTTTTCTTTTTGATTATCTGCTTGCTTGGTTTATAATCCTGAACTTACCAAGATGAGACCTTAAAGATGACACAGTGTATTTGTTCTTGGTCTATGTTTTCTCTGTCTCAAGGAAAAGGAAGATTATCCATGAGCTGGATCAAGACTGATTCTCCCAAGTGCCTTGGTTGCCACGGTTTTGTTCTTTGCTGTGTTACCCTTTGCCCTCATCCTAACCCCATCCCAGTGTTCCCAAGGAACATTCAATTCCCATCACTTTTCTAGGAGACGAGGAGGTCAATATTCTTAGTGGAGTGTATTCTACATACCACCAGATTTGGAAATATTTTTTGTCCAGAATTGCACAGGGTCCCCAGCTCTGATACTGCACAACAAAGCCAGACCACACTTGACCCATGTCTACCCAGGGCTCAGGGGCATTCAGGGTTGCCGGGTTCTCTGCAGGTACTAGTTGTGGCTGTTGTCTTTCCTTCTTCATACTAAGCCTGTTTCCAAGGGACTGGATAGAGATCATGCTCTTACTTGATCTGCTTTGGACAAAATTCCTGACCTGCTCCTACTCTACCTCTTACTTGTTTGCTCTGTACAACTTAAACCCCGCCCTTCACGCCTGCCCCCACTGCTTCACTCTGTCCATCTTCCTTCTCCCCTGTTCTTGTTTTAACAATCCTACTGTACTCCCTACTGCCCCTCCATTCTAGGATGGCTAGGACGGCCAGGCTAGATAGACTGAGAGGGTATCATGTCCCAGGAGAGCTCAGAGCAAGGCCAAGGCCATTGTAAAGACACTGACTTTTACCCTAGGGAATTAGAGAGCCGTGGAGGGTTTTCAGTTGAGAAGTGGATGCGGTCTAAAAATGACTGAAAAACATCACTCTGATTGTTGTTTCAGGAACAGATTGTGGTGGGGGGTGGATCTGTAGACAATCAAAATAACTCTGATTGGGACGATGGAGCCCTGATACACAGTAGTCACAGGAGAGGTGGTAAGATGAGGTCAGATCCAGATGTATATTTTAAAAGGCAAGGTAAAAGGATTTCCTAGAGTTTCGAATCTAGGATATGAGAGAATGAACAGAGCAAGGCTGACTCCACAGGTTTTACTCTGAGCAATTTTTTAAACACTCACATATTATTTCAGGGAATCACAACTATGCCAGACATTATTCTAAGCCCTTGGTCAATCACAGCTCATGTAATCCTCGGAACAACCCTATGATATAAATGTTATTAGCATCCCCATTTTATGGACAAGGAACTTGATGTACAGATCGCTTAAATGACATGTGAATGTAACTGCCATTAGCTGAGAGGGATTGTCTAGGAGGTGAACACATTGGAGCAATATGAGGAGTTTGCTTTTCTACTTTTCACGATCTAGAGAACACTAACTACCCACCTGTCTAGGCTCAGTCCACCTGTGCTTTCATGGTACACACGTCTTACCTGCAAGTGTTTTATTAGGTACTGCAGGTTGGCACCAGGGCTCCCACAGCTTGGTCTAACTCTGGAAATAGCGGTATGATGGGAAATGTTTCCCAGTCCCTTGGAGGGGAGAGTAGGATTTTCTGAGTATTTGCTCATTTCTGTGTAAATATTCAAATTCAATTTCAAACAATGTAATTTTATTGAATATGGAGTTTGAGAGAGATGTACACAGTCTCCCATCAGCTGCACCTTACCACTAACTGGAGCCTTTATGATAATTTTAAAGGGTTAGTGAATATCTGTCTACCTATCTATCTACCTATCTACCTAGTATTTGGGACCCCTAAATGAGGAGGAGAAGTTATGGTTGGAGACATGGCCAAAGTAGATGGGAAAAGTAATTTAGACTTGAACTAGAGGTTGAAGTATGGATGATAAAGCAAGAATAGACAGAATATATCCAAGGATGTGGAATTATGAAGGGACTACATAACTATAGGAGAGCTCAGTGGTTGAAATAACTGATTTTTGGTTGATGGCACCAGGGTCCAGAGCAGAGATGACCAGGATGTAAACATGAGGGGACTCCAAGGCAGGTCGACCAATCAGGAGTCTCTGGAGTAGGTAAAGGAAGAAACTCAGTCAGTGTAGAGAAGAGGCATCACAGGACCCCGAGAGCAGGCAAGAGCAGACATACTCAAGCTTGGTGTTTGCCAAATGACCACTTCTACAAACTGTCTGCTTCTGAATCTCCAGGAGTTCATTTCAAAAAATATTTTTGATACAGTGTATCTGGGTTGAGTCAAGGAACTATGTGCTTCTTAAAAGCTTCCTAAGTCATTTATAGATAATATCAGGTTTGGAAATGTGTTAAGTACCAAAGACAGAAGGAGTCAGGATATCAAGGAATCCCAAGAGCCAATAAAAGTCACCTAATTATGAGATTAGAGTTTAGGGCCAGGACAGCAATGCCTGAAAGGAATAAGACCCAGATAACAAGATAACACAGTAGCCAAGTAGCAGGATACATAAGTAGGAGCTGATGCTGAGACCTGGACACCAGGACCATGTGAGGCATCCTCAGCAAGGGTTCACAAGGGTCCCAAATGTGTCACCAGGACTTTTTTAACTTCTTGGCAATGGGTCCAAGAGAAAAATGTATTCAGGGAAGTGACATGATCATTTCACTTTCACAGTAGGATGGTGGGCAGAGTGCAAAGAAACAAGACTAGAAGAAAACTAACCAAGGGGGAAATCAAACAAAAGATGATGAAGGTGTGAACAATGGCTATGACCATAGGGATGGAAAAGTGAGGTTGGTTTTAGAGACATTTCAGAGTTAGAACTGCCATAGGATATCTGATTGGATATGGAGGGGGAGGGATAGGGAGAAATGGAGGATAATTCTCACATTTCTGGTTAAAGGGAGAGGAGGAATGGGGAGAAATGGAAGAGGATGCCCCCACCTCCAACTAGGGTGATCTGGTAAACAGCATGCTGCAGGGAGATAAGCACCTAAGAAGAAAAACAGAGATGAGATCAGGACTCTTGGTGGCGAATAAGAGAAAATAACTCAACTGGCTCAGACAAAAAATGGCTTTTCTTGTTGCATAGAATCAAAGAAAGGCTTGAACCAGCAACGATGTAGTGAACTGTGGTAGCTACTGTGCTGTCTTCTCAGAATGTATTTTCATATCCTTTCTAATCACAGTCTCCAGGTTTCAAGTACAGCTACCTCTGACACACTCACAGACACAGGAGCAGTGGATGAGTGAGGACTGGCCAGTCAGAGTGCCCCACACTTTTGGCCAGAGTGACCAACTCAGAGGTGGTCATAAGACCTGAGCTTGCCAATCAGTCTCAATTCATGAGGCTTCTCAAGCAAAGCCCGCAGAGACTTTTCTCCTGAAGCTGTTGTCTTCGAGGTAATGTTTAGGCAGGATGAATAATTGGAGCAGCCTGCAACCCCCTTCCTCAGCAACCTAGAAAAGAGTCTAATTGCGTGAAGTTCAGTTGAGACCAACTCAAAAGCTGAGAGAAGAGGAGGTGAAAGATGGACAGTGTGAATTCCAGACATAAGTAGAGGCCGGGGTAATGCAGTATTTCTTTGATCATATTAGCTATTTCAATATCCTTCCCAATCATATGAGGAAATTAATTCTTTTTTCTCCCTTTGGCTAGTTAGCAAAGGGTCTCTGGAATCTAAAGTATTAGGTTCTCCATGAATACCTGCTGAAAGGCCAGAGCTACAACAACTGGGCCTCAGGAAAAACTCTATTTGGGGACTGGATTGTCAGCAGAATCTGGTCCACCTTTCATCTGCACCTCTCTCTGGATGCTGGTGTCATTCTCTCCCACTACAGACTACTTTCATTTACATCATTGGCCATGTGGCCACCACACATCTCCCTAGGTTTATTCTTCATAGGTTCTGTCTCTATTTTTGAACTTGGTTCTATCTCTGTATTTGAACTTGAACCTGCAGAGAGTAAAAGGCAGGTGGTTTTACTCTCTGCCTTTTACTCTCTTTACTTCCAAGTTCAAAATTTTTAAGGGAGGATTCTGATTGACTTGCTTCGTGTCATGTCATAGATCAAGCAATCGCCGCAAGGATATTGCAATCCTATAGCTGGCTTAGGTTGGGCCAGGATGACATCCCTGAGCCAATCAAATGAGGCCAGCAGAGCAGACTCATGTAAGAAAACAGCCATGCTCGTGGAAACCACAAAATTAAAAGAGGGAGAGGAATAATTCCAAGAAGAGCAGTACAATTCCTGGAAGAAGGGCAAACATAGCCATAGGTGTCCCTTACTGAAAGGATAATGTTTTAAATATGTTGACTCTGAAGACCCATGGAGGGTGAGAAGGAGGTATGGATGGTCAACATTATTACTCAGGTCTGTAAGACAATTTATGCATGTAATTGATTCTGATGAAACAGGTCGTCTCAGACTAAACTTCAAATTTAAACTGTAAACTGGGTGTAATTTTACCCCAAGGTTACCTAGAACTCTAGTTTTCAAAACAATTTTGCTCACTCTCAAATGCTTATGGGCTTTAGTAGAGTGGACATTGTATAGTAAGAGAGAAGAAACGTGTGTGAGTCACAAAGGGGCAAGACCTCATGAGCAAAAAATCCTGATCTGTGTTTCTCCCCTCTTGCGCAGGAGACAAGATCATGAGCTAGCAGACCCTCGGGACCCCAAGGTTTTTGGTCTGAGCAATAGAAAAATGGGGTTGCCCTTGACAGAGGAGAGGAAGATTATGAGCAAGGCAGGGGTGGGTAAGTTTGAGTTTTCTCTCAAGACGTTTATGTGGAGAGGTCAAGGAAGCTCTTAGAAACATAGGACTGGGTTTCAGAAGAGCAATCTGGATAGTCTCATAGTTCTGATTGAATTATTTGGTTTTTGTGTGATTTCCTCTGTTTTTAATATTTGAATTTGGGGAGTGGATTTCATGATTTCAACTTATACATTCTATTTAAATTTTGGTGAGTGCCCCCTTTTTGTCATTTTTTTTTTTGAAGTGTAGTTGATTAACATCGTTGTGTTAGTTTCAGGTGTACAGCACAGCGATTCAGTTATATATACATTTCACCTTTTTTTTTTTTTTTTTTTTTCTGTACGCGGGCCTCTCACTGTTGTGGCCTCTCCCGTTGCGGAGCACAGGCTCCGGACGCGCAGGCTCAGCGGCCATGGCTCACGGGCGCAGCCGCTCCGCGGCATGTGGGATCTTCCCGGACCGGGGCACGAACCTGCATCCCCTGCATCGGCAGGCAGACTCTCAACTACTGCGCCACCAGGGAAGCCCTATATATACATTTACACCTATTCTTTTCAGACTCTTTTCCCATATAGGTTATTACACAATACTGAGTATAGCTCCCTGTGCTATCCAGTGGGTCTGATATCGAGACTTCAGGAATAAATAAGGAACCATCCAAGCAGATTGATGAAGCCTTCAGAGTATGCGAGGAAAACCAGGAGGATGTGATGTTCTGGAAGCCATGTCAGTGAAAAACATCAAAGAGAAGGGAAAATCACTGTGACAGATGCCGCTGAAGGGTCACGGAAATAACGACAAAGAATTAGCCATTGGACTTAGCAGTGTGGCTGACATCGGTGATTTTGGCAGTTTCCATGAAGTGATGGGAGCGCAAGGCGAGAGTTCCGCGGGAGCCATGAACGCCAGCAGAGTAGACAGAGATTAAGTGGGACGCTGTCCTGGAGACACAGGATTCCTACAGCACAGCACCTTCGGGCTCTGACTCAGCCAAGTTCATAACGCCTCGTAAGCCACACTCCTCCCCCACGCACAGGGACACCCCCTGAGGGAGATGAGCAGGTCTGGGAAGATACTGATAAACTGAGCGATGTTTGTGTTGTTTCTATTTCATTAAGAGAATCTGAGTGTTAAATAAAGCGTTTGCTTAAATGAGCAGATCACACTAAGCCTTAAATAAAAGTTCATGTTTTTCCTTCCTATCAGCCGGTGGGGAAAAGGACCAAATCAGCTACAGACAAAACTGAAAGAACTACATGTTATCCTCGTGTTGGATTTGTCACCTGTGTTGATAAGTTTTTGACCCTAATTGGATTAAAGTTTCATTATAATTTTTTTCAGCTTTATGGAGGTATAAATAGAATTGTGCATATTTAAAGTTTGCATTGTGATGAGCTGATACACATACGTTGTGAAATTATCACCACAATCAAGCTAATTAACACATCCATCACCTTCCATGGTTACCTTTTTGTGTGTGGTGAGAATGAATAAGATCTACTCTTTCAGCAAATTTCAAATATACTATATATATATATATATATTTGGCAGTACACGGGACTCTCACTGCTCTGGCCTCTCCCGTTGCAGAGCACAGGCTCCGGACGCGCAGGCTCAGCAGCCATGGCTCACGGGCCCAGCCGCTCTGCGGCATGTGGGATCCTCCCGGACCGGGGCATGAACCTGTGTCCCCTGCATCGGCAGGCGGACTCTCAACCACTGCGCCACCAGGGAAGCCCCCAGTCCTCATTCTTAACGTATGACCTTATTTTCTACTTCACAGATAATTAGGAAAAAATCAGAAGGGAATGTACATAAGCCTCCAGCACATCTTCCCAACCTCCTGCAGCTGCACCTATATACTTGTCCCTGTGCATGACCTTCCTGTGCATCCAACAAGGATGCCTCCCTCTGCTCTGCACTAGGATCCCATCTACTTGCACCCACACAAGGACATTGTTCCAGGAATTCTCTCCTTTCTTTTCCCTGGTGGTCCACCTTCAAAACAGCCCTGGATGATCCTCAATGCCTGGTACCTGCACCGTGATGCAGTGCCCTCTCACACTGAGTCAGGGATGGACTGTATAACCGGCAGAATTCTGCAGAAGCCCCAGTGTGTGACTTCAGATGCCAGGTCATAAAAGACAATGACACCTCTGTCTTCTCGGAGTTCTCACTGTGGGGAAGCCACACCATGTCATGAGGACACTCAAGCAGTCCTCCGATGAGGCCCGTGAAGAGAAACTGAGGTCTCCCCCAAGCAGTGAGGGCCAACGTGCCTGGCCCATAAGCAAGCCTCCTCAGAGGTGGCACCTCCAGCCCGTCCACATCTTCAGATGCCTGGAACCATGGCCAGCATCTCCGTGCAGTTTTGGAGGAGACTCTGAGTGAGAACCCCGCCCAAGATGCTCCCAAATTCCTGACCCACAGAAACTGTGAGAGAGGACAGATATCCAGTGTCCCCCAAGGCATTGCATTTGGGATAATTTGTTACACGGCAATAGATAACTAATACATCTCCTGTGATCACAGGACTTGAGCTGCTCCCCATCTTTCCCAGAGGAAAAGCCAGAGTCCTCTGCAGGCCTTACGGGGCCCCTCCCATCCTGTTCACCCCATTCTCACCACCCCAGGTCCACCCACGGTGACCTCCTTCCCTTCCTCAGAGCCCTGAGATGGGCCTCAGGGCTTCTGTCCTCACTGTTCCCTCTCCCCTCCCCCCCCAGCCATCCCTCAATGTCTCCCTCTCTGGGAGGCCTTCCCTGATGACCCTTCCAGAAACCTAACTCCCCACATACACCCACACCCACATCCACACACATTTGTCTTTCACCCTCCTTTATTTTTTCCTTAATACATATTACTGTTTAATAGACCACATGTACTGTTTATGATCTGGTTGCCCTCATAGCTGAGAGCTGAGCTGGTATAGGGATTGCTGTCTGTCCCCAGTGTCTATAACACTGTCCAGTTTACTGTACATCCTCCATAAAGATGTCTTGGATGAATGCATGAATGTTAAGGATGCAAGGATGCAAAATTAATAGTACCTTAAAAATGCTTGACATAGGCCTTTGTGATCCGACTCCACTTTATAAACCTGCCTCTAAAATTTACCACTAGTTTATATAGCAAATATATGGGTCCTTAGAATCTGCACCTTTTGTTTCATCTTAATTTTCTTCTAACTTCTCTGTTTTTTTAACTTTTATTCCTATTATTATGTCCTCATTCTACACTGCTTCAAAGACGTCATGAAATTAATATAAAAAAATGAAATTTAGTAAGTAAATAGTGTTAGTGTTCTCCTAAACTCAGAATAGGTGATTAAAACTATCAATAGGGCCTCCCTGGTGGCGCAAGTGGTTAAGAGTCCGCCTGCCGATGCAGGGGATACGGGTTCGTGCCCCGGTCTGGGAGGATCCCATATGCCGCGGAGCGGCTGGGCCCGTGAGCCATGGCCGCTGAGCCTGAGCATCCGGAGCCTGTGCTCCGCAACGGGAGAGGCCACAACAGTGAGAGGCCCACATACCGCAAAAAAAGAAAAAAAAAAAAAGGAAAAAAAAAAAAAACTATCAATGGTTCAGTACATTAGAGAATTGTAAACTTTTTAAGGAATAAAGATCTAATTTTTTGTGAACCCTATTTTTAAAAGTCAACAAAAGGTAATAGTTTTATTTTTCATTGAGGTAAACTTTATTGTGAAATAGTTTACATGAAAAATAAACTTTGGATCAGGACAGGAACATTTATTTTTAACATTTTGCCTCATCATTTCTCAGTATCACAGCGTATTTTTTCTAACGTCAGGTTATTCTTGGAAATTTTCATTTGCTTTCTGGATATAATAGAACTCTTCTTGAAAATTATTTGTGATAAACTGATTCTTTCTTTTCCAAAGAACCCAGGGAGAGTTCTTTTAAAGACTACAGTGGGTGATTACACTATCCAGTGAATAAGCAGGTTTTTTTCTGCCTTCACACAATTCATAATTTCTCATTACATATAGAATCCTCAAATTTGGGAGCAGGAGAGCACACCCAGTAGGATTCTATATGATCATTTAGCAACTACTGGAGAGAGGGAGAGTAGCCTAGATTTTGGAAAGCCCTTACAGCCATACTCACCCCAAAGAGTCATAAAATGATAAACATCTGTTCAATGTTCAAAATGGGAAATAATTGGTTTTGCTTCTAAAGGAAAGAATAAAATAGTACTTCTCAGGATATGTTTCACTTTGTAAGTACTTCTCTTATTTAGTGAATGGTTGAAAAATACAATCAAATGAAAAAATTATATATAGGTATATACCTTATCATATTTATGTGATTGATATATTTACCTGGCTGAGGAAATAGTGTAATTGCCATAAAATAATCACAAACTTAACACTTTTGTAGATTATTTTTAATTTACTTTTGTATTGAAGTATAGCTGATTTACAATGTTTCAGGTATACAGAACAGTAATTCACATATATATATATATATATATATATATATATATATATATATATATACACGTATCTGTATATATTCTTTTTCAGATTCTTTTCCATTATAGGGTATTACAAGATACTTAATATATTTCCCTGTGTTATAGAGAAAGTCCTTGTTATTTATCTATTTTATATATAGTAGTGTGTATCTGTTAATCCCAAACTCCTAATTTATCCCTCCCCGCTCCAACTTTATTTTTTAGAACAGCTCTAGATTTACAGAAAAATTAAGCAGACAGGACAGAATTGCCATATACCCTGTCTCTCCTCTCTCACAGTTCCCCTGTTAATAATATCTTGCATTAGTGTGGTACCTTTGATACAATGGATGAACCAATACTGAAACATTTTTATAAGCTAAAGTCTGTAGTTTAGAGTTCACTCTTTAGGTTAGTTCTATGGGTTCTGACAAATGTATAATGCCAAGTGCCCACCATTACATTATCATACAGGTAGTTTCACTACCCTTAATTCCCTGTACTTCACACCTTCATTCCTCCCCTGCCCCGCTTGAACTTCTCACAACTACAGATCTTTCTACTGTCTTCATAGTTTTGTTTTGCCCAGAATGTCATGTAGTTGTAATCATACAGTATGGAGACTTTTCAGATTGGCTTCTTTGACTTAGAAAGATGCATTTAAAGTTCCTTCATGTCTTTTTGTGATTTGATTCTTTCTTTTATTGGTAAATAATATTCCACTGTATGGATGTATTACAGTTTGCTTATCCACTCACCTATTGAGGGACGTCTTGGTTGCTTACAGTTTTTAGCAATTATGAATAAAGCTGCTAGAAACATTTGTGTAGAGATAAGTTTCCCTTCATTTTTTGTAAATACTTGGAAGGATGACTGCTGGATTATATGGTAAGACTATGTTTATCTTTGTAAGAAGCCACCTAACTGTCTTCCAAAGTAACCACACAATTTTGCAATCCCACCTGCAATGAAAGAGAGTTCCTATTGTTCCAAGGTGTCTCCATAATTTGGAATTGTCAGATTTTTGAACTGGAGCCATTCTAGTAGGTTTTGAAGTGTGATTTAATTTGCAAATGTTTTAACTTGTAATTGCCTAGTGATGTGATGTTGAGACTCCTTTCATATGATTATTGGCCATTTTTAAAACTTTTATGAGCTACCTGTTCAGATCTTGAGTCCACTTTTTAAGCTGTGTATTTGGTTTTCTTACTGTGGAATTTTAAGAGTCCTTTGTATGTTTTTGGATAAGAGCCCTTTATCTGATATGTATTTTACAAATGTTTTCTCCCGTATCAGGGTTGTCTTTTCATTCTGTTAATGTCTTTCTCAGAGAAGTTTTTAATTTTAGTAAGTTCAATTAATCAATTGTTTCTTTCATTCCTTGTGCATTTAGTGTTGTATATTAGAGCTTGTCACCAGATCCAAAGTCATTTAGATTTTCTCTTATCCTATCTTTTACAAGTTTTAAAGTTTCATATTTTACATTTAAGTGTATGATATGTGCTAAAATTTTGTGAAAAGTGTAAGGTCTGCATCTAGCTTAGTTTGTTTTGCACATGGATGTCTAGTTATTCCAGCACTATTGTTAAAATACTGTCCTTTCTCCATTAAATTGCCTTCGTTTCTTTATCAAAAAGCAGTTGACTATATACATGCGGGTCTATTTGGGGCTCTCCATTCTGTTCCATGGATCTATGTGTGTATTCTTTCACCAATACCACATTGTCTTGATTATTGTACTTTCCAGTAAGCCTTCAAGTTGGATAGTGTTTCTCTTTATTGTTCTTCAGTATTGTGTTGGTAATTCTGGGTCTTTTGCCTTTTTGTATAAACTTTAGAATCAGTTCATCAATATTCACAAATTAAGTTTCTAGGATTTTGATTGGGATTGCATTCAATCTACAGATCAAGTTGAGGAGAAGTGACATCTTAACCATACTTTCTTCTATCCATGAACTTGGAATGTTTCTCCATTTATTTAGTTCTTTGATTTTGCTCAAAATAATTTTGTAGTTTTCCTCACATGGATCTTATACAAATTTCATTAGATTTATATTAAATATTTTACTTTTTTAGTGCTAATGTAAACAGTATTTTGCTTTTAACTTCAAGTTTTACTGTCCTTTGTTGGTATATAGAAAACAATTGACTTATATCTATTAACCTTGAATCTTGCAACCTTGCTATAATTGCTTACTAGTTCCAGGAGCTCTTTCTGACAATTCTTTGGGATTTTCTATATATACAGTCAAATCATTTGAGAACAAAAACAGTTTTATTATTTCCTTCCCAATCTCTGTAACTTTTACTTCTTTTCCTTGTCTAATTGTTTTAGCTAGGACTTCTAGTACAGTACTGAAAAGCAGGTGTGAGAGGGGCTATCTTTATCTTATTCCTGATCTCAGTGGGAAAGCTTTTAGTCTCTCACCATTAAGTATGATGTCAACTGTGGGTTTTTAATAGGTGTTCTTTATCAGACTGAGGAAGTTCCCCTTCCTCAATTTCTAGTTTACTGAGCATTTTTATTCTAAGTGTGTATTGGTTTTTGTCAAATGTGTTTTCTATATCTATTGATATGATCATGTGATTTTTCTTTTTTAGCTTGTTGATATGGTGGATTATATTAATTGACTTTTGAATGTTGAACGAGGCTTGCATACCTGGGATAAATCTCAGTTGGTCATTGGGTATAATTCTTTTTATATATTGTTGGCCTCTATTCGCTAATATTTTGTTGTGGGTTTTTGTATGTATATTTGTGAGAGATATTGGTCTGTAGTTTTCTTGTAATGTCTTTATCTGGTTTTATTATTAGGATAGTGCTGGCCTCATAGAATGAGTTAAGAAGTGGGTTTTTTTGTTTCTTTTTTCTGCAAGAGTGTAGATAATTGGTATACATTTCTTTCCTAAATGTCGGTAGAATTCACTTGTGAACTTATCTGGGCCTGGTGCTTTCTGTTTTGAAAGCTTATTAATTATTGATTCAATTTATTTAATACAAGCCTATGCAGACTGTGTGCTCCTCTTTAGATGAGTTTTGTCACATTGTGTCTTTTTAGGGATTGGTCCAATTCATCTAGTTTATCAAGTGTGTGAGCATAGCGCTGTTCATAATATTCCTTTATTACCCTTTCAACATCCGTGGGATAAGTAGTGATGGCCTCACTTTCATTTCTAATAATAGTAATTTGTATCTTTTTTCTTCAGTTAGCCTAGCTAGAGATTTAGACATTTTATTGCTCCTTTCAAATAATCAGATGTTTCCTTTATTTTCTCTATTGTTCTGCTGTTTTGAATTTCATTGATTTCTACTTTTTTCTTTCTTCTGCTTACTTTGCATTTAATTTGCTCTTCTGTTTCTAGTCTCCTATTATGGGAAAAGAGATTACTGGTTTTAGATCTTTCTTTTCTAGTATATGTATTAAATACTATAAATTTCCTTCTGTGTACTGCTTTCACTGCTTCCCATAAGCTTGATAAGCAGTATTTTCATTTTAGCTCAATATAAATTTTATTTTGAAAACTGTTCTTTGATGCCTTAGTTTTTTAGAGTCATGTTGTGTAATTTCCAATATTTGGGGATTTTCCAGCTAGATATCTTTCTGTTATTTATTTCTAGTTTAATTTCATTGTGGTCTGAGAGCATGCTTTGTGTGACACATATTCTTTTAAATGTGTTAAGATGTGTTGTACAGCCTAGAATGTAGCCTATTCTGGTTAACATTTTATTTGAGCTTACTGAGCTTCTATGTGAGGTTAGTGTTTTATGTGTTGTCTCTTGTGATTGGATGAAATACACAACTGTCTTTTAGATCCAGATGATAATGGCGCTATTCAATTCAACTATATCCTCACTGATTTCATGCCTGCTGGATCTGTCCATTACCAATAGAGGGGTGCTGAAACTGCAAGTGTAATAGTGCATTTATGTCTCTTTCTCCCTGCAGTTTTATCTGGTTTTGCCTCATGTACTTTGATGTTCGGTTGTGAGGTTCAGACACAGGATTGTCGTGTCTTCTTGGTGAGTTGACCCTTTATCATTATGTATCCCTGAAAATTTCCTTGTTCTGAAGTCTGCTTTGTCTGAAATTAAAATGGCCATTCCAGCTTTCTTCTAATTAGTGTTAGCACTGTGTATCTTTCTCCATTTTTAATGTGTCTTTATAATTAAAGTGGGTTTCTTGTAAACAACATATAATTGGGTCCTATATTTTATTCACTCTGTTAGTCTTTATCTTTTAATTGGTGTATTTAGACAATTCACATTTAAAGTGATTATTGATAGAGGTGGATTAATATGTACCATATACTTTTTTCTATTTGTTGCCCTTCTGCTTTGTTTTCTTTTTTTGTCTTCCCTCCCTTTTTCTGGTTTTAATCAGGGATTTATATGATTCTATTTTCTCTCCTCTCTTAGCATATTAATTATACTTTTTAAAATATTTTAAGGGTTGCCCTAGAATATGCAGTAAACATTTATAACTATTCTAAATCCACTTTCAAATAACACTATACCTCTTCACAGGTAATGCATGTTCTTTATAATAAACTATTCCCAGTTCCTCCCTCCTGTCCCTTATAACATTGCTGTCATTCATTTCACTTACCCATAAGCTATAATCACCCAACTTATTGTTGCTATTATTATTTTGAAGTTATCTATTAGATGAATTAAGAATAAAAAATAAGGTCTTATTTTTACTTTCATTTATTCCTTTTCTCAAGTTCTTCCTTTCTTCATGTAGATCCAAGTTTCTGACTATATCATTTTTCTTCTCTATGAAAAACTTCTTTTAACATTTCTTCCAAGGCAGGTCTACTCATGAAAAATTTCCTCAGTTTTTATTGTCTGAGAAAGTCTATCTCCTCTCCACTTTCAAAGGATAATTACACTGGGGCTTCCCTGGTGGCTCAGTGATTGAGAGTCTGCCTGCCGATGCGGGGGACACAGGTTCGTGCCCCAGTCCAGGAAGATCTCACATGCCGCAGAGCGGCTAGGCCCATGACCCACGGCTGCTGAGCCTGCGTGTCTGGAGCCTGTGCTCCGCAACAGGAGGGGCCACAACAGTGAGAGGCCCGCGTACCGCAAAAAAAAAAAAAAAAAAAAATGGATAATAACACTGGATACAGAATTCTACATTGGTGGATTTTTCTTTCAGCACTATAAATACTTCATTCCACTCTTCTTGGTTGCATGGTTTCTGAAGAAAGAAGTCTGATGTAATTCTATTCTTGCTTTGCCATAGGTAAGGTATATTTTTTCTTCCAGCTTCTTTCAATATTTTTTTTGTCTGATATTCTACAACTTGAATATGATATACCTACATGTAGATATTTTTGTATTTATCCTGTTTGGTGTTTTCTGAGCTTCTTGAGTCTCCGGTTTGGTATCTGCCATCAATTCTGGAAAATTCTCAGCCACTATCACTTCAAATAATTCTTCTCCTTCCTCTCTTTACTGTCTGGTATTCCCATTACTTATATTTTACACTTTTTTGTAATTTTTTCATAGTTCTCGAATATTGTTCCTTTTTCAAAAAAAAATCTTTTTTCTCTTTACACTTAAATTTGAGATGTTTCTATTGACATATCTTCAAGCTCATGTGTGTGAGTTTGTATTGTTTTTGTTTTCCAGCAGCTTCTTCTGATTCTTAGAGATTTCATCTCTCTGCTTATATTACACATCTGTTCTTGCAAGTTATAAACTTTCTGGGGTAGAGCTCTTATCATATTAATTATTTTAAGTACTTTAAATTCCCAGTCTGATCATTCCAAAACCTCTACCATATCAGAGTCTGATGTTTGCTTTATCTCTTCAGACTGTGTTTTTTCTTGCCTTTTAGCAAGCATTCTAATTCTTTACAAACCACACATGATGTATCAGATAATAGGAACTGAGGTAAGCAGGTCTTTAGTGTGAGGTTTTATGTTAACATGTTTGCTGTGTCAGAGGTTTCACTTTCCTTTAACATCCTTTGTTCTGTCTGCTCTCGTGTCTTTGGGTTTACTTAGAAACTTCTTTCTGAATGGTGTCTGTGTCCTGCAGCTCTCTCAGTTGTAATCCACTGTTACTGTACTGGAGAACTTTTAATAGATCATAAGGTATTGGGAAGGAGAGGCATTCTATAATCTTATGATTAAATCTTCCTTTTTATCCGGCAGGAATCCCCAGGCTATGACCTTCAAAATAGTTGTTCAGCTTTTTTCTTGTTGTGATGACAGGTATGACAACTTCCAGCACCTTCAAATGTCCAAGTGGGAACCAGCAGTTCTTTTTTCTCTCATGTGAGACAGGTTAGAAGAGGCACAAGGTATCTAATTGTTCTCCCTGGAGGTCAGATGGAGCTCTAATATTGAAGTTTCCCTTGAGGGCTAGCTTTTGTTTCAGGAAAAGGAAGCTTTGGGTATATTTCAAAATGATTGTTTTTTCCCTCCCCTTGCCGGAGGCAAGAGAGAATTATTCTCTGATCTTCACAGGAGAGCCTTGTGGGCTCCTGAAGGTAAAACTCTTGAAAGTGTGTGTGCTCCCCTAAGACTGGGTCCTGCTGCCCCAGAGTTTTCCATTCTCAATTAAGTCCACACTCAGTCTCCAGCTATTCACAGATTACTGCTTAAGTGTCCCCACCCATTACTGGCTCTTGTTCCTAGTCAGCTGGGATAGTCTGCATTCACCTATTTCTTCAGTTTTCAGGGAGATGATGTGTCCTGAATTCTCTGGTAGATGTAAGAAGAATTGTGGATTTTCAGTTGGTTCAGCTTTTTTCTTGCTGTGATGGCAGCAGTGACAGTTTCCAAGATCTTCATACGTCAGAGTGGAAACCTGAAGTCCTAATAATAATATTTTATATCCATTATATCTTTTGACGACATGAAAGGGTGCCAATGAAAAATTAGTCGATCTAAGAAAGAAATGGAAAATTTTATTCAAGCCAGTTTGGAGGATTATAACTCAGGAAGAGCATCTCAGAAAGCTCTAAGAACTATTGTGCCCATTAGAAGTCAAGGCAGTTATGTAAGTTTCTTCAGACAGAGGGCTGTACATCAAATGACATATTACTGGCAGTTTACATGATCCAGATCTAATCGGCATCGTGGTAGGTCATGTGATCCCCTACAAGACCAGGAAGGAATGTTGTCTTTTTTTTTTTTTTTTTGTGGTACGCGGGCCTCCCACTGTTGCGGCCTCTCCCGTTGCGGAGCACAGGCTCCAGACGCGCAGGCCCAGTTGCCACGGCTCACGGGCCCAGCCGCTCCACGGCACGTGGGATCCTCCCGGACCGGGGCACGAACCCATGTCCCCTGCATCGGCAGGTGGACTCTCAACCACTGCACCAGCAGGGAAGCCCAGGAATGTTGTCTTTTAAGGAGTTGTCTTGTTAATGCTGGGAGAATGTTGCTCGTTGTGGTTGAGCAGGTATTCCTACAAATGGGGGAGGTCTGGCCGATGCATAATGCAGATACACAATGCAGTGCCGGGAGAGAGGGGGCCAAAGGTCAGAGAAGGCTTTTTTATGTTTAAATTTTTCTTGTCTTGCCATTAAATACAAATTTTTATTTCACAAGGTACACAGGTCTTATTATTGGTGTTTAACCTACAAGAAAACTGAGGCTGAAAGAGATTAAATAACTTTCCCAAAGACAAAGGGCCAGTAGGTGAAGCTAACCCACATCTTCTAGACCCTGCCAAGACTCCTGCAACACAGACGTGTGTGTTCAGTCATTAATGCACCTGAAACAGTGTGAAAGGAAAACTTCCATGTAAGAGGATCGTCCACATTTCAGTTGACTCTGTGGCCTGATATAAAAAGCCCTACCCTGGGATATTCCAGAATAAATGTCCTCAAGCCTGACTCAGACCCCAGCTCCCATTTAGATTTTAGGGAATTCACAACAGTGGGAGTCTCAGTTTCTCAGTATGAATCTGGAGCAAGAACTAACCACATGATCATTCATTGAGGTCTCTTGCAATCACAAATGAAGCAGTGCTAGGTTGTATTTAGGCTCCATATTTTTGGAAGAGAGAGTTTGTATATGTGTGTATCTGTGGGTCTGTGGGTATGGATATGTGAAAGAGGAAGTTATTTCCTTACAATTTTTCTGAACTGCTAAATTAAGCTTCTCCCTTAAGTGAAAAGCCTTAGCTTCTTTAATTCTTTAAATGACATGACACTTTACCCTCTCACCTGCTTAAATACACTATAGCTTATGAATGTGAATAATATTTAAAGCAGGACTTCCTTCCAGGATTTCCTTTGCCTTTGGATTGTCCTTATGTTTTCTCGTGGTAACTCCACAACCATTACCAACCACTGAAATGTCTCAGTGTGCAATGTCACTTCCTCATAGAGGCCTTCCTTGAACTCTGAGACAGGACAGAACCCAGCACTTCCTCTTTCTGAACCTACGTGTTCATATCTTTGTCCCTTGCTATTCTGTAATCTTCATGAGGGTGGACTCTGCATAAGTCACAGCTGCACCCCCAGGGCTGACAGTCTAGGATGGTACTATGCACTAGACCTTTCTGCAGGATAGAGATAGTCTATCATCTGCAAGTGATTGTTGAGCACTTGAAAAGTACAAGTGAACTACTGAATTTTTAATCCCAATTTACATTTAAATAGCTGTAAGCTGCTAGTGGCCACATATCAGACGGTGGAGGGCTAGAGCAATGTTTCTCAAAATCTAAATCAAGATGTCAAGATGTCAGGAATCTGCTTATTGATCCATTCCCCAGGTAATTCTTACCAGTAAAATGTCACAACTGCTGGTCTAGAATGGGATTCTCAATCTTGGCTTCACATTAGACTCACCTGGAGGAGGTTTTAAAAGAGAACAGTGTCCCAGCCACACCCCTAGAGATTCTATTTCAATTGGTCTGGTGTGGGGTTCAGGTATTAGTATTTAAAAAATGAAACAAGACAGAAACTCTCCCCTGGAGACTGTTACGGGCAGTCAGGCTTGAGCATCTAGAAGATCTGTTCTCGCTCGACCCTCAGAATAGACCAAATAAATATACAGATAAAAGGTCTAGGGGCGTTTATAAAGGATTAGTGATTACAAGTGAAATCTTGTGATGTCTCAAGAGATAATTAGTGACATTAGTGGTTCAGATGAATTTCTTGACGTTCCATGAAAAAAAAAATTCAGCTTTAGATAATCTCTAACGACTGTGTGAAATTCCTTGTCCTTTTATCCATAAACGGTACAAATCATACCAAGCTCTGGGACATCTGGAGAGGGTGACACGCTGAGTTCCCTAAGCAATCATCTCTTAAAATACACAAAAGCCTCTTTAGTTTGCTGGTTGATTGACAGAGGGCCTGGTGACTTCACATGGAGTCACATGACCGTGCGCTGCCCAGCAGCTGGAAGAAGGTGTTTTCCAACCTGCCGCTCCGGGCAGGTCCCGGGTCGCCTTTGTTAAGCCTTTCCCCCGCTCCTCCCCCTGCCAGGTGCGTCGGTCACTGTCTCGGCGGTAAGGAACGGTGCCCGGACTAGTGCGGGAACGTGGGTGCCGGAGTCCCGCCCTCCCCTCCTGCAGGTGCACAGGTAAGGGTCCCGCAGTAAGTCCAGGCTGGCCGGGTGCCGGGCGCAGAGGGAATCAGGCGGGTGCAGGCTGGGCGCCGGCGCGGGGGAGGCGGCCGCGCAGCTTCAGAGCCCAAGGAATTTCAGCCCCGGCCCTGGGCGCGGCGAGGACCGCAACTCAAGGAAACCCGAGCAGCTTTGCAGGGGAGTGTCTGATCATTTTTCAAAACGTGCTCCTGATTGAAAAAAAAACCAAGGCTCAGAATAAGTAGATTCAAGCACTGCTAATTTTAGCCAAGACACCAGAGGAGCTTGCCAGGGGATTTGAGGAAATTAACATGAAACTAAAACCGAATCTTAGGTGAAGTGGAGCAAGCAATATTGAAATATTCAGCACGTACTAAATGCTAACTAAAAGGTCTCCATAGGGAGAGGTTTACAGGAAAAAGTCTAAATTACTACGAGAGATTTAAGGGAGAAGTACTATTCAATGAAACAAAAGTACCAGAACAAAAATAAATGAATATAGTTTAACAATATATCAGCATATACTTAAACATGTGAAAACTACTTTATTCTAAAGCATATTAAGTTAATTTAAATATTATTCAAAAGTAGTTTGAGCCTTGTTAACTCAACAGGTTTGCATTTTTTAAAACTGGGTCTAGTGTGTGCTAGAGTGATATTTTTTTCCTTTCCACAGAACTTCATTGATTAAGGATGAGGTAGATTCTTCCTTAAAGATAGTAAACATTGCCAACCCACAATGAAATTAGATCACATGCTTTCTGAAATGTACCAGAGAGGCATGCAATAAACTTCATTTATCTGCAGGTAATAACTAAGTAACACTGGTTGAAGTTCACTCAGCAGTCAAAATACAGTGTATGCACTGTGATTAGCACACCAGATTATTCTTTCAAGGAAACCTGAGAGGTTTAGGGTTGTCAATATTCTACAGTAGGGACATCGTTTTGCTCATGTTGCTATTTTTTTAAGGGTAGGCATTCTCTTCACAATGTGCTTATAAAGGGTTTTTTTCGCTTAGCTGATTTTAGTTAAAATGGAAACAAAATAAGTTTCTTAGCTGGACTTAATCACGTGTCCTTAGTCCTGTGATATTCTTCCTGGATACCTCCTGCCCCTCTGACCTATTGCAGCTCTGGTATTTTAGCAACAATCCACCAGCTTGACCCTTGAGCAAAACCCACGAAAGCCATTGAGGGAAGCCACAGGGCTGAAATTTTCTTGGCATCTAATAGTAAGACTATTATTATTTTTATTGAAGTAGTGTTACTGTGTCAGTGTTTAAATGTCTTAGCATCTCTTCCTCAACTACGGTCCCATGGAGGATATTGTCTTAACAGCATTTTGTTTTATTTTAAGAAAACACACAAAATTTTAAATAGATATCTTTTTTGCTAAAATTTATTCATCAATTTGAAGTTATTCTTGTTTTAGGTTAAACTATGTTTAATAATACCAAAGAAGATATATTGTAGATAGTGGTATATTTGATAATTCACTGCAAAGAACACATAAGGAACAATACGTGAAAAAAAAAAAGAAACACCTTAAATGTAAAAATTTATCATTGTAAAATAAAATAATAAGGAAAGGTAATTTCAGATGTACTTTGTTCAGTACATATCCACAAGAGGTTATCACTATAATATTAAATTTGGGGGAATAAAGCCACTGGATTGTTTTAAATTCCATTCCAGAAGATTTATACAGAGAAGTGAATGAATCAAAAGGTCAGTGTGCACAATGATTTCAAAATGGTATTGGGGCATGACTCTGGTAACCTCCTGTGTTAAAAATGACTGTGTTATTTTTTTCTCATGTAGCTTGTACAATTAAAAAACTGAATTATGTTCAATACCCTTTTCCAAATGTTATCTTATGAAAAATGTCTGGTTCTTAGCTATTTGGGTTTTGGTCCTTTAGGAAACTAGAACTTTTTAATAAGCATAGCAGTGTCGTCCAGTAGAATTTTCTACAATGATAGGTGTGTTCTACATATAATCTGCTCTGTCCAGTATGGTAGCTGCTGATTATATGTGGCTATTGAGCACTTGAAATGTAGTTAACTTAGCTAAGGAACTGAGTTTTTTTCTTTTACTAACTTTTAATGAAAATTTAGTTACCCATATGTGACCAGTGGCTACCGGATTGCACAAATATCTGACTAGCTGTTCCCCTTTGTTCTGCTGGCTGGTTGATAGTATTGCACAAGACACAACTGCTGACCTTGTACTGTCTGGGAGTCCTGAAGGTATTTTTCAAGAGCCTTAATCTGGAAGGGATTTAAGAGATATGTTTTTTTCATTTCATTTTTAATGACATTTATTGCTTTGTTTTCATATTACGAGCAATACATGTTCACTGCAGACTACCAGAAACACATAAAAGCATAACGTAAAAATTTGCAATCTCCCATAATCCCCACCCTCCAGAGGTAACTATTTTAACATTTTGACACATTTCCTCCCAGTGTCTACCTATTTTTTTTTTCAATTGAGGTATAGTTGACCTACATCACTCTGTTATTTCCAGGTGCACAATACAGTGACTCGATATTTCTATGCATTACAAAAAGATCCTACAATAAGTCTAATTACCATCTGTCACCATACAAAGTTATTACAATATAATTAACAATTTTCCCCATACTGTACATTTCATCTTTATGCCTGGGACTCATTTATTTTGTAACTGGAAGTTTGTTCCTCTTAACTCCGTCACCTATTTCACTCACCCCCGACCCTGTTGCCCTCTGGTGACCACCTATTTGTTCTCTGTATCTATGAGTCTGTTCTTTTTTATGTTTGTTCTTCTGTTTTGTTTTTCAGAGTCCATATATTAGTGAAATCATATGGTATTTATTTTTCTCCATATGATTTATGTCACTTAGCATAATACCTTCTAGGTCCATCCATGTTTTCACAAATGGCAAGATTTCCTTATTTTTATGGCTGAGTAATATTCCATGTTGTGTGTGTGTGCATGCGTGTGTGTGTGTGTGTGTATGTATATATATATATCACATCTTCTTTATCCATTCATCTGTTGCTGGGCACTTAGGATGCTTCCATATCTTGACTGTTGTAAATAATGCTGTAATGAATAGAGGTGTGCATATATCATTTTGAATAAGTGTTTTAGTTTTTCTTCAGAATGATACCAAGAAGTGGGTTTTCTGGATGGTATGGCAGTTCTATTTTTAGTTTTTTTGAGGAACCTCCATACTGTTCTCCATAGTGGCTGCACCAATTTACATTCGCACCAGTTTACATTCGCACCAACTGTGTAGGAGGGTTCCCTTTCTCCATACCCTCTCCAGCATTTGTGATTTGTAGACTTTTTGATGATGGCTATTCTGACAGGTGTGAGGTGATATATCATTGTGGTTTGATTTGCATTTCTCTGATGTTTAGTGCTGTTGAGAATCTTTTCATGTATCTGTTGGCCAAGGGTGTGTCTTCTTTGGAAAAATGTCTATTCATATCCTCTGCCCATGTTTTAATTAGGTTATTTGTTTTTTGATATTGAATTTTATGAGTCCTTTGTATTTTTTGGATATTAACCTATTATGAGGTATATAATTTGCAAATATCTTCTCTGATTTAGTAGGCAGCCTTTTCATTTGATTGGTAGTTCCCATGCTGTGCAAAAGCTTTTTAGTTAGAGTAGTCCTGTTTGTTTTTGTTTTTTCACGATTTGTTTATTTATTTATCTATTTATTTTTGGCTGCGTTGGGTCTTCATTGTTGTGTGCGGGCTTTCTCTTGTTGCAGCGAATAGGGGCTACTCTTCATTGTGGTGTGCAGGCTTCTCAATGCGGTGGTTTCTCTTGTTATGGAGCACGGGCTCTAGGTGTGCGGGCTTCGGTAGTTGCGGCACATGGGCTCAGTAGTTGTGGCTTGCAGGCTCTAGAGCAGAGGCTCAGTAGTTGTGGCGCACAGGCTTAGCTGCTCAGCAGCATGTGGGATCTTCCCAGACCAGAGGTCGAACCCGTGTCCCCTGCGTTAGCAGGTGGATTCTTAACCACTGCACCACCAGGGAAGTCCCCCATTTGTTTTTTATTTTTGCTTTTGTTTCCCTTGTCTGGAGAGACAGGTTCCAAAAAATATTGCTAAGGCCAGTGTCAACGAGTGAACTGCCTATGTTTTCTTCTAGGAATTTTATGGTTTCAGGCCTCACATTTAAGTCCTTAATCCATTTTGAGTTTATTTTTGTACATGGTATGAGAAAGCAGTCCAGTTTGACTCTTTTTCATGTAGCTGTCCAGTTTACCCAACACCGTTTATCAAAGAGGCTTTATTTCCCCATTGTATATTCTTGCTTCCTTTGTCATAGATTAATTGACCATATGTGTGTAGGTTTATTTCCAGGCTCTCTATTCTTTTCCATTGATCTATGTTTCTGTTTTTGTTCCAGTACCATATTGTTTTGATTACTGTAGCTTGGAAGTATGAAATCAGGGAGCATGATAACTCAAGCTTTTTTGTTCTTTCTCAAGATTGTTTTGTCTCTTTGGGGTCTTTTGAGTTTCCATACAAATTTTAGAATTATTTTTTCTAGTTCTGTGAAAAATGCCATTGCTGTTTTGATGGGAATTGCAGGAAATCTATAGATTGCCTTGGGTAGTATGGTCATTTTAACGATATTAATTCTTTTGATCTATGAGCATGGTATATTTTTCCACTTGTTTGTATCATCTTCAATTTCATCAGTGTCTTACAGTTTTTCAAGTTCAGGTCTTTTACCTCCTTGGTTAAATTTATTCCTAGATATTTTATTCTTTTTGATGCTATTGTAAATGGGGTTGTTTTATTAATTTCTCTCTCTGATAGTTCATTCTCAGTGTACAGAAACACAACAGATTTTGTATATTTATTTTGTATCCTGCAACTTCACTGAATCATTTACTAGTCCTAATGATTTTTTGATTCATTTTTAGGATTTTCTATATGTAGTATCATGGTATCTGCAAACAGTGACAGTTTTACTTCTTTCTTTCCAATTTGGATTCCTCTTATTTCTTTTTTTGTCCACATTGCCATGGCTAAGACTTCCAATACTGTATTCAATAAGAGTGATGAGAGTGGACATCCTTGTCTTGTTCCTGATCTTAGAGGAAATGCTTTCAGCTTTTCACCATTGAGTATGATTTTTGCTGTGGGTTTGTCATATATTGCCTTTATTATGTTGAGGTAGGTTCCCTCTCTATCTACTTTGTTGAGAGTTTTTATCATAAATGGATATTAAATTTTCTCAGAAGTTTTTTCTTCATCTATTGAGATGATTGTATGGTTTTTATTATTCAATTTGTTATGTGGTATATCACACTGATTGATTTGCAGATATTGAAATATCACTGCATCCCTGGAATAAATCCTACTCGATTAGGATATGTGATCCTTTTAATGTATTGTTGAATTCGTTTTGCTAATATTTTGTTGAGTATTTTTGTATCTATGTTCATCAGGGATGTTAGCCTCTAATTTTCTTTTTTTGTGGTGTCTTTGTCTGGTTTTGAAATCAAAGTGATGCTGACCTCATAGAAAGAGTACAGAGCATTCCTTGCTCTGCAATTTTTTGGAATAGTTTGAGAAGGATAAGCATTAATTCTTTTTAAATGTTTGGTAGAATTCACCTGTGAAGCCATCTGGTCCTGGATTTTTGTTTGTTGGCTTTTTTTTTAACTGAGTAAATTTCATTTTGATAATTGGTCTGTTCATATTTTCTATTTCTTTTTGATTCAATCTTGGGATATTGTACATTTCTAGAAATTTGTCTATTTCTTCTAACTTGTTTATTTTATTGGTATATAATTGCTTGTAGTAATATCTTATGATCCTTTGTATTTCTGTGGTATCAGTTATAACTACTGTTTCATTTCTGATTAATTTATTTGGACCTTTTTTTTCTTGATGAATCTGACTGAAGGTTTATCAATTTTGTTTATCTTTTCAAAGAACAAGCTCTTAGTTTCAGTGATCAAAATCTTAGTTTGATTGTTTTTATTTTTTTAGTCTCTGTTTCATTTATTTCTGCTCTTATAGTTATGATTTCTTTCCTTATACTAACTTTGGGTTTTGTTTGTTTTTCTTTTTCTAGTTCCCTTAGGTTTAAGGTTAGGTTGTTTATTTGAGTTTTTCTTGTTTCCTGAGGTAAGTTTGTATTGCTATAAACTTCCCTTTTAGAACTGCTTTTGCTATATCCCATGGATTTTGGATCCGTGTGTTTTAATTTTCATTTGTCTCCAGGTATGTTTTAATTTCCTCTTAATTTCTTCAGTGACCTATTCATTGTTTAGTAACATACTGTTTAACTTCCTGGTGTTAGTGTTTATTGCAGTTTTTTACTTGTGGTTGATTTCTGCAATCTCAGAGCATTGTGGTTTGAAAAGATACTTGATATGATTTCAGTTTTTTAAATTTAATGTGACTTATTTTGTGGCCCAGTATGTGATCTGCCCTGGAGAATGCTCCATTGCACACTTGAAAAGAATGTGTATTCTGCTGCTTTTGGATGGAATGTTCTATAAATCTCTCTCCATATATTTATCTATCTAAATCCATTTTACCTAATGTGTCATTTAAAGCTTGTGTTTCCTCATTGATTTTCTGTCTGGAAGATCTGTTGATTGATGTAAGTGGAGTGTTAAAAGTCCCTTCCCATGTATTTAGGTGCTCCTGTGTTAGATGCATATGTATTTACACCCAATATCTTCTTATTGTATTGATCCATTTATCAATGTGTAATGGCTGTCTTTGTCTCTTGTTACAGTCTTTATTTTAAAGCCTATTTTATCTGATTTGAGTATTGCTACTTCAGCTTTCTTTTGACCTCCATTTGAATAGAATTCCTTTTTCCATCTCCTCACATTCAGTCTGGGTGTGGCTTAAGATCAGAAGTGAGTCTTTAGTAGACAGCATATAGATGGGTCTTGTTTTTTTAATCCATTCAGCCACTCTGTGTTTTTTGATTGAAGCATTTATTCCATTTACATTTAAAGTAATTAATGATTAGGTATGTACTTATTACCATTTTAAAAATTGTTTGGGGATTGTTTTTCAGTTCTTTTTTGCTCCTTTTTTTTTCTTTTGCTCTCTTCCCTTGTGATTTAATGACTACCTTTAGTATTATGTTTAAATTCCTTTCTATTTTTTTTTTGTGTGTGCATCTATTATAGATTTTTGGGTTTTGGTAACCATGAAATTTATATATAGCAACCCATATATGTGTGTGTGTGTGTGTGTGTGTGATTTTTTTAAGTTGATGATCTCTCAAGTTTGAATACATTTGAATAACCCTGCATTTTAATCCCCACCAGATGTTTAATGTTTTTGGCGTCATATCTTACATCATTTTGTCTTCTGTATCCCTTAACTACTTATGTTGATATAGATGATTTTACTACTTTTGTCTGTCAACCTTTCTATTAACTTGGTAAGTTCTTGATCTACTACCTTTACTGTATATTCATCTTTACCAGTGAGATTTTTCCTTTCATAATTTTCATATCTAGTTGTAGTCTTTTCTTTTCCACTCAGAGAATTCCCTCTCACCTTTCCTGTAACACTGATTTGGTGGTGCTGAACTCTTTAAGCTTTTGCTTGTCTGTAAAACTCTTTATCTCTCCTTCAGATCTGAATGATATCCTCAACAGGTAGAGTATTCTTGGTTGTAGGTTTTTTCCTTTAATCACTTTACATATATCATGCCACTCCCTTGTGGCCTGCAAAGTTTCTGCTGAAGTGGGAGTGCTCTTGTATGTAACTAGTTGCTTTTTCTTTGCTGCTTTTAATATTCTCTCTATCTTTAATTTTTGCCATTTTGTGGACCTCTTTGATTTTATCTTGTCTGGGACTTTCTTGCTTATTGCATCTGAATGTATGTTTCTTTCCTGAGATTATGGAATATTTCAGCTATTATTATTATTTTTAACTTATTTTTTACAGTAGGTCCTTGTTTGTTATCTATTTTAAATACAGCAGTGTGTACATGTTAATCTCAAACTCTCAGTCTATCCCTCCCCACACCCACAATTCCCACCTGGTAACCATAAGTTCATTCTCTGAGTCTGTGAATCTGTTTCTGTTTTGTAAATAAGGTCATTTGTATCACTTTTTTTTTTTTTTTAGATTCCACTTGTAAGTGATATCATATGAGTTTTGTCTTTCTCTGTCTGACTTACTTCACTTAGTATGATAATCTCCAAGTCCATCCATGTTGCTGCAAATGGCATTATTTTATTCTTTTTAATGGCTGAGTAATTTTCCATTGTTTATATGTACCACATCTTCTTTATCCATTCATCCATTGATGGACGTTTAGGTTGCTCCCATGTTCTGGCTATTGTAAACAGTGCTGCAGTGAACACTGGGGTGCATGTATCTTTTTGAATTATGGTTTTCCCTGGGTATATGCTGGGATTGCTGGATCATATGGTAGCTCTATCTTTAGTTTTTTAAGGAAACTCCATACTGTTCTCCATAGTGACTGCACCAATTTACATTCCCACCAACAATGCAGGAGAGTTCCCTTTTCTCCATACCCTCTCCAGCATTTATTGTTTGTAGATTTTTTTGATGGGGATTCTGACCAGTGTGAGGTGATACCTCATTGTAGTTTTGATTTGCATTTCTCAAATAATTAGTGATGTCAAGCATCTTTTCATGTGACTCTTAGCCACCTGTATGTCTTCTTTGGAGGAATGTCTATTTAGGTCTTCTGTCCATTTTTTGATTGGGTTGCTTGTTTTTTTTATATTGAGCTCCATGAGCTGCTTGTATATTTTTGAGATTAATCCTTTGTTAGTTGCTTCATTTGCAAATATTTTCTCCCATTTTGAGGGCTGCCCTTTTGTCTCATTTATGGTTTCCTTTGCTGTGCAAAAGCTTTTAAGTTTAATTAGGTCCCATCTTTTTATTTTTGTTTTTATTTTCCTTACCCTATGAGGCAGGTCAAAAAGATCCTGCTGTGATTTATGTCAAAGAGTGTTCTGCTTATGTTTTCCTCTAAGAGTTTTATACTGTCTGGCCTTACATTTAGGTCTTTAATCCATTTTGAGTTTATTTTCATGTATGGTGTTATGGAGCATTCTAATTTCATTCTTTGACATGTAGCTGTCCAGTTTTCCCAGCACCACTTATTGAAGAGACCGTCTTTTCTCCATTGTATATTCTTGCCTCCTTTATCAAAGATAAGGTGATCATAGGTGTGTGGGTTTATCTCTGGGCTTTCTATCCTGTTCCACTCTTCTATATTTCTGTTTTTGTGCCAGTACCATCCTGTCTTGATTACTGTAGCTTTGTAGTGTAGTCTGAAGTCAGGGAGCCTGATTTCTCCAGCTCTGTTTTTCTTTCTCAATATTGTTTTGGCTGTTTGGAGTCTTTTGTGTTTCCATATAAAGTAAAAAATTTTTTCTTCTAATTCTGTGAAAAATGCCATTGGTGATTTGATATGGATTGCATTGAATCTGTAGATTGTTTAGGGTAGCATAGTCATTTTCACAATATTCATTCTTCCAATCCAAGAAAACATGGTATATCTCTCAATTTGTTTGTGTCATCTTTGATTTCTTTCATCAGTATCTTATAGTTTGCTGAATATGGGTATTTTTGCCTAGTTTTTTTCCTAGGTATTTTATTCTTTTTACACGATAGTAAATGGGATTGTTTACTTAATTTTTCTTTGTTTTCTTTTGTTGTTAGTGTATAGCAATGCAAGAGATTTCTGTATATTAATTTTATATCCTGCAACTTTACCAGATTCGTTGATTAACTCTAATAGTTTTCTGGTGGCATCTTTAGGATTTTCTATGTATAGTATCATGTCATCTGCAAACAGTGGCAATTTTATTTCTTCCTTTGTGATTTGGATTCCTTTTATTTCTTTTTCTTCTCTGATTGCTGTGGCTAGCACTTCCAAAACTATGTTGAATTATAGTGGTGAGAGTGGACACCCTTGTCTTGTTCCTGATCTTAGAGGAGATGCTTTCAGTTTTTCACCATTGAGAATGATATTGGCTGTGGGTTTGTCATATATGGTCTTTAGTATGTTGAGGTAGGTTCCCTCTATGCCCACTTTCTGGAGAGTTTTTATCATAATTGAGGGTTGAATTTTGTCAAAAGCTTTTTCTGCATCTTTTGATATGATCATATGGTTTTTAGTCTTCAATTTTTTAGTATGGTGTATCAGCTATTATTTTTTAAAATATGTTTTCTCACCCTTTTCTCTCCCTTCTCATTCCTATACCCCTTAATGTGAATGTTAGTATGTTTGATGTTGTCTCAGGGGTCTCTTAAGCTATCCTTATTTTTTTTTAATTCTTTTTTCTGTTTATCTTGGGTGACTTCCACTGTTTTTTCTTCCAGTTTGATGATCCCTTCCTCTATATTATCTAATCTACTGTTATTTTTTCTAGTGTATTTTTTATTTCAGTTATTGTGTTCTGCACCTCTCTTTGGTTCTTCTTTGTATTTTCTAACTCATTGTTAAAATTTCCACTGTTTCATCCATTTTTTTCCCAAGTTTGTTGAGCATCTCTCTGATCATTACCTAAACTCTTTATTGGGTAAATTGCTTACCTTCACTTCACTTAGCATTTCTTGTGGATTTTTGCCTTGTTTTTTCATTTTGAAAATATTCCTTTGTCACCTCATTTTTCTGGTTCTTTGTTTTTGTTCTTCTCTGTATTAGATAGGCTGGTTATATTTTCTGATCTTGGAGAAGTGACCTTAAGTAGTAGACATCCTATTCATCCCAGCAGCACACTCCCCGCTGTTCACCAGAGATGTATTCTCTAGGGGTGCTTCTTATATGGGCTGTGTGAGCCCTTTTGTTGTGTTAGGGCCAACTACTGTGGGTACACTGGTAGGTGTGGCTGGCCCTCAGCCCTGTTGATTGCCAGGGCCTGCCTAGTGCAGAGGCTGCTGGCCACTGATGGAAGGGGCCAAGTCCCAGGATGGCTGGCTATGGGGACCATGTTGTCCCAAGGCTGGTGCCCACTCACTGGTTACTGAGGCCATCTCTTGATGCAGCTGGCTGAACTGCACCAGGGGGTCATGTGTCTAGTGCCAGCCCAGTGTGGAAACAGAGACTCCGCTCTTAAAGAGAGAATGCAAAATCTCACATGCTGTACTAGTGGTCTAACACTAGCTCCATGACCCCCTAATGCAGAATCAAGTCCTGGGGTGGCTAGCTGCAAGCCAGGGAGTCTGAGAGCTAGTCTTGGCCTGCTGATAGGCAGGACCAGGTTCTGTGGATACTGGGGACTAGGGGGGTCTACCTATGGTTTCTGCTGGCTTGCTAGTGGGTTGGGCTAGTCTCTGCATTGCTGGCTGCTTAGCCTTGGGCATCACTGATGACTTGGGCAGGACTGATGACAACTGGCCTTTTGGTGAGGCCAGATTCCAGTGCTAATAGGCTAGTGTGAGGACTTCAAAATGGTGCTTGCTAGCACCATGCCCTAGTGGCAGCATGAGCTCCTGAAAATGGCCGTTGCCAACATCTGTGACCCCAAGGTGAGCATTGCTTGCCTCCCGCCTCTCCAGGCAACTCTCCAAGATCAGCAAGAAGTCTGACCCAGGCTCCTTTCATATTACTGCCTTTGCCCTGGGTCTTGGAGTGTGTGAGCTTTTGTGTGCACCCTCTAAGAGCAGAGGCTCTGTTTCCTACAGACCTCTGATTTTCCCAAATGCAAGTCTCACTGGCCTTCAAAGCTAGAAGTTCTGGGGACTCATCTTCTCTGTGCAGGATCCCCAGTCTGGGGAGCCCAATGTGGGGCTTAGACTCCTCACTTCTTGGGGAAATCTCTGCAATTGTGATTATCCTACTGTTTGTGGTCACCTACCAATGGGTGTCGGTCTCAACTCTACTGTGTCTTCACCCCTCCTCCCATCCCCTGTGGTTCCTTCTTTATACCTTTAGTTGTAGAAGATCTTCTCTGCTAGCCTTCAGGTCACTTTCATTGATAGTTTCTTTGTAAATAGTTGTGATTTTGGAAGGAGGGAGGCTCAGGGTCTTCCTTCTCCACCATCTTGGCCACCTTCAAGAGATTGTTAAAGAGATCTTTAGGGGCTTCCCTGGTGCCGCAGTGGTTGAGAATCCGCCTGCCGATGCAGGGGACACGGGTTTGTGCCCCGGTCCAGGAAGATCCCACATGCCGCCGAGTGGCTGGGCCTGTGAGCCATGGCCACTGAGCCTGTGTGTCTGGAGCCTGTGCTCCGCAATGGGAGAGGCGACAACAGTGAGATGCCCGCGAACCACAAAGAAAAAAAAGAGATCTTTAGGAGATTCTTCTATGTGTTCACTTTTTTAAAAAGTCACAAATATAATTTCATGAACTATTTAAACTAATACACACCGAGGTGGTGCTACTGTTGAAGAAAAGTGCCTTTACCTCTAGGGGATCCTGAGTATGTAGCAACAATACAACTTAAATGTACCCTTAAGCTTGTGTTAAATAGTAGAACAGCTTGTGTTCAGAAGGCACTGATAGTTCTCAAAGTCTTCACCCGTGCTCTGTCATTTACTTGTCACAACAACCAATTGAACTGAACAGGATCCTGGTCCACAAATCTTCATTATACAGTCTACCCACACAGAAGAATTTCTTTACAATATCATACAAATTGTATCCAGGTCTTGGAAGAAGTTAGGTTTTCAAGCTCTGAAGACAAATTTTGCTTGGTTTTTTTTTGTTTGTTTTTAGGTCAGTGATCAAAAAGTATTTGTTGACAAAATAAATGAAAAAATGAATGAATGAACATAGGGTGTGAATGTAATACATAATTCCATAATGTCCTAACTTTTTATCTGGAAGGACTCTTACCATACTTTTGAAAAACTCAATAAGTATCATGTATTGATCACAGTTTGCTCACAGATTCACAACTTTTTAATTGTTTCATTTTTATTCCTTTTATTTCAGAAGCTCTTGAAAAGTACATCAAGTTGAAAGTGAACCAGCTTGCTCTCGGGCAGGACCAGAGCCATGAACAATAATGGAACAGACCTCACCACTGGTTTCATATCCTCTATTGTAGCCATCGTTTTGTTTGGCTCAAACTTTGTACCACTTAAAAAATATGAGACTGGCGATGGTAGTTATGTTTCCTTCATTGTTAGTCTTAAATTAATTTTAAATGTGAAGTTCACTTTTTCGGTCTTTTTAAAATGATGGCTATAAAAATGAATTTTGCTCTACCTGAAGCCAAATGAATAGAGCTTAAAAAAATTCATTTGACAATGTCCATGCCATGTTATCTGACTGCTAGTCAGTATAGGATAACCTTAAGATTGTGTTTCATCATAAAGCTAGGATGGGGAAAGTCTTTTAGCCATATCTGTTATGTTTAGAAAAGAAGGAAGTTAGCTCTACTGATAACACTTGTTTTGCACACACAAATTGCCAACACAAATCATATAATAGAAAACAATTTGCACATAACACGAAAACTGTGTTTGCCTATGAGCAGTTTTGACTCTGACAAACATTAGGTGAACACAGAAAACTGCACCCAGATGAACAAAGATGCATAGTAATGCACAAAATACGCTCACACACACCCATTCACACAACCACCAGGTCTGTTACACCACACCCATACACATCTGGTGTTCAAACCCTCATTCACCACCTTCCCAATAATTCGCAAGCTACAACACTTCTGACATCCATTTGCATAAGCCAACTTCAGATCTTTTTTAAGGTAAAGTTCCATATTTATTGCAGCATTTGTGAATGTCTTAACCACTTAACCAGTGTAAAGCTACACTACCATTTTTTTAGGCTCCTATCTTTTCTTAATAAGTTGTTGATGAAGTTTCTGAGTGTTGTGTCCTTAGCCCCATTTTCCCTCTAAGCTCTGCAGGTTTTATCACATGATTTTACACAGTACAGTGATGTTTAGGAACACACATGTCACATTATGGTAGAACTGACTGTAATGTGAATTATAGGGCAGGAGAAGCAGTAGTTGTTTTTTTCTACCTGCCTTTCCTGTTAAAGCCAGGAGGAGAAATTGGGGATGTTATGGTGAAAGCCTGGTGGGAAGCATTGTGTTTTCACTCCAATTTATGTCTTTTTTTTTTCAACTTTATCTCAGGCTTTTTTCTTATGTCTTTATACCACTAAGACAATAGAGTTACAAATCGTTTCCCTCCAGAACCTGCCTTCTTCTTCCCTTTGGAGTTAGAACAGGAATGAAAAGTGCTAAAAAAATAACAAAAAACATACTAAGGGTTAGAGGACCTGACTTTTGGGTGTTCTACAAGAATCGTGTGATCCCAGACAAACCTTATCCACTCTTTTGTTCTCAGTTTCTCATTTGTAAAATGAAGTTCCCTTTCATCTCTGTGTTCTTACTTTTTTTGTCTTAGAGGTTAACAGCCTTTTTCTCTCTCCTCCACCATGAGACTGAATAGAAATAGGCAAAATTTTCCAATAGAGTCAAAAGTGCTACAGAGGTCACTACAGTAGTGACCACTGTAGCTACAGTGCTACAGAGGTCACTACTGGTAAGGCATACACATAACTACCTTAGTATTTTTTCCAATGTCAATGTTTTCTGTATCCTTTTAATCCCTAAACCCTCCTTCTAAGCCTCAGAAAAGTACAGATACACCTCATATCACCATGTGACCTTCAAGTAACTGGCAGATGGTAGCCCAGAGCATAGGAAGGGGAGTAGCTCTGACCTAGAAGGCTAATTCTCAGGTCTGGAATGTCTGACTCATTGCAGACACTCAACTCCAAGTGCATGAGACCTACATATGGCCACAAAGGACTTTATGTTTATCCCAAAATGGCGCATATGATCCCCAAAGGTTTAAATTACTATCATGCTATTGTGAAGTGCTTAATGCCATGTCTTTGGTGAGGAATGGCACTAAGTATAGCATCTGAATAAAAATATATAGTCTTGGTCTTGCTAACATTCTTTGGTAGAAAATTTTTGATCCCTGTTAAGCCGGAATGCACAGTGTAGAGCAAGCTTTGGAGTCAAGTTAAGTTTAAATTCCAGTTTTACAAACTGTGAGCTATTTGGACAAGTTGCTTCATCTCAGATTCATTTTCTGTCTTTGAATTAGGGTTAATTATGATGCATAGTAGTTACAAGAAATATAAGAAACATGTAAAGTGCCTGGCATATAGGCATGCAATAAATTGTAACCATTACTATAATAATTCATTGATATTCCTAAGCGCACTAATTTCCTTAGATCGGTTTGAACCAATGACACCAATTTTTTTTTTCAGGAATGTTTCTCCAGTGGGTACTTTGTGCTGCCATATGGTTGGTTGCCTTGGTGGTCAACCTGATGTTACATTGCCCTAAGTTTTGGCCTTTTGCAATGGTTGGGGGCTGCATTTGGGCAACAGGTAATATTTGATATAATTTATTCTTTAATCAATTTATGCTATGATCAAAATAAATCTGGTTCATAATAGAAGGAAACTAAATGAACAATTTAGTTTCTTTCATTTATATGCTCCAAAAATATTTTTGGTAGATTCCTGACTCTTTCCTTTTAATGATTTCTTTCTTAGTTCCTGGTAGATAATTGTGATAGTAAAATTATTACTATATATTATATATATAATTATATAAAATTATTATAGGAAAAATGTTTCACTCGCTATCTGTTCAAGCATAACTCATATATTAGTTTAAGTGCTCTGGTCTTTCTTTCTTTCTTTCCCATTATGTTTGTCAGAAAATATTTATTAAACAGTTGTTTCTACTACTATCATTTTTAGAACTTGTCCTTAAAAGTAGACAAACACAGACACATTATCATTTCAAAAGCACTGGCAGAAAAACAAAAGCAAACAAAAATCTTCCCTCTGTTGCCTTCTCACTGTTCCCTGAAGTTATATAACTAGAATTTACACCTTTGCTTGACCAATCAGGAATGTTTTTCTTCTATTAATATAAATACACCCCAGGAGAATTTTCTTCTCTTTAACAAAGAGAAGCCCAAGTATCAAGGCTCTCTAGAGGCAATTTGATTAAAAGCAAATAAATTTTTAAACGTTAAAAATGTATTGAGTAACTACTTAATTTGAATCTCTACAGAATTAAGTGTTTTAGTGAAGATGATGAGTTGGAGGACAAAAGAGTTAACTTTTAAATTTCCACTACAGTTGTGATTATTATAGCTCACTTATACCTTAGTATGCTTATGATTGTCACGTCTAATGGGAGAGGGGAACAGAGAAAGCAACCATTCATCCTGCAGATCGGGGATGCTGTAGGTTACAGTAGCTGATTGGATGTGGGGAGCAGAGGAAAGGGAGGACCCAATGGTGATGTAGGGATTTTCTCATAAGTGATTAGGAGAGTGATGGTGTCATTGACTTGGATGAGGAAAACAGGGAAAAGAACGTGTCCAAAAGGGAAAATATTTAGCTCAACTGGGACCTTTTGAGCTGAAAGTTCCTGGTGTTGGAAATTTCTTTTTTTTTTTTTTCTTTTTATAAATTTATTTATTTTTGGCTCTGTTGGGTCTTCGTTGGTGCGTGCAGGCTTTCTCTAGTTGCGGCGAGCGGGAGCTACTCTTCGTTGCGGTGCGCAGGCTTCTCATTGCTGTGGCTTCTCTTGTTGCAGAGCACGGGCTCTAGGCATGTGGGCTTCAGTAGCTGTGGCTCACGGGCTACAGAGCGCAGGCTCAGTAGTTGTGGCTCACGGGCTTAGCTGCTCCGCGGCATGTGGGATCTTCCCGGACCAGGGCTCGAACCTGTGTCCCCTGCATTGGCAGGTGGATTCTTAACCACTGAGCCACCAGGGAAGCCCCAGAAATTTCTTATTGGCACTAAAACTCTGGAGAAGGTCCAGGCTAGCACTGGAAGCATGTGACTCTAGCTGATAGCTGAAACCATGAAACTAGTCAAGTACCCAAAGAAGAATATAGCAAGAGGAGGGGTGTGTTCTAGGGAAAATATTCAGAGGGCATCTAAATCCGGAAGGTGTGATGAGAAAGAGCAACCAGAGAAAGAGAGAAACAGGAGGGACCTGGGAGATGAAGAGATCTTGGAAACCAAGAGAGGGAACCTTTCCAGAGGAGATTGACTGAGACCAGACAGCCAATCAAGAACTGGAAAGACCAACCATGAGTTTAGTCCTGAGCACGATGCACTGGGTGCAGGAATCCAGAAGACAAGTTGGTGAGCATGGGAGAGCAAAGTCTGGGGCCGTACTGGGACAGGGACATCTGCCAGTGGTTGGCCCTGGTTCGAGTCGTAGGGAATTGTCACTACTGATTTTATCATTGACCAGCTTCTGCAAAAACACATAAAACAGAGACCTACACTAAGGATGAAGAGCATTGGTGCAGTTAGGCAAGGAGTTAATTCAACATTTTTCTCTGTAGGATTTTGCCCTAAGCCTGGCTCTTTTAGCAGTCATAATCATGAGTTTAAATGCCAAAACATGTAGCTGTTTTATTTTTAAAATGATGAATTGCACTTTACTAAGTTTGTCCAAATCCCATAAGCTTTTTTTTTCATTTTTATTAAATCTTTATTTTGTTTTATTTTTTAAAATTTTTATTGGGGTGTAGTTGATTTACAATGTTGTGTTAGTTTCTGCTGTACAGCAAAGTGAATCAGTTATACATATACATATAACCACTCTTTAAGATTCTTTTCCCATATAGGTCATTACAGAGTATTGAGTAGAGTTCCCTGTGCTGTACAGTATGTCCTTATTAGTTATCTATTTTATATATAGTAGTGTGTATATGTCAATCCCACTCTTCCAATTTGTCCCTCCACCCCTCTTACCCCCTGATAACCATAAATTTATTTTCTACATCTGTAACTCTATTTCTGTTTTGCAGATAAGTTTACTTGTAGCCCTCTTTTAGGTTCCACATATAAGCAATATCATATGATATTTGTCTTTGTCTGACTTACTTCACTTAGTATGATCATCTCTAGGCCCATCCACGTTGGTGCAAATGGCATTATTTCATTCCATTTTGTGGCAGAGAAATATTCCATTGTATATACGTACCACATCTTCTTTATCCATTCCTCTGTTGATGGACATTTAGGTTGCTTCCATGGCTATTGTAAATGCAAATCAAAACTACAATGAGGTATCACCTTACACCGGTCAGAATGGCCATCATCAAAAAACCTGCAAACAATAAATGCTGGCAAAGATGTGGAGAAAAGGGGACCCTCCCAGGAGCTTCAGTTGAAATTAAAATAAAAATTAATTCAATTGATAAACTTGTTTTCTGTATTGGAAATAACACCTTTCTTCTGTATATTTCATCTACAGGAAACATTGCGGTTGTCCCAATTATCAAAACCATTGGTTTGGGCCTTGGAATCTTAATCTGGGGATCATTTAATGCCTTAATCGGCTGGGCAAGCTCAAGGTAACACAAAGCAAAGTTTCAACTATGATTCTCTGCACTCACACTCTGTGTAAGGCCAGTGCTAAGAATGGGACTAGCTGAGAGAAATAATTCTTAGTTCCTACCTTCACAGAGGTCACTACTGGTAAGGCATACACATAACATATGCTACCTTGAATTACTATTTCCTTTAAGTTCTAAAGAAATGATGTAACACTCTGATCAAGATAAAGTAAAGAGTTGTCTCTAGGGAACAAAGTAGGGAGAGAGAAAGGACACTGATATTTATGTTCCCTTTCTATGTGTGGCAATTTGCTGGACATATTATATACATTATTTCCATCTCATTTTCACAACTATATGAGGTAAGTGCTATCTTATAAGAGAACTGACACACAAAGAAGATGAGGAACTTGCTGAAGTTCACAGAGCTAATCAGCCAGATTCAAACCCAGGCCTGCTGGTTCTAAAGCCCATATTTTTCCCTCTAGGGTGTGAGCCAGTGTCAGCAAACCCTGGTCCAGCTTCCCAGCCATTTTTGTAAATAAAGTGATATTGGAACACAGCCACACACATCCATTTAAGGAGTGTCTGTGACTGCTTGTTCCCTAGAATGGTAGAGGTGAGTAGTTGCAAGAGGCCACCCAGCCTGCAAATCCTAAAATATTTACCCTCTGGCCCTTTAAGGGAAAGTTTGCCAACCCCCAGCTCTAGAGCTGAGCTGGCCAGATAGGGTCACCACAAGCCACATGTGGCCACGTGTATTTAAATTTAAATTAATTAAAATGTGATAAAGTTAAGCATCGAGTTCCTCGGCTGCACTGGCCACATGTCAAGTGCTCCATCGCCGTATCTGGCGGAAGCTGCCCTATTGTCCGGTGCAGCCTGGGAACAGCTTCATCATCTGAGAAGATCCTCTTGGACTGCCCCGTCCTCAGTCAGCATTAAGATGAGCATTCAAGTTGAGTTTGGGAAAATAAATAAAAAGGGGGCTTTTACTCTAACCTTGCTTTCTGGGCCCTTCTTCCCGCTCAAAACACTACAACAAGCTCAGTTATAACAAAGCCAACTAACTTCCAGTACATTCTTTCCTGTCCTTTCCTCATCCCCGCCCTGCTTTTTACAAGTGCTATTTTCTTTTTCCTGTCCTTGCCTCCTTTCTCTGGCCCTGGGTGGTTCACAGTGATTGTCGGTGATGATCACTACAACTTCAAGACATGAGAAAAAAAAAAAAGAATTTAAAGGGATGCCAAAGAGCAGGGATCTTTACCCAAGCAGTTACTGAAGTCTATTTCAAATATTATACAAAGTAGCAGTCAACTCATCAGCATTCAATTATCCACTTAATCTATTTTTTCTTCCTTCTTCCTTAGTCTTAATGAGAAAGGGACTTTTCTTTTAGACAAGTACTTTTACATATACTAGCTCATTTAATCTTAAGAAACCTGTACGTGAGGTATAATTGTAGGTATAATTGTACCAGTTTTAAACATGGGAAATTGAGGCATAATAAAGATAGTTAACTTATCCAAGTCACAGGTAGTAGGTGAGGGACCTAGGATTTCAATCCAAGAATCTGACCCCGAGTCAATGGCCTTAAACACTGTGATGAACACATATTCAACAGTATCTGCTTTGATATGACTCTTTCAATTTCCAGGTTTGGCTGGTTTGGAATGGATGCAGAAGAGGTGTCAAAACCACTGCTCAATTACATCGGAGCCGGGCTGTCAGTAGTAAGGTACATGGCCATTTCTTATGATTTAACTTTTCTTCCCAACACTCAGAACACTTGTTAAAGATCCTGATGTGTTTACATTGCTTTACACCCACGTCTCATCAATCAACATGATTTTTTCTCAGATTCTTCATTTACATTGACAGGCATGGCTTCAGAGGACAGAAAGTATCAGCTCTGGGGTCAGGGGCCCCAGCCTCAGTGGTCAAAACTCTGAGACCCTGGGAAACCTTTTAGCTGCTGTGAAGCTCATTTTCATTATCTGTAATATTCAGAAAAATCATAAGACATAGCTCATAAATGAGGATCAAATAGAATTAAAGTATTTTGCAAACTAGAAAATGCTATAAGTCAATGATATTCTGGCTTCCTGATGCTCTGAAATAGCCACTGATTCTCTCTTATTACTCATGTATTCTTTGCCACTCAGTTCCCACTTTCCTGTCACATCACTCAGCTCTTCTCAACCCGCTCAGTTAACCACTCTCTCACCTGTGACAACACACACTCATGTAAATACCTGTTTGGGGATGTCTAGTTATATTCACTGTCTGAATGGCAGTGTTCAGTCCATAAAACCATCACAGAATTAGGTCACCTTAGATTTGGTCCCTTTTCCTCTCTAGAGTCCATCTGTATTTCCTGTCAGCACCTCTCATAATGGATAGTATTGCCTGCGAAGATTTTAGTACTTTTTTATTCTTCAGGGAAAGAACACTGTATTTCCCTTCCTCCTGCGGTTGATGGCTTTTCTCCAGCCACATTCAGGAACAATCTCTTTGTCGTTGAAGTGTTGCCTTAGAGAGTTCTTCCAGGCCAATCGGAGAGGAAATAACATTGATTATTCTAAAATAGCAGATTCTTGACATTTTTGGTTAGAGGCAATTTTGTATGTTTTGTACAATTCACATAACATTTGAGCTTTGAAGAGCTCTCTCAAAAAAAAACTTTTCTTTACACCCCAAAATTGGAATGTAGAATGCCTTCGTCTTGACTTAATGATAATTTGAGGCCAATTTATCCAGTCCATCAGGCTTTGTTTTTCTCCATGTTCCTTCTTCCTTTAGAAAGTGTACGTTCTCTAAAATTACAGATTATTCACGTTCTATCACTTCTACTTGTGTGACCTTGGGAAAATCACGTAATTTCTCTAAACCCTGGTTTCTTCATCTGGGGATAAAGTGGGGATAATAATTGCACCAGCTTCATAGGATATTTTGAGGATTAAATAAATATGTTCAGTGCTATTATAGTGCTAGATACATGGCTAATGCTCTATATGGTAGGTAATTTTAATTACAATAGTCACTCTTTTAATTAATAACTATGTCATGTTTGGTTACTGTTACCCCCTTGGGCCTATGTTGTCCAACTCAACAGTTAACTAGCCAGCGTGTCTGGGAGTCACCCAACTTAGTCTGGATCTTGGTCTGAGGCAGGAAAATGCAGTGATCTCTTCTGTGGTGCATCCTGGCTCTCTTCTAAGTTTCTTTTGTTGACCTGAAACAAATAGATGGCCAGATTGTCCCCAGCAAAAATAGGTTTATTCAGGATCAGCAGAGAATTGCAGTTCGGGGTCTGCAACCATGGCGAGCCAGTACAAGTCCCTCACATCAAGGGAAGGAGAATGCTTTTATAGAGCACACAGGGAAGTTGGGAGGATTATAATAAACAAGGAGTCCATGGCTGTGCATTGGCTGAGGCCTGGCCAGGAAGGAAGAGAGGTCTGCCTCTTTCCTGTTGGGCTCTGCTACGATCACAGGGCATGTGAGCTCCCCATTCTGGTCTCTCGACTCTATTTACCTGAGGTTTATGTTTGTTAATATTTTTAACCCTTTACTAAAAGGAATTTCTGGAACCTTTCCATTTTAACTCCGTTAAATCTGTTTGTTCTGAAGGGAATTCATTGAAATGACTTGGAGTTTCATAGCCAGTATAAGGAAACTTGGAATCTGGTTACATTGGTTTAGGATGTTGCTTTTCTTTTTAAAATGGAAACAACTGTTCCCATCCTCTGTACAGTCAATGGTAAAGCGTTGCTAAGGTCATGTCTAGCCTTACGTCTTCCCTACGTGTTATCCAGGGTAAGTATCAGTCAGTCTCCATATCCAAGACCACCCCAGGCATCTTAAACAGCAGAGGATTTAGCACAGGGAATTGTTGACAAAAAGTGTTATAAATCCCAAAAGAGCAAAGGGAGAAGGCGGCATCACCCAAAGCCCCAGGGCACCCACTCCAGCTGGCACTGTGGGGAGAAATGTGTCTGCCCTGAGCTGCTGACATCCCTGCAGCCACCCAAGGCAAGATGATGCCTGACCCCACCCCACCCCCACCGCTGGCAAAGCTGAGATGAAGCACAGTTTGGGCAAATGTAATTTTCAGTCTCCTAGTCCCCATGGTTCAGGGTGGAAGTGGAGCGGATGCCAAGAAACAAAGTCCAGGACACTCTCTTAGACATGTTTCAGTGAAGATCCAGGAGTCGGAGTTCACAAGAAGACAGATTTCCTTTTCAATTAAAAAAAGGCTTTGAGGACTTCCCTGGTGGCACAGTGGTTAAGAATCCACCTGCTAATGCAGGGGACACTGGTTCGAACCCTGGTCTGGGAAGAGCCCACATGTCTCGGAGCAAATAAGCCCATGTGCCACAACTACTGAGCCTGCACTCTAGAGCCCTCGAGCCATAACTACTGAGCCCATGTGCCACAACTACTGAGTACACATGCTACAACTACTGAGCCCAGGAGTCACAACTACTGAGGCTGCGTGCCGCAACTACTGAAGCCTGCATGCCTAGAGCCCGTGCTCCGCAACAAGAGAAGCCACCGCAGTGAGAAGCCCGTGCACCACAACGAAGAGTAACCCCCGCTCGCCAAAACTAGAGAAAGCCAGCGTGCAGCAATGAAGACCCAATGCAGCCAAAAATAAATAAATTAAAATTTTTTTAAAAAGGCTTTGAATTATCCTTGAATCTACTCTCCATTCTTTTCTCTACTTCCTTAACTTGCTTCCTCTGTAGAGTTGTGTTGTGAAGAAACCCAGATCTTTGATTCTAGCGGTTAGCTTTCTTCAGAGCCACAGTTCCTACATAGAACTGCAGACCAAGCTAAACATCTCGACATGCATGTCCCCCGGGTGCCTCCTACTCCATCTCTGGTGGGGCTACCTGTGGAAGGGGATCCTGCCAGGTCAGGCACAAGGTCAGCCCTGCACAAACCCTGGGCTGGTGGTTCCTTTCTATTTGCCTTCAACATTTCCCAATCAGAATTACTTTTCTTACTTTAGCCTTCCCTGAAAACTGGTCCCTCTTCCTGCGTTCCTTCTCTCTGTAGATGGTATTAGCCACAGTCATTCAAATTCAGAACCTCGGGCATCTTGAATTTTTTTCCTTTGTACCCGACCCCGTATCAAATCCTGTAAAATTCTTTTTGAATCTTTCACAGGTTCCTCTTCTCCTTTCCCTTAGTCCCATACTACCTACCCAGCTGTATACAGTTGTAAAAATCTCACATCTCAGTTCCCTAGTTCCATTCTTTTCTGTTGCCAGTATGACTTGCTTGTATCTGCTCTCAAATCAGGACATCACTCTTCTATTTAGGAACCCCTGAAGGCTCCCCACTGGATTCAGAGTAAATCTGTCTCCTTAATCCAGCATGTCCTCCACAGTTAGAGATTCAACACTTCTTCCTAGCACAGTTTCGCCCTGGGTTGTCAGTTCACTGACCCAGGATTACTTATCATACCCGACACTTCCTACAGTCCCAAAAGCCCTTTCCTCTGCCTCCCTGAAATATCAGTTAAGATTTCCCATTCTATATGATGTTTTCTTGATCTTCTTCTTCCTAATTATCAATAGAATGAGTCACCCCTAAACTCCCATTGTATTTTGCACTTCTTCTATTACCCACATTCTCAGGGTCTGTGTTGTATTATTCAGACAACCCTCTTTATCCTTAAACTATGAGATCCTGAAGGACAAAGTCTGTTATTTTCTTTGTGCACCATTTCTCCCACCATCACTATCAGACTTCGCTGCACGGTGCTTGACATATAATAGATGCTGTTGAAATCAGTTGTCAGTGTAAACACACACGTGAGTTTTACTAATAGTAATGTGTATAGGGTTGCAAATCTAGGGAAATTGGAAAGGTTGAAAGTATAGAGAAGTACCCTTGCATATAACATATTGATTTATTTTTAAAGTTTCCCATGCTTTTGAAAGCATTCACAGACTCGATCATGGAACTTTGTGTTTGACACACTGTACCAAGTTCTTCAAGTCTGTAGCCCAGAAGACCTTGTGATCTATTTGGCTTTATGTTCATATCCATAAGATACATCTCATTACCTTGTCCTAACTTAGTGCCACCAGATTCCCTCTTGACCTAAATGAGCTGGAGTCTTCTTTCTGACTTACCCATTTTATGTCTAGTACACAGGCTCAGATCACTGATTCCTTAGTCTTCATTTCTTCCTCATGCTCAGCACCCCGTCTCCCATCCAATTTGTAGTTAAACTTCTCAACTGACTAGCATATTTTGAGATTTTATCATGTGCCAAAAAGTACCCCGAGAATTTTGTAGCCATTACTATTTAATTCTCATCACAGTTCTGTAAAGTGGGTATATCTCCATTTTTTATTTTATTTATTTAAAAAAATCTTTTGGCTGCATGCGGGCTTTCTCTAGTTGTGGTGAACAGGGGCAACTTTTCATTGTGGTGTGCGGGCTTCTCATTGCGGTGGCTTCTCCTGTTGCAGAGCCCAGGCTCTAGGTGCACAGGCTTCAGAAGTTGTGGCTTGTGGGCTCAGTAGTTGTGGCACATGGGCTTCAGTAGTTGTGGTGCACGGATTTAGTTGCTCTTTGGCATGTGGGAGCTTCCCAGACCAAGGCTTGAACCCGTGTCCCCTGCATTGGTGGACGATTCTCAACCACTGCACCACCAGGGAAGTCCCTCCCCATTTTTTAGATGAAAAAAGTTGAGGGTCAGAGAGATTAAGTGATTTGTTGGAGGGTCACACAGTTGTTTGAAGAAGCACTCTAGGGCTTTTCTCTGTGTCCTTCAAGTATATTTCTAACATATCATCCTCTATTGCTATTAGAAAAATAGATGGGTCTATACAAAGTAGAGGGTTTTCACGGTAACTTTGAGAAGAAAATGCAGTTGCAGTGTCTAATGTTAGCTTTGTGAATTAACATGTATATGAGAGCACACACATGCCTATTTAACAATTAAGATAGACACATATAATCAGGGTTTATGCATTCAATTTTACTGAGTGTCAGGTACTTCGAGGACCTTGAAGCAGATGGAAAATGTGGTTCCTATCTTCTATTGAATTGGAAAGTCTTTAGAGAAAAAAGATTACATGGACCTGTGGCAGATGGTCTGGACCGTGTGATGACGATTCTCAGTGTTTCAGGAACTCAGAGAAGAGGAAGATAGGGGAGGACCGGCTGGGGGTGGGGCTCCCTTCTCACAGTCAGCACTTCACGTCTTCTGTAGCTTGGGTAAGAGGTGAGGACACAGTGTGTCCAACTAAGGAAGGCTCACAAGCACGACGTACAAGCTTGGAGCAGGGGCTGGTCAGGGAAAGAAGTCCATGGGGGAATTATGTTGAGAAGGGTTGAATGGGGCATGAAGCGGAGAGCAGTAAAAATCAAAGTGAAACTTGAATTTCCTATGGAAGGGAATATGGAACCATTCAAGTTTATAAAGCAGCCAAGAGACTGAACTAAGGAAGCTAACTGGACATTTTAAATTTTTGTACAAAAGGTAGCATATCTGGGTTCACTAATCTGCACTCAGCTACCTATACTATTTCAGTCTCATGTGTGCTTTGAAAACTTCTTATATTGCTTTAACTTTTGAACCATGCAAATGTTTTTTAAAAGGAATATCAAAAGTATACCAAAGTTGTCAGTTTCCTTCAGTTAATTTAATATTTTAACACATTTTAGCATTTGGGTATGGTTCAAAAGTCAAGGTCAGTGAGGCATTTGTTACAAAGATACTGGATATGAATAGTCAGTGCCTTGGGAGAGAGAGGTTAAAGGGCAAAAAGGCATTAGGCTTAAGCATGTGTTTTTATCTCTTAAAATATACTCTGGACATCTTTCCATATCAGAGCACAGAGGGCATCTTCATTCCTTTTTCATGGCTGTGTCATATTCCACTGGATGATCATGAAGGTCAGCTCACCTGAGTGCGGCTATGCTTGTGTTAGAGATCCTAGAGCAGGACTGGTAGGGTCAGGAGTGGACACACCTATGCCTTTGGTACATGGCCTCAGGGTGTCCTCTGCAGGGGTCACACAGTTCTGCACTCACACCAGTTGTACTTATCTCCTCAAGTTTGTCCAGTTGAGGATGTTAAGCTTTGAGGGGTTTGTCAATAGAACAGGTGAGATATATTATTTCAAGGTGTTTCCATTTGTGTTTTTTACCATGTGATTCCAGGATTAAGCATGAATAAAAAGAAAGATGGGGCCATTGACTGAAACAAGAAAATCAGGAGAAAGATCTGATTTAGGAGGGAAGCTTATGAGTCTAGCTTTTAAGCTATTGTAATTAAGGAAAAGGAGAGATGTCAAAGAGAATGGCCATGCTGGAGAAATGGCAGGACCCCTGAAGAGGCAGTTTGGAAGTAATCATCGTATCATTAAGACTTCATTTAAGCTGTGTTTTCCCTTAAAATTCGGACAACTTAATGTGAACCAGGGTTGTGATAAATGTCACTAAAATTTCTTTTCTTTGCAGCGCTTTCATATTTTTGTTCATCAAAAGCAAAATACCAAATAACACATATTCTGTGGACACCACGCCATTAATAACAGAGCATGTGAGTAGAGAATGAGAACCACCTTGATCTGAAACATATAGTTAAGACAAAAGGAAAATGCATGGATTTGAACGCAGATAAGAGGGTAATGGGGTATTTTTTTAAATCAGGGCTATCTAAAATATTTTAGCATATTTATTATGGCTAGGTCTATGTAGCAATCAATATTTCCACAGTAAAGATGCTCAACAAACACAGAGGTTGACTTATTTTTATTAATGTTAGATCCCTTCTAGGAGATGTGCACACAAGCCCATATTTTGGAATAACTTAAGGATTTCTGCAGTACGGAAACGCTGAATACTGAAGAGGAACATGAAAGTGACTTTAGAAATGGGGAGGAAGGAGGCTTTAAAGTAGGACTGGGGGAGGGCAGGGGCCATAGATAAGACAAAGCCAGTGAAAGGGTAAATCAAATCACACGAAAGTGGGAATTAGACTTGACTTTCTTCTATTTCTCTTTTTTGCCGTATCCCATTCCACTCAAAGGTGAAGACAGAAAATATGCAAGGAATCACTGTTTTGACCCTGAAGGACATAAATTAGTCTGGAATAGCAAGTCTAGGTTAAACAAGGGCAACCTTTACAAGACAGCCTGCAGCACTAGGGCCAGTGGCTCCGTATACAGAAGTGGTTCCAGGGCAAACCGCCACGGCCATGAGCACAGACTCCAGCACCACGGATGCTGAGTGTCTCGTGCACCTGCCGAGGACCCAGTGCTGGCTGCCGCCCTTGAAATCCCACCTCCCACCCACACACTGAGGCGCTGCCTCCCTGGAAGGCATTGCCTCTACTCCTTACTTCAAAATGAATCATTTCTTCCCCTTCCTTCTTCCCCTATCAAAACTCTTATCAACTAAGGTGACAGAAACCTTAGTTAAATTGACACTAAAGTCAAATAATAAGTAACTTAGGTGTTAGAGAAAAGAGATGTATTGATCCGTAGGCCTCTCTGATCAGGGAGGTGTTTCAGAGAGAATGAGGGAGTGAGATGGGGAGAAGGTGTCTGGTATTCCTTGCCCACTTTAGGGACCCAGATACCTCCTAACCAACTTCCCTGCAAACAAAGGGGGAAGAAAGGAAGATAAATGCAACTTGGTAAAAGCTACAGAGCAGGCTAATGGCCTTAGATTTTTCCATCAAGATGGAAGTATGTAAGCAAACTTAAGTTTAAAGATACATAAAAATTATTGGTTACGATGTTGCTGCACATCACGAGCTGCTCGTGGGGTGAGAAAGCATGGTTGCCAAAGGAAAGCTTGATTTAGCACATAACGAAGAATTCAAATGTACAATAGTTTCTCATCTCTTATGAAAGCATTAGGAGTATGGCATCAAGGAAACTTCAGCTAAGAGACAAAGATGATTACATTCAATAGTAGAAATATTATGAATGTGCTCATAACTTTTCCTGACTTAGAATATTAGCTAATCTTAAAACAAGGCTGGAAATGTTTCGTTAGCTAATTTAGTTAAAGAATCTGGATAAAAATATGCCTATTGATCTTAAGTATTCCATAGTAGAAGAGTCTAAGTTCTAATTTCTTTACAAGTTATTAAAATTTGCAAATAGAATGCAAGCATTAATAAATTTTGTTAGCTTTGACAGCTGTATCAAAATAGCCATTTAATAAACTGTGAAAAACATTTAAACAGAGAAGTTGCCCACTGCCAGACCATTCTGAGTGAAAGAGAAACAGAATCAGAAACATTTGAGTCTAGGGATGCCCACAGAATCAGTATACAGGGTGACATGGTCATATTTTAAAGTGTGTTTGAGAGAGAAGAGAAAAACACTGAAAATCTTCTTGTCACCAGTGTGGTTATCCATTGAATGCTGTTTTCCTTTTGATTTTTGCCAATGTTTTCAATAGGTGATTAACAAAACTCCAGATCCCGATCCTGATTACTCCTGGGTGGATAAACTTTCTACAGTGCAAAACCGCTTAGTGTAAGAAGAGGTTCTCTTATTCTGTTTTATATTTGGTTAAAGCAAGAGTGAAGTAATATTCATCTGAGTTCAAGACGAAAATGGTAACACAAGCTTTGACCTCCTAGCTCCATGGTAGAGAGACTTTCTGGTCGCTTGCTGAATTTTAAGGTGCAGAGGGCCTTGGTCTCAGTGCTCCAAGGAATTCCTAAGCCACTGCAGTGCCTCTAGCCAATAAGTAGCTGACAAAAGCAATCTCATTTTACAGGACTTTCATGCCTAAAGTAAAAGTAAAGTTACAAAAAAAAAAGAAAAAAAAGAAAAGAAAAGTAAAACTATCAGCCACAGAGTATAATGGCCAGTATGCTCCCAGCCATCCCAATTGAATTAGGTCCACATCTCCATTACATCACCTAGGTTGCTCTCCACTGGAAATACCTCCACTCGTGTGTCAGACAGTTTTATAATCCCAAGATATTTATTGTCAAATATAGTAGAATATTTTGTGTCAGTGTAGGTCCTAGTGCCCACCCCCAATTCTTTGTATCAAGACCAGGAGAGTTAGGCTCAATGACAGCCCTTATATTTTAGGGTTTTGGGGGCTGGCAAAGAAATATGAGAATGTTTATGCTTTATGTATGAAAATTTTGTATATTTTATATAAGAAATATGGATATGTAATAGTATGTAGTTTGCATTTTTCAGTTGAGAGCTGTTTTAGACTTTCTGTAGTGACACCTAAAGAATAGAAGGCATGTCCTCTGTTAGTATATACAATGACCTCACAGTGGGAAAGAGGCAGTACTGGGCACATAATAGATGCTCAATAAATATTTGAATAAGTGGAATGAATGAAAGAATGAACTAACCCACACACTTTGGAAGAAATAAATATGTTGCTATTTTTGCTTTGGAATAAAATAGATCTATCAAACAAAATATTTTTCACAAAGCATTGCCTTTGTTAAGGGAATATTTGTTAAGAAGAATGTTTTCAGTTGTCTCATTGGCCAGCCTAGTCTATTAGTCTGGTCTGCATTTGGGACCCTCCTCCAGGACCAGGTGGTCTAGGCCTCCCCAAGATGCAGGGGTTTCCATCATGAACAGAGCTCACTGGTCATGTGAGTGCCTACAGTCTCATATTCCTTAAAACACCACTAAAATAGACTTCTTTTTTGGGGGGACCACACCCCGCGGCATGTGGGATCTTAGTTCCCCAACCAGGGATCGAACCCATGCCCCCTGTAGTGGAAGCATGGAGTCTTAACCATCAGGGAAGTCCCTAAGCATTTGTTTTCAAGCTTGGAAAGATATGGTTTTTGCCTAAAACTCTTTCCTGTTTCATGCCATTGTCCTTTGTATTAAGCCAAAGGGATTGTTCCAAAATATTAATCACCTCCCCTCCAAAACCATTGGAAACGCTTGCTTCATGCAGATATGGCCCAAGTCTGAGGGATCAACGTGACCCTAGTGCTTAAGGCAAAACATTTTCTTCTTACAGAAAGTAATGTTTTACCTGAAATATTCAAATTATTTTGTTAGGGAATTCCCTGGCAGTCCAGGGTTAGGACTTGGCACTTTCACTGCAGGGGGCCTGGGTTCAATCCCTGGTCTGGGAGCTACGATTCCACAGGTCGTCGGCACGGCAAAAAAAAAAAAAAAAGGTTTCTTAAATTATGTTATTAACTCAGCACTTCCCCTTGACCATGCCTAAGACATAGGCGAGTCTGGGATCTCAGTAGCTGTTTTGAACAAACGTGTGTTTGGTCCTTGGTCTATTCTAGTCATTATTATTATCTGTGCTATCGTCACAGAGGGTTTACAAAAGAATCATCGGGCACGGTGTCAGTCTACAAATACTACATAATTTAATGAGAGAGCCAGGTTTATTTATGTCACCTGTAGAATATGATGGCAATATTCTCACCTACGTAATGATAATTTATCATGATAATCCATTGCAGCATCTGTAAATCATGTCCTTCCACCATTAGATGGTGGAGGACTGAAGCTGCATCACAGTAAGGTGGCATCAGGTACCTTGACCCTGCAGGGCACTCCTGGGGCTTTTGCTTGTCACCCCACTTGAGATAGATGGGTGATTCCTACATAATGCCTTGTGATTTCCATTTTGAAGCATGCTTTTGATATGATTGCATGTGTGCGTTTGGCAGAAACATTGCTTTGGGCCCAGATGCATAGTGATTTATTTGTTTTTAAGGGGCTGCAGCCTCGCGGTAATATCTGGAATACTCTATGGATCTACATTTGTGCCCATCATTTACATCAAGGACCACAGCAAGAGAAATGATAGTATATATGCAGGGGCAAGTCAGAACGGTGAGAGGAAGAAGTTATTTTACTTTATAAATAAACTCAATACCCATGTTTCTAGTTAAGAGTATAAAAAGAATGGGACTGTGGTAGATATTGGTACATAGATTTGTCGATGAAAATTCAATTAACAGTCAAGTTAAGAAGCGAAAAAAGGGAATTTTATCTGAGCCAAACTGAGGATTATAACCCAGGAGACAGACTCTCAGAAAGCTCTGAGAACCCTTCCGCCTGTTAAAAGGCAAACGCATTGTCATATACTTTTTCGAGACAAAGGATCATACATCAAAATGACATACTGATATTTTACATAAAGTTCACCAAGGATACATAGTCCAGGTAAGAAGCTACAAAGGAGCAGCAGGTCACCATGACCTGCCACAGAGCTGGGAAAGAACACTCTTCTTTTAAGAAGTTATTATACATTGGTAGCATCAGAAGCAAAAAAGAAATTGATCGTTACGGTCAAGCAAGCACTCCCATTTTGAGAAGCTCCAGTTAAAGGGTAATGCAGATGCACACCTCACATTAGGGAAGAAGGAAGCCCAGACAGACACAGAGGGAATTTGATGTTTAGATTTTCTCGTCGCGCCTTAAAATAAAATTTCATTTCATCAGATTTGATCTTACGTTGTCATTGTAAGTGGTGAGTTAGAAGGGCATGGGAAACTAAAAAAAAAAAAAAAAAAAAAAGGACTGTTTGAATATTTTCATGTGATCTTTAACATACAAATAGAATCAATTTTAGTCAGGATTCATTTCAGCTACTTGGATCTTAACACACGGTTTCTGGCTTTACTGCAAGATTTGGAGATTATTTTCCAGTTTGATGATCTCTAGGAAAATATGTATTCTTCTCCTCTTTAAAAACAAAAAACAAAAAACAAAAAACTGAAGTGTAGCGCATAGTACTTTAAAATCAAATAAAGGTCAAAATATGGCCTGCTTAGTATATTATTTTTTGAGCACAGAGTAACGCATTGAAAGGCCCAATGTAATGCTTCCAAATTATCTCAGTTTCTAGCGCTAGAATTAATCTCTCAAGACGTCACTTCCACATAGTGTGCAACAGCCTTCTGCAGGCTCCGAAGGAGGTGAGAGTATCTAATTCAGGATCCTGTGATTATACTGAAATGTGGCTTACACCCACAAAACAATAAAAGAATGATATCGTGGTTAAGACATTTCTACATCCATGGCACAGAAAATGAATGTCATCTGTGATCCGATAAGGGAGACTTCTAGAGGGCAAGTCATGAGAGAAAGATTGATGGAGAAGCCGGTTTTTGAACTCTAAATGAGCAGATAGACTTTGAGTGACTACCATGGTCTGTTTCTTCCTTTTTATATTCAGCCCCACGAACAGTACTCAAACTTTTATTAATTTCTGACTTTTTAAAAAGATTTTATACAAACACCTTTTGTATTTTTATTCTTTTCATTTTAAAGGATAAAAACTAATAAAAATAGAATAGCATAGGATAAATTAAGAGAGAAGGAAAAAAGAGTGACAAAAGAAAAGAGCCATGAAAGAGTCGAAAAACTGTGCTACACTTGTACACTTGCTAGTGATGAGTCATAATTTGGCTCTAAGATTTCTTACAGCCACAAAGGAAATCAGATCAGTCCCAGAATTCAGCAAACACAAAATTAAAACAACTAATTGTTCAGGAGTACAGTTGTTCTTGGTACTGGGGCATAATAAACAATGTCCTCAACAATCTCTTCCCATAAATAGTACAATCAGTTCTTAGGGACAAGAACTTATGACAACTCAAATGTCATCTGATAGAGATACACTTTATTTCAATTGATTCAAAAATAATTCAAGGGGGCATATTTTTTTAATGTAACTTATTTAACAATCACATAAATGGTATATGCTCTGTGCTGGGCACTGTTCTAGTTACAGTAATAACTCAAGTGATCCTCCTAGCAACCTTACTGGTTGGATACCATTATAATTCCAGTTTTACAACTGAGAAAATTAAAACAGAGAGAGAGTAGGTAACTTACTCAAGTCTCCAAATTAGCAAGTGGTGGATTGATGAGTCCCACCAGGTTGTCGGTGTTTTAATCACTAGATTATGCTGCCTTTTCTGGTGGTCTTTGGGTGGATGTGCTGTGATATGGCTCAGAAGAAGGATTTAAGACTTTAGAAGAAGAGACAAACCCTTTGACTTTCAAGATTTTCTGGCTAAACAGGGCCACTCATCTTTCTCCAAATTTAGTTGAGAGAAACATTGAGTCCAGTCTGACCTTCCCAGCCAAGAACCTGCATTACACCCATCTGTTTGGCCAAAGGACCCTCTGCTTTAAATAGTCAGTGGAGTTGGGTTTCTCAGATATTGGACCACCATCTGTGTTATTAACTCCCCCGTGTAATTAGGTTTATAGAAAACAAATAAAATCCTCTTTAGAATAACTTCCTAAATATCCTTCTGTATAGCTGCCTGGGTAGCTGCCATCTGCAACCTGGAAGTTTATCTCCAGATTGATCAATACACCATATAAAATTAGCACTTCTAAAATTTTTTTACACACCATCCCCCAACTACAGTCTACTTGGAGATTTGCTACAATGGCTATAGCCATCAGTAAAATTAGGTCTGATACCTGTTCTTAAAAAAGGAGATATGTTCTTTGTTATAAAGCAGAAACTAACACACCATTGTAAAGCAATTATACTCCAATAAAGATGTTAAAAACAATTTTTTTTAAATTTAAAAAAAGGAGATATTAATATTATATTCACATAATGTTTGTTGTTTCTTATTTAGCTTTCCAAGATAATCATAAAAACCAGTCTTTTAGATTTGATTATAGTAACTAACTTCTTACTATTTTAAATATGTTAATTAAAATTCTATATAAATAACATGTAGATGATAAAATAGAATTAATGCTTCCTTTACATTTAAGGTTGATTTGAGTGAGTTTGTTTTATTCTTAGAACTCCAGATGTATTTGAAATGACTAAACTGATATGCTTGAGAGTTTTCTAACCTGTATTTCCAGATTTAGACTACGTTTTTGCACACTTCAGTGGCATCTTCCTTGCAAGTACAGTCTACTTTCTGGCCTACTGTATAGCCATGAAAAATAATCCTAAACTATATCCCAAAGCAGTCTTGCCAGGTAAGAATATTAATGACAGAAACCCTTCTTACTCTCTGAAAGTATCATGCCCTATTCATTTAGCTTGAATAATCATCTTCTGGAAACCAAGCCGTTCTCTGTGTGTGTCCGTTTTTGTGTGTCTGTGTGCATATGTGTTCATTCCCTCAGTGACTTTGGCCCAGTTCACCACCAAATATGAAGGATTTAAAAACCATGAAACTGGGTTTGAAATGTCAAGTCATTATTACAGAACCTAGAACTTGAACAATGAATCTAAGATTATTTCCTCTGCTGAAACATCTTGTGTACTGAGGATCAGACTTTAGTATTTCTTCTTCACCAACTAAGGATGTATATTAAAGTCAGAGTCCTGGGGCTCTCTCTATATTTTTATTTATCCATCTATCTATCTATCTATTTATTTATTTATGGCTGTATTGGGACTTTGATGTTGCCCTCGGGCTCTCTCTGTTTGCAGTGATTGGGGGCTACTCTTAGTTGAGGTGCATGGGCTTCTCGTTTTGGTGGCTTCTCTTGTTGCAGAGCACAGGTTCTAGGCACGTGGGCTTCAGTAGTTGTGGTGCACAGGCTTAGTTGCTCCACAGCATGTGGGATCTTCCTGGACCAGGGATCAAACCCATGCCCCCTGCATTGGCAGGTGAATTCTTAACTACTGCACCACCAGGGAAGTCCAGTATATATTTTTAAAGTGTCAACAAATACAAATCTCCAGTCACTTGGGAAAATAAACATTTTCTCCAAAAATTTAGGGGAAATTATTTTAAATTTTTAAAAAGTTATGTTAAATGCACATGCTTTTGGATTTAATCAGTTAGGCACTGGTAAAAAAATTGTATATATAATGAAAAGTTATAATTTCTCACTTATTTAAGAGTTTGCTATAATTCGATATGGAATATAGATCCACAAGTAAAATTTTTTAAAGAACAAAATAAAGCATATGTCCGAGATTCACTTTGAGTGCCTGATTCATTTAAGCCAAAGAGTACTACTGTATCACTATACCGTTTTAGAAAATGGTAGAATATTTACTGAATGCCTAGCTAAAGTATCAAAAATTTTAGCTGATATTTTTATTCAAATTCTAGGAGTCTTTTTCCCCTTAGCTAAGCATCATTCTGAATTTCAAAGATTTTTATGGTCATGGTTTAGAGTAAATGGTGTTTGCAGAATATGTTCAGACCCAGTGTCTTCCCGGGTCCCCCTCCATTACCCAATCTTTACCTCAACTACTATTTTGGGTACTTGATTTCATGTCAATAAGGTAAAAGGTGATCTTTATACCCACAGCAGTCAAGAAAAGAGAAATCATTTGGTTTCCAAAATGGTCCTAAAACATGGCTAAAAAACCCATATTGGCCATCAGTGTTGATAGGAGTGTGTTGATCTGAGAACTTTAACATTCCCGCTCTACCTGGAGTGTGGATTTTTCAGGAGGGGAGGTGGTTGGTAAACGTGTGGTGTGTGTGTGTTTCAGGATTCCTGTCTGGAATACTCTGGGCCATTGCTACCTGCTGTTGGTTCATAGCGAACCACTCCCTCAGCGCTGTGGTCAGTTTTCCAATCATCACTGCTGTAAGTAGCTGAACTGCTTTTGAAAATTTTTGTTTTTCAAATGTAAATCTAATTTTTCTCAAGCGTTCTTAGTGAATCACTGAAGCCTGTCATGGAGCTTAATTTTTCAGGAGTATAATTAGTATAACAGATTCATGTAGATAAACTGATACCCTCTAATCTCATGTCCTTGATCTCTAAGGGAATATTGCTAACCTCATTTTAGCAGGTTTGTTCATCTTTGATACCCTTGCAGTTTTTGTTTGGTCGGTTTACCTAATTTCATTTGGGATATATTGTAATTTGCTATTGATAACAATATTCATCTCTATATAACAGTTTATAGATGTAAAAAATGCTTTTGTGTGTAATATCACACTTGAGTCTCATGACAGCCTTGTGAGACAGAAAGTATTTCAGCCCCCATTCATAGGGCTCGTCAATATTTTAAGGAAGGCTTTCAGAACGTGCTGAAGCAAAGTATTGTCTCTGGATGGTGCCATTTACCACGCATTCGTAATGCAGTTTGCTTCATCTAATTTTTTTAGGTGCCAATCATGTAGCGCATAGGTAACAGAAAAACAAAAATGTTTCTTTTGACATAGGCAGGACAGATATTGTCAAGCTTGTCCCCATTTTGAAGATGAGAAAATTGAGGCAATAGCTGACAGAGTCGTCTGAAAGAACATGGCTACGTGGACATCTCAGGGCTTCTCAGGAGAGAGTTTCTTGTATGCAGGGCTACATTTTGCCTTTAGTATAGAATCCTAGAATGTTTCAGGTTCCTTATGGTACTAGGACCGAGACACACACACACACACACACACACACACACACACACGAATTAATTGCTTTAACGTTGAGCTCTTATTTCTACTCTAGTATCTTAGATTGTTAAGTTGTTTACCTGCCTCCCTGCTTCCTAAATCATCATCACAAACAAAATTTGCCTAAAACATTTTAGCAGCACACCTGTGCAAGCCTACAAAACTGATATTTTTAAACACATTGTCTGGTCTAAAATACAATTGCATAAAAGTTTGAAACATCCTTAAATTTTAATTTAAATTCTGGGTTTCAAACAGCATATCTTGACAGTTCTGTGTTCATAAAACCGTTGGCTTTATTTTTTATTTGAATTTAGTGGTACACTAAAGTGAACTATTTTAATAGGTTAGGTTTTTATTAGTTTAAAGGGCCCACATTTTGACATTCTTAATTTCTATTGAGGGAAAATGTTATCAAAATTGAGCAAGTTATAAGGAATTTTTTTTTTTTTCTTTTTTTTGCGGTACACGGGCCTCTCACTGTTGTGGCCTCTTCCGTTGCGGAGCACAGGCTCCGGATGCGCAGGCTCAGCGGCCATGGCTCACGGGCCCAGCCGCTCCGCAGCATGTGGGATCTTCCTGGACTGGGGCACGAAACCGGGTCCCCTGCATCGGCAGGCGGACTGTCAACCACTGCGCCACCAGGGAAGCCCTATGCACATTATTTTTCAGGTCCAAAAGAACATACTGAAATTTCTTTAGTTATGATATTATCTAATGCCAAAGGAAGTTATAAGTTTATTCATACACTTTTTCCTCTTAAGCCCATTTCTAGAATCCTAAGGAAGTAGTTCACTAGAAAAAATAAACTATTTGATTATTAAAATATTTTATTATAAATCACATTAAAGAAACACATTGTATGGCATAAAATATTATAGCATCATCAAAATAATAAAAATGAAAACCATAGAGGTAAAAAAAAGGAAAAAAGTCTTCATTTTTTCACCTAACGCTACTTAGTTTAACTCAATGGTGAGCTCAGATTGAGGTTATGAATAGTTTGTCCTGACAATATTGTTATATTGTTTTTACAATAGAAGTTTATTTGAGGAAAGTGTCAGGTCAGCTCTCCACCTTACTGTATTTGTGTAGAGTACAGTCACAGAAAAATAACCAATTTAAATAAAGTTCTTATTTTTATTTAAGGGTCCAGGATTTATAGCTGCAATGTGGGGTGTCTTCATGTTTAAGGAAATACAGGTATGTACACGAAAGGTGTAGGTCCAGTTGAGAAGGGTATTTAATACTATGTGTTATTTTCTGAAAATTGCATGCAACACGAATGAATTTGACAGGTCAGATGCTCAAAGTGCTATTATCTCTAACTAGGAAAGAAAATATTAACGATATGGCAATTATTATGAACATGTTTTTCTCCACCCCAACTTCAGGGAAAAATGCTTTAGTTGACTTTATTTTCCTGTAAGAGATTTTGGTTAAATAATCCAATAAAATATGATAGAGAGGAAATTTTATCTAGTGTAAAATATGGTAGATAAACAAGATGAAAGATTTTTTATCCCAAAGATTAAAATATCCCTGAGGCAAATGGAATTTGGGAATAGATTTTCTGTTGGCTCTCATGCCTCCCAAGGTCCTCCATATCCAACCACCAACTTTACAGGAAAACAGTGTGGTAACAGGTGACGACCACCTCTTCCCTCTCGAGTGTAAATGGTGCTGACTTTTTTTTTATTAATTTATTTGGCTGTGTTGGGTCTTTGCTGCTGTGCACAGGCTTTCTCTAGTTGTGGCAAGCGGGGGCTACTCTTCGTTGTGGTGCGTGGGCTTCTCATTGTGGTGGCTTCTGTTGCTGTGGAGCACAGGCTCTAGGTGCACAGGCTTCAGTAGTTGTGGCACAGGGGCTCAGTAGTTGTGGCACACGGGCTTAGTTGCTCCATGGAATGTGGGATCTTCCCGGACCAGGGCTTGAACCCATGTCCCCTGAGTTGGCAGGCGGATTCCTAACCACTGCACCAACAGGGAAGCCCCCAATGGTGTGGACTTAAAATTGCATTCATCAAATAGTTCTAGGATGTGTGTGTGTATTCTCATTAAAAACTGTTTTAGGATTTTTCCCCTTTACCTTTATTTGTGGAAAAAGTCTTCAGTTGAGCAATCTATGTGAATAGTATTTTTGTTGTTGTTGTTGTTGTTGTTGTACACGGGCCTCTCACTGTTGAGGCCCCTCCCGCTGCGGAGCACAGGTTCCAGACGCGCAGGCTCAATGGCCATGGCTCACGGGCCCAGCCGCTCCGCGGCATGTGGGATTTTCACCGGCTGGGACACGAACCCGCGTCCCCTGCGTTGGCAGGTGGACTCTCAACCACTGCGCCACCAGGGAAGCCCAATATTTTGAAATAGTTTTTACTAAAAAAATATATAAACTAGAGACACTGTCAAGGCATCATAGATATAATAACTTTTGTCTTAATAAGCAGCAAATAATTCCTATTTCTAAGAAGATCTGATGTTGCTAATCTCTGGGAGCCATAAATTGAACATGTCACTGGATAATTCTTAAAATGATTTTTCAGCTTTACATTTAAAACATCATTTCATTCATTCCAAATGAAATGTTTTGACCTAGAAAGCCATAAGATGTTAATACAAGTAAGATTTTCAGATTGAAGAAGTAATAAATTTGTTTAGAAGATACTTGGATCACAATCTTAATTTTTGTGTTTTTAAATTTACAAGACAATTTAAAACATTTATAGACCCATAAGTTACTTTTGTGCACATGTTTCTTACTTATTTTAGTTAGGGTTGCTTTCCACAGAAAGTAATTCTATGCCCAAGGCATGCTGTAAATCTCTTTGCAAATATTTCATCTGCCTCATGAAGGATAATGATTTCTATTTAAGCACTGAGTATTATCCAGCATAACACTCTGAAGCCTTAGAAAAGAACAAGTAAGTAACCATAGCTTATTTACAACTATAGATATAAATAGGCACAAACTAAGAATAGATTTATTATGAAACATTTAAAAATTATTTTAGTCACTACCACAGTAATAATGATACTGAATTTAAAATCTTCTTCCCTAGATACAAGAACTCCTTTGAGAGAGAGAATCCCTAACCATTGGGCCTCATGTTAATTCTTCAGAGTCCTCTAAAAAGACACTAAGCACATTCAAAGAAATGTTTTTTTAAGACACCTTTGAAAAAAACAGCTCAGACCAAATAGAGGAGGAACTTTTTAAAATGATAAAACATGACCAAGTAGGGTTTAATTCAGGAATGCAAGGATGGTTCATAATATGCAAGTTAATTAATGCAATTTATTATACTATTAGATAAACAGAAAGAAACTCTGTGACAATATATATTCAAAAGGCATTTACTAAAATTAAAAACCAGTTTTTAATTAAGAAAACAACCTCTTACAATAGTAGAAACCTCTTACAAATAGGAGGAAGCTTTAGTTGATACAAGATGTCTATCAAAAAACAATAGCATATACGTAACTAAGGTGAAACGTAAGAGTTCTCTGTCAATTCTATCTCAATAGAACTGAAAAAATAAGAGTTCTCTGTAAGTTGGAAGTCATAGATTTTCCATCATTGCTATTATGCAGTATTTTCTGGAGATCCTAGCCAGTGTGATAAGATAAAATTAAGAAATAAGAGGACTAGATATAGGAGAGAAAATTGTCACTTGCATATAACATTCTCTTCTTTAAAAATTTAAGAGTATCAGCTGAAAATCTTGAGACCCAATAAGATCATTTACTAAGGCACTGAAATATAGGATAAATATTAAATCAATAGCTTTCCAATATGCCACCAAGAACCAATTAAAAAGAGGAAAATAAATGCTATTAATATCTACAAAAATTATAAAAATAAAAGAAAATAATTAACAAGAAATGTGCTGGATTTATAAAATCTTTTCCTTTACTGCAGAAAATTTACTACAAAACATAAAAAACTATCAGAACAAATAGGGGACTCAGATATCCCTGATGGTTTAGGCTCACTGTGGTTTAGGCAGCACCTCCAATTACATTCAGTGTAATTCAGATAAAATCCCAGTGTGTTTGATCTTCAGATTTGAGAGTGGGTGCAAAAGTTTGGCCAAGTATGTAAGTAAAAATAGAGAGAGGGCAAAGCTGAAAGCACAGCGAGTTTTGCTGACCTTTTAACTCTAGTTTAAAAAGCCTTACAAATCTGTCTACAAACAGAACTTAAGGTGTGTCCAGCGTACTTATTCAGTGCAGATACTGAGCTGCCACTTGACAGCAACTTTAAAGGAAAGTTTTAAATACTTCCCATGCCAACGAGTTTAACAAAGAGTTATCAACTAGACAGTGATGCCAAAATCCTATCTGAATTTTTTAAATTATTTTTCCTAAAAAGAAGATAAAACCTAGAGGAAAACAAAACCAAAACGTTTATCTTTATGACTCATAGGTCCTATCAGCTATGTCTTGAAGCAGTCCTCAAAGACACATATTTAAAAGTCTACAACCTGGAGCAATAAGGACTTAATCGGAGATCGAAGCACTTTTTGTGTGAAAAAGTTTAACTATTTTATTTCATTTTAATGACATCAGGGTTCTGATTTGTCTGCTTTGCCCTTGAGACATTCTTTTATATCTGATATCTGTTCTTCTTTGGGAAGTTTGTTTTAGAATCTTATATTTAGCTATTTTAAACTAGACAGACATTATATTTTTAGCAACACATTTTAGTCAGTGTGTCCACAGTAATTCCAATGCAGGGGATTGTTACCACAGCAATTTACAGGTCCGTAGCAACACCCAGATAAAGAATGAGATGATTTGTCATTTTAGTAGCTGTCTCAGAAATCCAAGTTAAACACTTTTTTTGCTTGGGAAGGAATGTTAGCATGATCTTTCTAAGAGTCAACATTCACCTTTGACAAAGGAAAACTATTTTGCCCAAATATAATCAGTCTTTTTATCTAGGACACTAGGCAGTTTGGACAAATTCTTAACCTTAAAAGGGAAAAATTTTTATCCCTTAAGAACATTGTTCTTCTGTCTACATAGACAATAAAATAGAGTTTATGAAGCGTTCACATAAGTAGGTGGTAAACTGCTGATAAGTGAGGCCCCATATATTGTTTTTTCTTATTTCAGTGATTGCATCAATTGACTAATTCACAAAGCACATTTGGAAATTGCCAAATGTATTGAGTGTATTGATGAGTGTATTGATTCTTTGAACAAATATTTATTGAGCGCCCACTCTGCACCAGTACTGGTATCTAGGCAAAGGCTGCAATCTTTAAGGCTAAGAAAAAAATGTCAGGGACCCTTAACGCCTTCATGCAGGAGTGTGTGTGTGTGTGTGTGTGTGTGTGTGTGTGTGTGTAAATAGGCTGCCCTGTGCCTGGCAAGGATTTGTGCTGTCTTTCACTTGTAGAACTTGAATTAGAGTGACTTCTGGTAGGGCTGGTGCTGACAGTGAATCAGGTAATTCAACCAGCCCAACCCAACTTGCAAAGACCACTGTGGTCATCAAACAGACGCAAAATCACCCACTTTAACCCACCTGTTTTTTAAGATGAAAAACAAGGGGATATACATTTTTGACTATATATTAATTGTCATTAATCTTAAAAAAAAAGCTGGTAATAGTATCATATGATTTGACTACCAGGAGATCTCTGAGACCCTATATTACTTGCCTCCGAGTATTGGGTCTATATTTAAAGAGCTATATAGACAGCCTGGCAATCATTCAGAAGGGAACATCCAGGACCATGCGGGAGCTTGAAACCGTTCCATTTGAAAGACAGTCAAAGAGGCTAAAATATTGACCAGGGAAAAAGATTCTTCAGGGATAAAAGACGTTTATTTTTCAATGTTTGAGGGTTTATCTTGTGGAAGAGAGATTAGAATTGATCTATCCGTACCCCTAGAGATGGAACTTATGAGAAATACAATATTTCTACTGCACACAGGACAATATTTCTTTGTTAAGGTACAGATGGGCTGGCTGCGGTGGGAAGTGGTCCTCCGTGCTTCCATCTTTAAGACAACATAGCTGGGCGAGTAAACTCCATCTCTGTTTTTCCCTTGCCCTTTAGACTGGTCTCTGTCTCTCCATCTGCACTGCATCGTTTCTGCCCAGGAGGACTGCGATCACCTTCTCATTGGTTCCCTTGCATCCATTCTGGCCCCCTCCAATCTGTTCACCGTCTGCAAAAGCGTGGGCTTTACAAAATGCAAATCCCATCTTTTTGCCACACCCAGCTCTGCCTATTTCTCCGATGTTTTCCCACTGCTTGGAAAAATAAAACCAAAAGTAGAGCATGGCCTCTAAGAGGCCTGTGTGCTCAGGCCCATAGCTTCCAACCTCAGCGAGCTCCACCTAACTCACTGCTGTAGCCTCTTGGACCTTTTTTTAATCCTCTCGGACCTTCTTTTAATCCCTGGCGAGTACCATGTTTCTCTTGCAGCAGAGCTCTGCACACACACTCCTTCCACCCAGGATCTCTACCTGCTACCCTCCTTCCCTGCTCAGTTCATTGATGCTTAGAAGCTCAACTCAACCTCAAACCTCCCACCTTAAGATTCCTTGGTAACACACAAACAGCCTTGAGTGTTTGCTTGTTAGCCTCTCTCTGTCTTTTAACATGCCTTTCTGTAATGATTTTATTCATTCCTGTCTCCCGTATTATGTGAGTAGCTGAATAGGGTCACGTTTTTGTTCACCATTTTAACCTCAGCAAGTGTGGATGCATAGTGGGATCGCACATGTATTTACTGAATAGTTAAATGATGGAGGATCTGTGGGGTTTCCAGAGAGTCAGGAAGATCAGGCAGAGGGGTAGCAAAAAAATATACAGGAGGTAGACCAGATGGTTGGTAAGGTCCACAGCAACGTTGAGAGTCTGTGCTTTTTGCATATTTGGTTCAGGTTTTCTTAATGACAGTTATTCATTTTTATTACTTAGGGTCGACAAAACTACCTGCTGATGATACTTGCATTTTGCATCATCTTGGCTGGAGCCTTATGCACAGCTTTTTCTAAAATCTAACAACCACGAGGCCAGCAGATGGCAGCAGTGCTTGAGAACACGTCTCTCCTGGACACAGAGACTGTGCAGAGAGCAGGGTTCATGTTCATACAGCAAATGGATCTCCATCCAACCCGGATTAGGGTAAATGATTTTTTTTTCCCCACAAATGTGAGAATGAAGGAAAACACTTTCAGTTGAGCATAAAAATGAGGAATTCTTCTAATGAACTATTTATGAAGCATTACATCTAAGGATGCTGCTTTAATGACAATATGTATTTACTGGTACATAATCTAGAAAACAGTGTGGATTTCGTATACAAAGAACTTGGTACATGTCCATATTTCCAACATATGAACCTCATTAGTGAAGAGAGGCATAAAAAATGTTTGGAAGGGAGGAGTGGGAAGAAGACATAGTGGAATTAGAATCCAAAGATATCTGGGGCCTTTGCAAGAAAAAGTAAATGTCAGAGCTGGTAACAGAATGTGAAAAGGGCCATTTCATTATTTTTAGCCCAGACTTATTTTAACCTCAAATTAATGTTACCCAGTTCTCCATCACTCAGCTGACTTAGCTCAAAGTGCCTTTTGATTATCTCCAGATAAAAATCCATCCTCAGAGAACAAAAACTTCCACCATTGAGAATATGTGTGTAACACATATACATACATAAACAAGTACACACATGAATACACATGCATATATGTATGTACTACTCCAAATTGGGGGGAGATTCTAGAATTGGTGAAGTGAGATTCTAGCTTATTGGAGTGAGAATTTTAAGGGACCAACACACTCCTTTAGATGTACAATTTAATTTTTTTTCCTGAAATACACTTTTCTAAAATCCCTCTTGTAACAGGTGGTTTTCTTCCTGTTTTAACTGGCTGTTTCCACTAGGTAAAAGAAAATCACAGAAAATGATAGTGTTCTTTAAGAAAACTGAAATGGAACTGCTAGTACAGTGTTTATCACCATGGTTCCCAAACTCTCAAAATAGTCGAATTTAAAAACCTGGAAGAGGGCTTCCCTGGTGACGCAGTGGTTGAGAGTCCGCCTGACGATGTAGAGGACACGGGTTCGTGTCCTGGTCTGGGAAGATCCCACATGCCGCGGAGCGGCTGGGCCCGTGAGCCATGGCCGCTGAGCCTGTGCGTCCGGAGCCTGTGCTCCGCAACGGGAGAGGCCACGACACTGAGAGGCCCGCGTACCGAAAACAAAAAACAAAAAAAAACCCTGGAAGAGTGCTGTGTCAATTTCACCCACTCCCTCTCCTAGAAGCACTTTACTTTGCCGCTAGGACAGGCAGAAAGTGTGTGACTCCCTAGCTAATCTGTATGGGTTCAAATCCCGCCTCTGCTTCATCTTAATTGTGTGACTTTGGATAAAGGTCCTGCACCCCCTGTATCAGATTCCCCATCTGTAAACTGGAGATAATTGTAACATCCATCTCACATGGTTACTGGGACGTTCAAATTAGTGAAAATCTATAAAATATTTTCGTGAGTGTCTGGCGCTTGGCAAATATAGAATTCTTTTTTTTAAATTCACTTCTGGCCGCAATGGGTCTTCGTTGCTGCGCGGGTTTTTCTCTAGTTGCGGCAAGCGGGGGCTACTATTCACTGCGGTGCACAGGCTTCTTATTGCGGTGGCTTCTCCTGTTGCGGAGCACAGGCTCTAGGCACGTGGGCTCAGTAGCTGTGGCTCGCGAGCTCTAGAGCGCAGGCTCAGTAGTTGTGGTGCACGGGCTTAGTTGCTCCATGGCATGTGGGATCTTCCCGGGCCAGGGCTCGAACCCATGTCCCCTGCACTGGCAGGTGGATTCCTAACCACTGTGCCATGAGGGAAGTCCCTCTAATTCTTAGCTATTATAATATGTCTTGTTTGAGAAAGAAAGCCTGTGTCTGTAGATTGGAGAATACTTTGTAAGAGCTACTCCTCTCAACACCATCCACACTCAAACAACTCCTTATGCCTTTCTATGAGCTCAAATTAAAAGTGATACTGGAGTCCCTGTTTAATTGTTGAAGTGTGAATATAAATAAATATTTGATTGTAACATCTTCCAAAAATTCATTTTAATTTTAACCTAAAATATTGATATCTTTGAATCAACTGACACGATATGAAGCTATTTTTCTTGTTTAAATATATTTTAAGAATTGATATTAATGACATTGAATTATTCTTTAGCTGAGGTTGCCAGCTTGTATACAAAATTTTAAATGTGAAGTAAATCAATTGCAGAGGAAAAATGAAAAAAAATCTTATTACCACTCTACAGTTTCTGCTACCAGATAGTGCCTATAATGTTAGTACAGTAGTGTGGGAGAGAACAAGCTTTTTCAAAATGCTTACCAAACAAACAACTTTTTATGTAGAGGTTAGTCTAAATGGGCAATTTCCAAATCTCCACTCCCTTTGCTTACCTTAGGAAGTTAATGCCCATGGTTCTTAAAGTTTGGGAGTTTTCTTTTTCCTTGTCTAGTATGGTCAGATTCTTGTGTATGCATTAATTTTGGCTTGGCTTTCTGTCTCTGTGTTCAGAAGGCAGTACCTTAGGAGAGCATAGCCCCCAATGAAGCTGGCATCCAGATTATGGTAATTTTCTACTATCAGAAGAAAAATGCCTGATTACCAAAAATCCCTAATGAGTTTTAAAGAATTAATAGTACAGACTTTCCCCTGAGCTACCAAACCTCCTTTTAGTCCTGTTATACTGATTTATTTGTACTTATAGAGTTGCTACCTACTAGCCTTGTATGTATCAATATTGGGAGAGCTTCTGAAAAACACATTGAGTAAAAAAGGTGAGTTGTAGAGATGTGTGCATGGTATGATACCATTTAACTAAATTTTAAAAAATCAAAGTAATATGTACATTTTCTGTGAATTCATATTTATGCAACATAGTAGAAAAACATATGTACCAAACTCATATAGTGAGAATAAAATGGTGACACTAGGTCAAGGTGACCTTGAGCATTACCTGTAATACTCTAATTTTTATGGCAATAAATTCATCTATGTGTTCTTTAATATGTGTTAAAGAATCAATGGCAGAAAATCTCAGAAGCATATGTCTAAAATGTTAAAGTAATTCAAACTAGGAACTGTTTAAAATATCAAAGCAAGAATGAACACACACACACACAAACAAACTAAAAAGACAAAGATCAAGACAAAGCTGGGAAATTTTCCCGTGTGGGAGTCCCACCGCCTAAAGGTGGAAACCAGAAACTCGCTTTCCTAGCCTCCCTGTGGTAGGATCTAAGGGTTTTTCTGACCATGGAGCCTCCAAGCCCAATTCCATGGTCCTGCTGGAGATTCTGTGAGCTAACTAATAGAGTTGTTGCAGAAATTTGGCCTCATTAAACAACAACAAAAAAAACCTCACAAATACCTTGTAGTCTATTTTAATCAACTTTAAGAGGTATAATTTGCATCCAATAAAATTCTCCCATTTTAAGTGAACAGTGCTATGAGCTTCAGCAAATATATTCTCATGGAACCACCACTACACCCTAGATACAGAACATTTCCAGCAACCCACAAAGTTCCCTTCTGCCTCTTTGTAGCTTACTGGTGATCTGTTTTCTGTCATTCTAGATTACTTTTGCCTATTCTAAGATTTCATATAAATGGGATCATATACAATGTACCCTTCATATCTGATTTCTTTCATCTTCTAGCCATTTTCAAACAATTTTTACTGATCTAAAACAATTTTAATGCATTCTCAATTATCCTCCCTAGTGGAAGAAAGCATATGTGTGTATTCAAAATAACAACTAAAGCAAAAATGATTAACATTTGGAATTGTTATATTTAAGTGTGTCATGTGTCATGTTCCAGAAAGTCACCATTTTAAATTAATAGTGTGGTTAAGAAGAATTCTTAGCTAGCCTTTGAGTCCATCCCCACCCTATAATGTTCTCTTTTGAGGGGCTGTAAGATATTAAACTGCTTAAACTAGATGACCTCCATTTTCTACATGTTGAAAAAAACGCCTGTTCTTGGGTTTCTTACAATGACCTAATGGATTATAATCTCTGGGGCTGGGAAGTATGAATTTGCACTTTTTACAAGTACTCTTGGTGATTCTTACCACACTTGTGCTCTAATTTTTTTCTATTTGTGACTTATACCTTGCTATCTAAAAAATTTCAAAGTACTAGGTTATTACAAAATAATAAAGAATATTGTCTTCCACTCCTAGAGGAAAGAGAGAAGATATAAAAGAATAGGTATCCACTTAATTTTATGGAGATTTTTAGGAGAAAAAAATGAAATGTTTGAAACCATCCGGTTTAAGTGGAATTTTTGGCAAAAAATAACAGTAATAATGACTGAGCATCATATTCTCTTTTTTGGCTCAAACCACTTAACTTCCACACATTGAATCATCTCTGCCTGGTGGCCAAGTCTATTTTCACTTCAGATTATGCAGATTGATTCTTCCTCCAGTATAAAATCTCTGACACAATTCATGTTGACAAGATCCCATGAAAACAAACAAACCACTGTTTGGTGATACTACCATGTGGAGATTTTTATGATGTGCCTGAGACTCTAGTAAAAACATGTTTATTATAAACACACAAAAGAACATGCAATTCTTAGGAGGTTTTCCTCTGGATCATACCTGATCTGACATTAATTCAAATTTCACTCACTTATATTAAAGTCAAATTAAGCTCTATAGAAGTAAACATGTGGAAGCATGTAAAAAAGCATGGTTCAGCCTTTTAAGAAATTTGTGCACAGTCTGAAAAAGGAAACTCAATAGATTCTCTCCATGTGTGTAACGCATCTTTCAGCTGAAACCTGACACAGAGCTGTTGAAATACATAGGAGTAGGGTAAGTTGTCATTTACTTGACTGGTCACAGCATTATGAGCTTGGTGGTCAGTTCATTCACAATAAATTTTTTAAATACATACAATGTTTTAGTAAGTGATAAAATTCCATAAATTTTGATGGAGAAAAACATGGTAAGACTATGTTCGAAATAGTTTTTCTATTTGGTTCAAAATATGATATAGGAAGAGAAAGAAGCTTTGGGGAAACTTTGAGGTTTACTTTTATTGAGGCAATTTGTGACATTTGCTGGGTGTTAGGCCATGGGTAAGAGAAGGTCGGTTTGTGTGGACTGAACTGATACTGCTTCACAGCAGCTCCTAACAATGTCTGCTGTATGAGGAACGGAAGCCAGCAAAGAACAAGGGGGAGTTGCCCTTGTCTGATCTTGCAGACAGCTCTCCACTGGTTTTCAGTGTATAAGCATCTACAGAGAAGCTTCTTCATCTGTCTTACAGCCTCAGTGAAGAGTGGACACCCACTAAAGACCCAACTGACATGCTGGGGAAAGGCACCCAAGAACAACTCTTTTGAGTTGACTACCTGGTGGTCCATTGGTTAAGACTCTGCAAGGGGGAAGGGGAGGGTGGGATGGATTGGGAGATTGGGATTGACATATATGCACTACTATGTATAAAATAGATAACTAATAACCTACTGTAGGTTATTAGTATTATTATTAATAACCTACCTACTTAGAATAGGCAAAAGTAATCTAGAATAACTAATAACCTACTGTAGAGCACAGGGAACTGTACTCTGTACTCTGTGGCGACCCAAACGGGAAGGAAATCTAAATAAGAGGGGATATATGTATACGTATAACTGATTCACTTTGCTGTACGGCAGAAACTGACACAGGAGTGTAAAGCACCTTCCCCCCCCCCGCCCCCAAAAAAAGACTCCATGCTTCCAGTGCAATCCCTGGTCGGGGAACTAAGACCTCACTGGAGGTCTAAAGCCCCACACCCGAGTACTCACCCCAAAGGGATTAGCATCTGAAATGCGACTGAAAGCAAATAGGAACAGCACATTGTAATGAAAAGCAGGTTCAGAGGAAACTTTACATTTTTGCTAGTAACAGGAAATATGTCATACTTTGAAGACTAGAGAGAAAATCACTGGATGGTGTTAGGGCCCCTACATACTACCATCAGTGAAACTGTGGGCAGATCATTTGATTCCTCTGCATTTCATATTTTTGCTTTTAAAGAAATATCTTTTATTGTGCAAGTAGTAAAGTTCAAGTTTGAGAAATTTAAAATTGTCAATCAGAAAAATTATCTGACCACCAAGAGCACTAGGTATGATTGCTGGGTTAAGAGACTATATAGCCTGATATACCGTGATAATAATGTACATGTCTGTGTTCCTAAAATATTCATTTTAATATGCCTGATAAATATGCATGGTAAAATTATTTAAGGCATTAAATAATTCATTGTCTACTTTTTGTTTTGTTTTGTTTTTTTGCATATGCGGGCCTCTCACTGTTGTGGCCTCTCCCATTGTGGAGCACAGGCTCCGGATGAGCAGGCTCAGCGGCCATGGCTCACGGGCCCAGCTGCTCCACGGCATGTGGGATCCTCCCAGACCGGGGCACGGACCCGCGTCCCCTGCATCGGCAGGCAGACTCTCAACCACTGCGCCACCAGGGAAGCCCTCATTGTCTACTTTTTAAGATTAAGTAGTGTAACAGATCGAGGAAAATATTCTTTCTTATTATTTCTGCATAAATTGTAACATATGCAAATACCTAAATCCCAAGTATATAAGTAGCATTATCCAATACAATTTACTACTTACAGTTTAGAAAAGTGTAGAATTGGGACCTCTCCAAAAAAGAGCCATTCAACCTTAATAACTAGGGGAAATGTAGTCAGGTGAGTTAGTGAAAATGGGATATTCATACAAAGTGAGGCACTTGGTTGCTCTACCTTTAGTTATTTTGACGTATGCTGAATAACCATTCACTTAATTCATCTGTAGAAATACATTTTCATATTTGACCACCAGGAGGCAGTATAGGCTTAGTTGTGATAATATGTTAAAACGTGTAAACTTTATTTTTTTAAGTTTGGGCTTCCTCACTCTTCCCCGTCCCCACCCCTGCCCTGCACGTCTCTTCGGAAATGACTATAATTTGCCATCGATGGATTTTTTTGTTTGTTTTTTTGTGTGTGTGTGTTGGTTTTTTTTTTTTTTTTTTTTTTTTTTTTTGCAGTACACAGGCCTCTCATTGTTGTGGCCTCTCCCGTTGCGGAGCACAGGCTCCGGTCACGCAGGCTCAGCGGCCATGGCTCACGGGCCCAGCCGCTCCGTGGCATGTGGGACCCTCCCGGACCGGGGCGCGAACCCGTGTCCCCTGCATCGGCAGGCGGACTCTCAACCACTGCGCCACCAAGGAAGCCCCATCAATGGATTTTAAAAATCTGAACTAGGAAAGAAAACTACTGCCTGCCTTATGTCTTACATGTATCAGTCGAATCCTCAGTGTGACGTCTGCTTTTAATTCTGTACGTTTTCACACCTTTTCAGCTTTATTATTTGGACTTTATCATTTGGTTTCCTAGAAGTTGAACACATCACAAAATAAACCCATACCTAGAGTTGTTCAAACAGAAGAGTGTGTCGCCTTAGAATATTCAGGACCTAGAAGAATTCTCGCAGCCCGTGCTGCCAGCACTGTGAGTAATGCTGAGCAAATACTGAGCTAGAAGTCTCGTAATTCTCTGAGCCAGTGACAGAACCGTCATTACTAAATCGTCAGGCTGAATTGCCTCAGGTTTCTCTAAGATGCTCTAATAATTCTTCAGCTTCATTAGGCATTTTAGGTCACAGAGACCTGGGACTATTTGCCCTGCTATTTTTGAAGAACTTTTTGCAACCAAGAGGCAGAAATGTTTTCCCAATAGGCTATTAAGAAATCCTACGCGGTATCTGGATGGATTCTAAATATGGATTCTTAAGGGTCTTCCCATCACTGGTAGACTGGCTTGTGGAAGGCGTGTTCTCAGTTCCTATATCCTGGGTACAGAACGATGTCTTACTAAGGTGAATTGTTTGACGTAAATGCAGTAGCAAATGAGCCTGATGTCTGTTTCAGCTCTGAAGTGCCTGGTGGAAAATTACCGTGAAACAAGTTCCACGGAGATAGGAAAGCTGGACATGTCTAAAATGCTCAAATCAGAAACGGAGATATTTTCCAGAATCTTCTTAATTTCTCTTCATTTACACAACAGAAGTCATTTAGAATCCTGTCTCTTCATTTACATCATCTTGTGATGCTTCCTATTGAGGACCTCAGGTCTGAAATTCCAAAATCACATATAGGTGTTGTCTTAGTAATAAAACCTTCAGCTTTCACATGGAAATATAACATAGTTCTTAAATAGGTGATAAGAAAATATATATATAATTAACTCACAATATATTCCAATAGGATTTTGTGCATTTTATTGGAGGCGGAGGGGTTGGATGACAACTTGGTATTTATTCCAGCACCATTTGTTGAAAAATTCTGCTTTTGTCTGGTGTTCTGAAATGTTTTTAATGAATACAAAATTCCTGTAGGTACTTGAATAAATCTGTGGGTCCTGTAATCATTTTTTGTGCTAGGACCACCGAGTTGTAATGTACTGGTCTTTTTTTTTTTTTTTTTTTAAGTTTCCTTTATTTATTTATTTATTTATTCATATTATTTATTTATTTATATTATTTTTGGCTGCGTTGGGTCTTTGTTGCTGCGCGCGGGCTTTCTCTAGTTGCGGTGAGTGGGGGCTTCTCTTGTTGTGGAGCTCGGGCTCTAGGCACGTGAGCTCAGTAGTTGTGGCTCGCGGGCTCTAGAGCACAGGCTCAGTAGTTGTGGTGCACGGGCTTAGTTGCTCCGCGGCATGTGGGATCTTCCCGGACCAGCAATGGAACCCGTGTCCCCTGCATTGGCAGGCAGATTCCTAACCACTGTGCCACCAGGGAAGTGCTGTAGTTACTGTCTTAATAACATATATTAAAATTGTTTAGCTTGTCCATTATTGTTGTTATTCTCTTTCAAGTTATTCCAGGCTATTCTTGCATGCTTACTTTTCTGGATGAATTTAGAATAAGTTTATCAAGTTCCAAGCAAACGCATATAACAGCAATGAGACATCTGTTTGTATTTTGTTTGGATAGCATCTGAATTTGTAGATTTAATTCAAATATTGAATCATATTTTAATAACAATTCAAATAATTCAATATATAAATTTCAAATATTGAGTCTTCCTATTCAAGAGCATCTAATATCTTTGCACATTTTAAAAATATTTTGGTTGTGCTACTGCATGATTTTCTATCTTACTTTTATTGTTTTAAAGTACCAGTTCTTGGTTTTATTTATCAATTCTACTACTTATCTTTCATATATCTGTTGTAAACATTTTAATCCTCTTTATTTTTAATCTGAGTTAAGTGGTTAATTCAATGTTTTATTCTACTTCTTTTAGTAAGTATAAGTTCCTAGGCCTATTAATTTTTCTATAAATATGGTTTTAGACAAGTCACATAATTTTTGATATCTAGAGTTTTTATTTTCATTTTCTAGGGATTCTGTACTATCAATTTCAGTATCCTGCTTTACACAAGAATAATTAAGGCAGCACTTAAAAATGTCCAGGTGGTTAAAATTTTTAATTTTTATTTTTCTACTTTCTATTTTTCACATAATTAATGCAATCTATATTCTTTCTATTTATTAAAATATACTGAAGAATTTTTTGTGTGCTAAGATAGGATCTTATTTCTATAAATGCTTAATGATGTTTGAAAATAAGGTGTCATAACTGTTCTCAGACTATTAAATTCAGCATATACCTATTAAATCAACCTTATTTATTGTCTTTTTCATAGCCTTTAAACAAGTATTTGGGACCCCTGCTGTAGACAACTTAAAAGTATAAGAGAATATTAAAAAAGAAATCACACACCATCCCATAAAACTTAGATTATTACTATTAACATTTTAGTTTATTTTCAACTGTTTCCTAAGGATATTTTATTTAATCATTCTATGCAGTATTAAATATTATTTTTCATTTATTTCTACATGAGTATTTCCTATGTTGTAAAAGAAGAACATTTTAATTAACATTAACATTTTAATGGATATACAGCATTCCAATATATCCAAGTCATAACTGACCTAACCCTCTCCCTGTTGTAAAACACTTGGGTTGTTTCCAACTGTTACTATAATTAATCCTGTTATGAGAACCTCTGTACTGGATCTTGGAAGTATCTCTATTTTTTTATATTAAAGTCCTGGAGAGTGAATTATAGGGCCAAAGAGTACAAACAATTTTAAGATTTTTAAAATGTATTGCCAAATTACTTTACAGATAAATTTCACCAAAATATAAACCCACAAATTCGTGCTACACTGCACATTTACCAGCATTGAACGTGAACACTATTTTAATCATTCCAGTTGGATAATCAAACCTAAGCTCATTGTCATAATTTCCATTTTCAATGAGCCTGAATATTTCCTTATGTTTGTAGCCATTGACCTCTTCACAGGATTTATGTTGCCATAATCTTAATATAATAGGTCCATAGGGACCTGTATTCAAAGTTCCCACCAACTTGCAAATGAACTTTCAGTGTGCATCTCATTTGTAACTTAGAAGCTATTTATATTAGCTATAGGTTAGAATGGAACAAGAGAGCTGGCACACTACCAAACTCTATCAGAACTACCCAAAAGAACTTTCTGCAAAGTTGGAGATGCTTACATTTGTACTGTTCCTTATGGTAGCCACTAGCAACATGTGACCATTGAGCTCTTGAAATGTGGCTAATGTGACCAAGGAACTGAATTTTTTATTTTATTCCATTTCCAGTAATATAAATTTTAATTTTAATAGCCACAGATAGCTAGTGGTTATCACATTTGACATCACAGCTCTCAGCCATTTGCCCATCTTAGGGAATGGGTCAGTCTAGGCTTTGTAATTGGCCTACTAAATCCATAAGCAAGAGGGGAAAAAATAAGATCATGGGGCAAACTACAGAGTGTGGGTCAAGCTCAGTAAATGTAGTATAGACTCAATATATTTTTGTTGGTTTTTGAATTGAAGTGGCCATGTTAATCTAGCATATTCATGTACAATAGTAATTAATACTTCTTCAGTGCTTACCCATGTACCGATCTGTGTCCCAATGCTTTTCACATATTAACACACAATCCTCACAGTAAGTCTTTAACATAGCTGCTCTCAGTTTCTCCATTCTACAGATTAAACAACTGAGGCACAAAAGGACACTTGCCTAGGGGCATATAGCTAATAAGTGCCAGAGCCAGGATTCAAGCCCAGCTGGTCTGACTCCAGAATCCACGCTTTTGTTTTATTTTTTATTTTTTTATTTATCTATTTTTGGCTGCGTTGGGTCTTCATTGTTGCGCGTGGGCTTCCTCTAGTTGCAGCAAGCGGGCCTACTCTTCGTTGTGGTGCGCGGGCTTCTCATAGCTCTGCCTGAATTTCTTGTCTGGCCTCTGATCAATTTCTATTGATTGGGGGAGGCCAAGAACCCTGGTCGGTATCAAAAACCCTGTGCAGTCATATTCAAGACTATAATTTTCAGTATTATTCCAAACTCAGGTCTGGCTGCTTGCCTCTCAAAAATCAATACTGGAGAGAGGCAAATGCTGGTGGACAGGAAGGTTGCTTTTAATCAGAATGCTGGCAATCTGGGGAGATGGTAGACTCACTGTCTGCAAAACAACAACTCTGAAGATTCTGTTCAGCTGTGAAGGTTTTTAAAAGCAAAAAGGGAAGCAATCTCAATGAATCACTGAGATAGGGGGTCACAGCTGTTGCCGTCCCCCACTGTGTACAGGCTGTTGACTTCTTGTGATCTTTCTTTAGATGCTATCTTGTTCGCACAGCTTGTTTATGAGATTACTGAAGGGGAGGCTGGGAAGAGGTCTGGTCCTCTATTAATGATTTAGTCTCCATTTCTACTTCTTTGATCTATGGAAACAACTAGCAAATTAGGCAAGGTATTGTGTGATCAAAAGATTTTGAAAGGTGTGCTAGGGCCAGAGATGAGTAGAGCATGGGGTGCCTGGTTTAAGGTTAGTGACAAGACCAAGGGGCCTCCTGCAGAGAGCTCTTTCCTGCCAAAAGCTGCTTACAATATCAGAGAGGCAAACGTTTAAAACCTGATTCTGCCACCTACTAGTAGTGTAGTACTAGATCATTTGATTAACCTCCCTGAGCCTTGGTTTCTTCATCTATTATGAGGCCACATTATTGGCCAGAGTGCTGAAGACAATCTGTGAGACAGCAAAGTTCCAGAGGCTTGTCACACAAAGAGAGGATGAGCCCAGAGACAAAATGGCATCAGCAGTCATCAGACCAGGATGAACTCAGAAAAAGACCAAACCCCGAATTGGGTTAACAGGGTTGCAGGGACAAAGCAAACGCAGCAACAGCTAGGATGAAGAAGTAATTTCAGATGCATGCCAAAGTCACAGTAAAAGAAAGATGATGTACCTGTCAGAACTCAAAACAAGCTAGGGGCAGGACAGGAATAAAGATGCAGACGTAGAGAATGGACTTGAGGACACGGGGAGGGGGAAGGGTAAACTGGGACGAAGTGAGAGAGAGGCATGGACATATATACACTACCAAATGTAAAAGAGATAGCTAGTGGGAAGCAGCCGCAGAGCACAGGGAGATTAGCTCAGTGCTGTGTGACCACCTAGAGGGGTGGAATAGGGAGGGTGGGAGGGAGGGAGACGCAAGAGGGAAGAGATATGGGAACATATGTATGTGTATAACTGATTCACTTTGTTATAAAGCAGAAACTAACACAACATTATAAAGCAGTTATACTCCAATAAAGATGTTTTAAAAATAAAATAAAAATGTGGAAAAAATAAAATAAAATACCAACCCCGCCTAGCACAGTTATTTGGAGAAACAAGGGATTAATGCAAACGAAAACATTATTATGCAAACTAACATCCTGTAACATTAAATACCCATTAGTGTGCTTTCAGTGCCCTAATCAAGTATCTTAGGAGAGAGATTTTACTTACCTCATTATCTTAGGAAATATAAATGTATCTAGTATTCAAATTAATAGTTATTCTAAGAGGATGTCTTTGCTGCATAAATTAAACAGGATTAAGACATGAAATCTCAGCACTTGTTCATTATTTAGGATTTTTATGTATTCTACTTTCTCTGATGGATATTTACTTTTGTCAGGGAATGGGAAATTTCCCCTGGACCCCTCTTGAGTTCTTGTGGCTAGACTAATAAGAAAATTAACACAAGACAGATTAACAGGTGAAAAAAATAAAAAACAAGTATTAATTCATGCTCATGGAGGTCTCATAGAAATGGGACCTAAGAAGTGGCCAAAGCAGGCAGGTTTTATAATTTTTAGACCAAGAAACAATACATTTGTGAGGAATTGACAGGACAAAAAACTTAGGCTTTGGGCGCTCAATTAGTGAAGAATCTAAACAGTGTTTGGACTTGGGGTAGTAAATTTAAAAAGAAATATGGTTTGTTTATATAGGCTTCTCCACTCAAATTCCCCGTCTCTGACAGTAAGGATGTCCTTCCACCTCTAGATGCGGAGAGATCAACTTTCACAGGGGAGACTTATTTCCTGCTTTTCTGGGAGACAGAGAAGGGTCAATTTTCTTCTTGGATTGGCTGCTTCTCCAGCAACTTCTATTCAAAGTAATCCATATGCAATTGTGGCATATTTGGGGGAGGCCTGGCCTGAGCCCCAACTCTTTGTTTTTTAATATATAGCAATTGAGTTGTTCTTATACTAGATCAAGGGTCATCAATCATGTATGCCAAAGTTAGCCACAGGGAATAACGATTTGTTGTGACTTTAGGCTGCTTACTTCTTCTAGATACGTCAGCGCCACTTAAGAAAGGGTGTGCAATGCAGTGACTGATATAAACAGACTAGCATTTTATTGACCCAAGTTAAACTCTAGCTCCACCACTTGGTATTTGGGTAAACTCTGGTACATTATGCCTTCTAAGCGTCAGTTTCTTCTTCATTTGTAAAGGCACATAAAAGAAAAATACCATGTTGCATAATGGGGGACCACAAAGAGTTAAGTGTCCCAGGTAGGTGGTTATAAAATGAGGCAGAAGAGGTAACTAGGAGCATAGGGGTCTGGTCATGGATCTGTAAGTCATTTCTAGAAAGCTTAGAATTTAGTCAAAGGCTGCCAACTTTTTCAAATGTGAGAACCCCCTTTTAACATTGATGAATTTAGGGCCTCCACATGATGGTAACTGTGCTTTTAATATTCACATACATTAAAAATACACAATGTCTGGGCTTCCCTGGTGGCACAGTGGTTGAGAATCTGCCTGCTAATGCAGGGGACATGGGTTCGAGCCCTGGTCTGGGAGGATCCCACATGCCGTGGAGCAACTAGGCCCGTGAGCCACAACTACTGAGCCTGTGAGTCTGGAGCCTGTGCTCCACAAGAGAGGCCGCGATAGTGAGAGGCCTGCACACCGCGATGAAGAGTGGCCCCCACTTGCCACAACTAGAGAAAGACGTCGCACAGAAACGAAGACCCAACACAGCAAAAATAAACGAATAAATAAATTAATAAACTCCTACTCCCAACATTTAAAAAAAAAGAAAATACACAATGTCAAACATTACCACAAGTTCACCACAATTGAGGACATTATTATTTATATTACTAGTCATAACCTGCATCTACAACCTTTTGAAAAACAATCATGTAATTATGTATGACGTATTATTATTTTTGTTGAAGTATAGTTGATTTACAATAATTGTGTTAGTATCAAGCAAAGTGATTCAGTTACATGTATTTCTTCATACTATATTCCATTATAGGTTATTACAAGATATTGAATATAATTTCCTGTGCCTATGCAGTAAATCCTTGTTTATCTATTTTATGTATAGTAGTGTGTATCTGTTAATCCCATACTCCTAATTTGTCCCTCTTTCCCTCCCTCTCCCCTTTGGTAACCATAAGTTTGTTTTCTATGTCTATGAGTCTGTTTCTGTTGTGTATGTAAACTTATTTGTATTATTTTCTAGATTCCACATACAAGTGATATCATATAGTATTTGTTTTTCTCTATCTGACTTACCTCACTAAGTATAATATTCTCTAGGTCCATCCATGTTGCTGAAAATGGCATTATTTCATTCTTTTTATGGCTGAGTAGTACTCCATTGTATATACAGAACACATCTTGTTTACCCATATTCATTTGTCCATGGACACTTAACTTGCTTTCATGTCTTGGTTATTGTAAGTAGTGCTGCTATTACAGCACTATTATTGGGGTGTATGTATCTTTTCAAATCAGAATTTTTATTTTTTCCAGATATATACCCAGGAGAAGGATTGCTAAATCATATGGTAGCTCTACTTTTAGTTTTTTAAGGAACCTCTATAATATTTTCTATAGTGGATATTTTTTCAGATTATAATCAAATTTTGCACCCAGCATAGATCTGCAAACATTAACCAAAATATCAAAATATCATCAAAGGTTTATAGGCTACAAACTGGGTACTCTACTCTAGTCCATGAAAAGTCAATGAAGCTTTCAAACCCTAGAGAGAGATGGTCAGAATTGCACGACAGAGCAAGACCCTGGACAAGGAGAGCTGAAGTGGGTAGGGGGTCAGTTGTTCATTTGAGATTTTCTGCACGAGGGCAGTGAAAATGTGAAATACTCAAGAGTTAACTGATAGCATAGGAACAGTGAAGGAAGGGGAAAAGTGAAGGCTAAACACAGGAATGACCAGTGAATGCTGATGGCATTAGCAAGTAGGAGGAGGCTTAGAATGGAAGGTGGTCAGTTCGTTCTGGACATGCTGATTGGAGCTGCCGTGAAGTCGGAAGATGCACAGTGGACAGTAAGTAAACACTCCAAAGTTGGAGGAGTCCACGGCGCAGAGTGATAGCCTCAAGCTTATGAGGTCACACGGGGAGAGTGTATAGAGTGAAAAAGAGGGATTATAGCATGAATTGTGGGAAAGGCCAAGATTTAAGGGGTCAGAAAGGGAAAGGAGAGTGTGAATGAGACAGAGAAGGAATAGGGGCATCAAGGAAAGACGGGAAAGTTTGGGACCCTTGAGTTCATGGTGAGGAGAGAGTCTGAGTAGAAAGGAACAGTGCAGTTCCTGCAGGATCATGCATCACCATGGGCGGCCGCTACAAAGTAAGAAAATGAGACTGATGGAGTGAGAAACAGCTCTAGAGACAACCTAGTCCAGTCAGAGCCCTCATTTTGCAGATAGGAAGTTGAAGTTCAGAGAGTTTTGGTGTCCACCATGGGTGAACTATAAACGGCAGATCTGGAATCAGGGTCAAGTCCTGTAACAGCAAGACCAGGACTCACCAACTGGTACTGAAATCTGAGGGCATCAAGTGCCTGAGAGAAGTAGCCAGGTTGTTTTAAGATCAAAACTAAAGATGGTATAGTCCTTACGAAACCACTTTCATTTCTAGGGATTTTTTGGTCTGAGCATTTTATCAACTTCAGCTTACTGGCTTTGCCTAATTTGCAAATCTGTAAAGCCTGCACTGGTGTTTTATCCCAACACAGAGATACTGTGTGTCCCTCACATGGCTCCAGGTCACAGTGACAGCAGAAGCCACTGCACAGGAAAGAGACAGCTATGAGACAACTAATGCATAATTGCAGCACCTGCCTAGCACTTAAGGCCTGGCCTAGCCTTCTCTCTCTACCCCCAAAGTGTGTGTGTGTACGCACATGCGCGTGTGGGTATCAACAGAGATGTTTAGATATATGCAACACTTCTATATTAGGGAAATTCTTATGTTGAATAATCCTGTGGTAAATATAAACAATTTGGAAGGGGAATGCCAAGTTTGTTTCCACCTTTTACGGCAAAGCTAGTGGAGTGAATGTATTGCAGTCACTATAAGTGTATACCTTTCACAGTTTTGACAGATATTTATGAGAATTTAACATATTGATTCAAAAAGTTTGAATATCATAAGTTTCATAAAGTTGAAACATTTTAAGGTCTTCCTTTTTGAATGGTGTTTGTGGACTTTTTTAATGGAAAGTATATGAGGTTTTTAGTTTTTTTTTTTTTTGAGAGCACAAAATATTTTATTTAACAATTTGTATTTAGGAAACATAGCAGCTTCCTCCTCAGAGGAAGCTTCTTGAGTCAAAAGTCGCTGGCAATCAAACACAGAGAACGACGGGCAGGGCTGAGGAGGAAGCTGAGGGCGCCAGGTGGGTCTTGGCCCAGGAACTGCACCGATTGCTGATCCTGGGACGCGAGAGACTTCCTGTCAACAAGGTCGGCCTCTCCCAAAGGGACGGATCAGTGAAACATTCTGGAACTGAAATGATGGTTTCAAAGTCCCTTCTGGGTTTAATCTTATGAAATTCTATTCACAGTGGATTCTGGGAGGCCCTAATCCCTATGGCTGTTTAATAGGGAAATCTTATCAGAATCTAAATTTCACATAACATCTATACTTAAAATGTTTCCTTGCAGAAACTTTCTTAAAATTATTTTCTCAACTCCTGGACTAAGAATCATTTTATAAGCAAACACTATCACTTCCCTACAAAGTAGTTTTGCCTTCTCTCCCCGAAAACTGAGAGCTTTTTAACAATATACCAATTTCATTTGGAACAATCTTCTGACTTGAACATTATTCTTTTGATCTTTCTTTATATTCACCAGCAGAAAAACAATGCAAGGGCATATCATTTATCTTTTGACTATAGAGAATTTTATTCTGTCTAGTAAGTCATTCTGTAGCCTCAAGTCACCTAGCTTTTAAAAAGGCAGACTGCTTCAAAGAAACCAGCTGATTTTCCTAAAGATGCATTATTCATGACCCTAGCTCTTCAACTAAGCTTTCTTGGATCTATGTGAAATAAACACAACCTATTTCGAAATAAATTCCTGGCTACTGAACTGAGATACTGAAAACACACTCCTCTCCTGCCAGGGCCGTCATCTCAAGAGTAAGTGTGTAAACCAACTGGAGTGTCAAGAAGCACCTGGGAGTCTATGCTCTGCCCACAACCTCCCTCACGGCAACTGCTAAGCGACGTACCTATCAGACACCGGGCACAAAGACAGCACAGACTCCAACTTTTCTAAGTACAGAATCTAACACATTTAGATGTTAAAGAAGGGAGTGTCTAAACACTGCAAAAAAATGACAAAGAGCAAAAGGACACTCGGAAAAGATGTTTACAGTAGCAAGAAGGAACCGCATTCAAATTTGCACACCTACCCTAGAGTACCCTAAACTTTCCGTACAATTTTGAGACTTACAGCAGTAACTGCTCTTAAGGGTGTATGAGTCACAAAGAACAAGAAAGAATTGATTTTTTTTTTTTTTTGCCTCTTGCTGTATCTTTATAAGATAACAGCGCCTGGAACCCTAAGAAAGGGCAGGGGTGAAGAAAACTGCAGGGAGGCTGAAACTTGCAAAAGTATCAAACTAGGAACAACTGTCTGTGACTCAGTTTGCTTCTTGATGTATCCGGGGATGGGAAATACCTCTCTGGTTAACATCTGCATCACATGTATTTAAAACAAAATCTTAATAAGCAACTCACAATCTCCAAACTGGTTAACGCTTTTCAGGTAAAGGGGCAACAACTGATTTTAAATGGCTGTGTCATGTCCAGGCGCTCTACCATAGTACTTCCATCACGCAAAGGGCAGGCCGGCTTACACATTCCTCTGCCCCTTGACACAAAACACAGTGCTCGACCTCGGCTGCAACCTCTTGGTCACCTCGCCACTATGTTACCAGTAGACGCAATAGGACTGGTCCTTGGTTCAGATGTCAATCTACCTCGTTGCCCGCATGGCTCAACAGAAGCCTTTCAGCCAATGAACGCAGAACTTCAGAACCTTGGAAGCCAAGGGCACGCTGAACTCCTACAGAGATTCCTTGTTCCTACTGCTTAAAAAGTTGCAGGTCTGGCTTTTCTTCCAGCCTTTGCAACACAACCCCACATTGAGGCCACCCACTGAGGTTAGTGTCCACGCAGCTGAGCCGGCAGCCTGTGCAGGCGGGGGCCACGTGGGCCTGAGCGGTCAGGCAGCCAGAGGGTCCTTCCGGCCCGCCCAGCCCGCAGGCCCCCACGACCTGCGCTCCCGGCCTCCGACGCCGTGCGCGGACACGGCAGCCACCTGGGCACCCCCGGCTCCGAGTTTTGCTTTTGATCTCGAGTGCAATGGAAAGAAGTAGACTGTACACCATGTGAAACGAGCCTTCCAGAAAAAAAGAAATCAGTTCCTGTCCCACAGATTCTGAAAAACGCATGGAACACAATTCACAAAAAAACAAGCACCCCAGTAATTTGCAGGGAACAAAAACACAAGGCAAGGAGTGTAAGAGATGTCTTGCCTTCACTGGGAAACAAGAGTGTTACTGAGTGCAAGCTCGTAGTGCTCACTGCACGACAGGCCGGTAAATCCAGAGACAAGGCTTTGGGACAAGGAGTTGTGGCTTTATTCACAAAGCCCACAGACTGAGAAGATGGTGGACTAGTGTCCCAAAGGACCATCTTCCCCGACTTAGAATTCAGGACTCTTTTATACTGAAAGGGGAATCCTGGTTCCACCAGACTCCAGAGGAGGTGTGTGAATTTCTCCCTTCCTGTGGCCATTCACCGGTGTGCCTGGTCAGGATGTTTCCTGGGAGCTAAAGGAAGGTATTTACTTAATGCTCATTACCTGGGGAGCAGGGTTAGGGTTAGGGTTAGGGTCCCCAGCCATTGTGTATAACTGAAGCTTCCAGGCACCATCCCTTTAGTGATGAACTTGTGATAGAGCCCAAAGGTTCTTCCCTATTACAGAAGCTGCTAGGGTGAAGGGTTGTACTCTGTTACTGCAGCAGTGGTGGGGAGGGGAGTTCTCTCTGATTTACAGAGCAGTATTTACTATGAAGTGATGGCACAGGTTTTGCTAAAGTTTCTCATATTTTCTCACATAACCCCGATTGTTTAATTATATATATATATATATATATATATATATATATATATATATATATATATATATATATATATATATATATATATATTTGTGTGTGTGGTACACGGGCCTCTCACTGCTGTGGCCTCTCCCATTGCGGAGCACAGGCTCCGGACCCGCAGGCTCAGCGGCCATGGCTCACTGGCCCAGCCGCTCCGCGCCATGTGGGATCTTCCCAGACAGGGGCACGAACCCGTGTCCCCTGCATTGGCAGGCGGACTCTCAACCATTGCACCACCAGGGAAGCCCTAATTATATTTTAATATAACTATTCAATGATAAAACACACTATAATCAAGAGCTATGAAGCCATGATACAAACTTGCCACTTCCATTCCCCCAGGGTTTTTGAGGGGGGAGGAACTTAGTAGAAAATAGTTTTAATTCAATAAAGGGGAAGAAAGATGTCAAAACACTGTAGCAATTTACATGTGAATTTAGTTAGGTTTCACAAACGTATTGAAGATAATTTATTTCCATAGGTTGAAATTTTTAAGGTCTAAAATTATATTCAGCTCTTGGAGGAATCTGTGCTCATGGCAAACTCTAAAACCTCTTCCACACAGAGAAAAGACAGTGGCTTTCAAAATGGATTAAAATACACAGATCAAACCAGATATCACAAGTAATACTGTTTTATTGTCACCATGTTACTGCTCCCTTGGCCTCAAATGAAATAAATTTCCAAACATAAATCACCTAGAGATCAGTACTGTTCCTGAGCATTTCTCTGTGTTGGAGAGAAAGCACACGTGTGGACTGTGTACCCTGAAAAAGGCACTATATTGGTTCTCGTGGAATACAGCTACCCCTGCCCCTGTAGTTACAAGAGAAGTGACGGTGTGTCTCAGGAACCACGCAGTAATCTGAGCTCAAGCCGAGTCTGGCTGCTGCTCTCACAATGACGTTCCAGGTCAAATCACTTCATTCACTTGTTTCATTATCTTAAAAAACTTATAGTAGTACATCACTGCAGCAAGAACTCCAGTATTATATTTATAACTCTAATTTCCTGAGAAAGGTACAAGTTCTTCTAATTGGTCCACTAGCAGAATTCTCCTAGCCTAGTGTCATGAGAGGTAATTTCCTTATGGGCTACTAAGAAGATGCCTTAGCAAGACCGAGGTTTATTTGAAACTTTAGAGAAAAAATTCTTTCCAAAGACACATAATTGATACTTTAAAATAAAACAGGATACTCCTTCGTATATTGGAAAAAGCAGATTAGGTCACTGAGGTGATATCTTTAGTACAAAACCATCTATAAAATTTTGTTAAGAATTAAGCAATTTATTTCTCTTGAGATATACAGTCAAATGCCTAAGCTAAAGACTATTCAGTTACATTTTCTCTAATGCAATGAATTAGAATAAACAATAGAATAAATAATTACCATTGCAATTTCCTAAGATAATTAAAACACAACAATTTTTTAGGAAAATTTTAATTTCTTTGAAAGAAGTTTAAATATTCCTGGAAAATAAAAACTTTGCCAATCTCAACATTCTTTTCAAGAAATTTTTATCTTTCCAGTTAAATTATAACAAATATAACCAGTCTAAATTATAACAAAAATCGTGGTAGTGACTCTGGCTCCTGCTAAGATATCATATATTGAAAAATACATTTATGTATTAGGAGGCATAAGTGTACATTGGGAAATCTTTGAGAGCCATCGATTTAATAGCACTTGACCTATAAAGGTCAAAAGTTGACCAAGTTTATTATTTATTTATGATTATCATAGTTTAAAACTTGCATATATCATATAATACTTTTTGTTATGTATAAAATAATGATTATTCATTATTATATATCTGGATTAAAAGACAAACCTCAACACATACAAAGAATAACCACAATAAAATCCTGCCAATCACTTTTTTACTTTGAAAAGTTTAAAAAACACACAAGGTCAGAGAGTAATGCAATACATATTCATCTACCCACACACAGAATTAGCAAAAGTTAATATTGTATAAAAATTTTTGTTCCTGGGCTTCCCTGGTGGCGCAGTGGTTGAGAGTCCGCCTGCTGATGCAGGGGACATGGGTTCATGCCCCGGTCCGGGAAGATCCCACATGCCACAGAGCGGCTGGGCCCTTGAGCCATGGCTGCTGAGCCTGCATGTCTGGAGCCTGTGCTCTGCAACGGGAGAGACCACAACAGTGAGAGGCCCACGTACCGCAAAAAAAAAAAAAAAAAAAAAAAAGATTGGAACCTACCAAACAGATATTCTACTTCCAAAGACACAAAGAAGAAACCACAATGAGATGGTAGGAGGGGTGCACTCATGATATAATCAAATCCCATACCCCCTGGGTGGGCGACCCACAGACTGGAGAACAATTATATTGCAGAAGTTCTCCCACAGGAGTCAGGGCTTGGAGTCCCATGCCAGGCTCTCCAGCCTGGGGCTATGGCATTGGAAGAGGAAACCCCAGAGAATCTGCCTTTAAAGGCCAGTGGGGCTTGACTGCAGGAGCTCTACAGGGCTGGGGGAAACAGACTCCACTCTTAGAGGGTGCACACAAGGTCTCACATGCACCAGGACCCAGGGCAAAAGCAGTGACCCCATAAGAGCTTGGGCCAGACCTACCTGCTGGTCTTGGAGGGTCTCCAGGGGGGCAGGGGGGCAGCTGCGGCCCATCCTGGGGACAAGGACACTGGTGATCGAGGTACCAGGAAATATTCATCAGCGTGAGCTCCTCTGGAGGCTGCCATATTGGCACCAAGACCTGGTCCCAAGCAACATCCTGCAGGCTCCAGTGCTGCGACGCCTCAGGCCAAACAACCAAGAGGGCAGGAACTCAACCCCACCCACCAGCAGGCAGACTGCCTAAAGTCTTCCTGAGCCCACACCCACCTCTAGACACTCCCCTTGACACGGCCCTTCCCACCAGGGGGACAAGACCCAGCTCCGTCCACCAGTGGGCAGGCACCAGTCTCTCCCGCCAGGAAGCCTGCATAAGCCTCTAGACCAGCCTCACCCACCAGGGGGAAGACACCAGAAACAAGAGGAACTACGACTCTGCAGGCTGCAAATGCAGATCAGAACCAACCTTGGGACAAGCTCATCCCTGGCCCTTGGGTGATGAGAAGGGAGTGTACTGGTGGGGCACATAGGACATCCCCTACAGAATGACACTTCTCCAAGGTCGAGAAATTTAACTAAGCTATTACATACATAAAAATACAAATAGAAATTTAAACAAAATGAGATGGCAAAGGAATATGTTCCAGACAAAGGAATAAGGTAAAACCCCAGGAGAACAACTAAGTGACGTGTACGTAGCCAGTCTACCCAAGAAAGAGTTCAGAGTAATGATCATAAAGATGATTCAAGAACTGGGGAAAAGAATGGATACACAGAGTGAGAAGTTACAAGAAGTTTTTAGCAAAGAGTTAGAAAATACAGAGAACAACCAAACAGAGTTGAAGAATACAGTAATTGAAATAAAAAATACACTAGAAGGAATCAACAGCAGAATAAATGAGTCAGAAAAGCAGGTAAGTGAGCTGGAAGACAGAGTGGTAGAAATCACTGCTGCAGAACAGAATAAAGAAAAAAGAATGAAAAGAAATGAGGACAGTCTCAGAGACCTCCAGGACAACGTAAAATGCACCAACATTCACATTATAGGGGTCCCAGAAGGAGAAGAGAGAGAGAAAGGACCTGAGAAAACATTTGAAGAGACAATAGCTGAAAACTTCCCTGACACGGGAAAGGAAACAGTCACGCAAGTCCAGGAAGTGCAGAGTCCCATACAAGATAAACCCAAGGAGGAACATGCCAAGACACATAGTAATCAAATTGACAAAAATTCAAGATAAAGAGAAAATATTAAAAGCAATTCAGGAAAAGCAACAAATAACATACAAGGGATTCCCCATAAGGTTATCAGCTGGTTTTTCAGCAGAAACTCTGCAGGCCAGAAGGGAGTGACAGGATATATTTAAAGTGATGAAAGGGAAAAACCTACAACCAAGAATACTCTACCCAGCAAGGCTCTTGTTCAGATTTGATGGAGAAATCAAAAGTTTTACAGACAAGAAAAAGCTAAAAGAATTCAGCACCACCAAACCAGCTCTACAAGAAATGCTAAAGGAACTTCTCTAGGTGGAAAAGAAAAGGCCACAACTAGAAATAAGAAATGTACAAAATGGGAAAGCTCACTGGTAAAGGCAAACATACAGTAAAGGTAGGAAATCATCCTACCTAATATGATATCTATACCAGGAATCATGAGGAGAGTGCAAATGCAGGATATTGGAAATGCATTTGAAAGTAAGAGACAAGCAACTTAAAACAATCATAGAGAGAGAGAGATTGCTATATTTTATATCCAGGAAAACTGATCAACTCTCACTAATTCTAAAACATAACTACAAATTATTTTGAGTATAAATACACAGTCATATCACCTGTAAAGAATAGCAGTTTTCATTTGCTAGCCTTATTTCCTTTATTATTATTTTCGTTTCCAGTGCAACACTGAATAAAGTGGTGACAGCAGGTAATGTTGTCTTGTTCTTGCTATTAAAAGCCACCATTATTTATGATATTTGCTATAACATTTCTGGTAGCTACTTTTATGAGATAAAGGAATTTTATTTTATACCTAATTTGTTTGAGGTTTTCTTTGTTCTTTTTAGTCACGACTAGTTTTTGTACTTTATCAATTCTTCATCAGAAATAATGATGATTTTCCTTTTTATATTTTTATTGTAGTAATTTATGTTAATTTTTCGAATGTTTAACCTTTTATTTTTTGGATAAACTCAATTTGGTTGTGAATATCTACCCTACACATACTGGTTTCTCCAATATCACTAGATCCAGTTTAGTAATATTTTAAGATAGTATGTAAATTATAGGTAAATTTGGCTTGTGATTTTCCTTTTTTATACTGCACTTGGTAGTTGCCACGGGGATGATGAAATATAGCTCCTGTGCCTCTGGCTGCATCTGATGGTTTTTCTTGCCTAAGCTCTGCTCCTCTGGATTCTGCCATTCCCATGAGAACTGAGTAACTAGTCTGTAGCAGACCCCACCTGTCAGCTCTAATGGAGAGAGTTGGAGTGTGGACAGCTTTGCTCACCCTCCCATGAAGCCCAACCCACCCTCAGGGAGATCTAGGGAGCCTGGTCACACCTGGGATGAAGGGAGTGAAAAACAGATTCGGGTCATGCATGCAAAGTCCAACCTTTCAATTTTATCCATTTAACATAGATATACCTATACAGGATATAATATTTGTATATATGAGTTCTATATTTCTTTAATTTGAGCCGTTCAATCTAAACCGATGTACAGGTGTACAATGAGAAATTTAAATGCTTAGTTATTTTTCTCAACACAGTGTAAAATAACCCTCATCCGACAGTGGGATTTGCAAACTTTTGATGTTAATGGCTTTGCTCGCCTCCTGGCAGGGCAGTTCAGTACCCAATTTGTAACAGAGTCCGGAGGTTGAAAGTTACCTTTAAATACATGTACAAATAGTTGTCAAAAGTAATGTTATTAAAATACATTTATTATCCCTGAAGAAAAAAAGAAGAAAATCCATCACCACAGACCTTCTCAGTGATGCTGGTGTCCCCTCGCCAGTGGGTCCTTCTTGACCTGGTGAACTGTGCCCACTGGGTCTTCTGAGGAAGATATTACCATTCCTCATGCTCTGAATGCACCCCTTCCTCCTCATTCTGCCTCTTTACTTCTTTAGTGCAGCTCATAGCTTTCCAGTCTTCTGGGTGCCGATCTAAAAGGTATTACAACTGGTCATGCCAAAGGGTCAAAACCTTCAGGGTAGAGATAAAGGCAGATGCTGAGGACAAACATTGTTTCTGCAGCTTCTGTCCTCAAACAGGAGGAAACAGGCCACTTCTGTAGAAGGTTCAAGGGGATCTGTGGATTGAAGGTTCTCAAGTGCCTCTACTCAGACAGATCCATCTCATGTCCCAAGTGCCACTCTCCCCAAACAGAGCCCTGACCTTGGCACAGAGACTTCTCTGGGCTGAAAATTCAGCCTCCCGGCATCTCTTCCAATTGTACTTTTAAGTCCTGTGCCTAAGTCACGGTTTACCAGGACTTCTGCTTGCAGAAAGTGAAAGTCTCTTGAAATATTGTCAGAAAGGTTCTTTGGGCTTCCCTGGTGGCTCAGTGGTTAAGAATCTGCCTGCCAATGCAGGGGACACGGGTTCGAGCCCTGGTCCAGAAAGATCCCACATGCCGTGGAGCAACAAAGTCCATGTGCCACAACTACTGAAGCCCACACACCACAACTACTGAAGCCCGTGTGAGCCCGTGCTCCGCAACAAGAGAAGCCACCGCAATGAGAAGCCTGTGCATCGCAACGAAGCTTAGCCCCTGCTCACCGCAACTAGAGAAAGCCTGCGCACAGCAACGAAGACCCAACACAGCCAAAAATAAATAAATAAAAATTTTTAAAAAACTTCTTTGAATGTCACACTAAACTTGAGGTCGTTAATTAATATATCCAAGTCTGCCATTTCTTCTTGTCAGTAAATAATTGGCAGTTAGCAGCATACGTAGAATTCCATCACCCTTATAGGTACTATTTCCCCTGACCCGTTCAAATGCTCAAGAAATTTCAATATCTAGTACATCCTCTTTCATCTGTAGCACATCCCAATTCACCACAGGTGAAAGTCTTTGCAAATCTTATTGATACAGCAGTCTAGGGGCTATCAATATTTCATCCACCACCAATAATGGGATCCCCTTTTGCAATCCAGTTGAAATTAAGCAAATCCTATCTTTATGGTCTGTTTCATAGGCCCATGCATGGCACCACCTATCTTAGATGTGATTCCCAAGAAGCAGAGCCTGACAAGAAGATTGTTGTTCAAGATTCATTGAGTGGGGCTTCCCTGGTGGCGCAGTGGTTGAGAGTCCGCCTGCCGATGCAGGGGACACGGGTTCGTGCCCCGATCCCGGAAGATCCCACATGCCGCGGAGCGGCTGGGCCCGCGAGCCATGGCCGTGGAGCCTGTGTGTCCGGAGCCTGTGCTCCGCAACGGGAGAGGCCACAGCAGTGAGAGGCCCGCGTACAGCAAAAAAAAAAAAAAAAAAGATTCATTGAGTGAGTATTCTCATGAGGAGAGGAAGGAAGACGGGATGAGGAAGGGGAAAAAAAAGCTAAGAGGATTGTGGTTTCAGCCTGATCTCACAGGAAAGCTTGAGTGCACAAATCACCCTATAGGGTTGGTTACCCTTGAGGTAAGAAGACTGGCCTTTTGTGCCCCCTTGTCATTCAGACATTGGCTGCGGACTGCCCCTGGAGAGGGTGCAAAAGTTTCCAGGTGACCTGGGTACCATCATCACAGGGCATTTCTCCAGAGAAGTGGGGAAGCCCTGAGCTGTCAGTAGCCAACACTCACAGCAGCTGAGTCATGGGTGTGTTAGTCAAATAAAGAGATTCTGGGCAATGCAGCAAACACCGTGATCGCATTTCTAGGGTTGCCACTTATTCTACAATCAGGAGGTCACTTGCTTCAGAACTATCCTTTCACAGCTATAATCTGTCACCACAGTGAGAAAAAGACCACCCACAAGAAGCCACCACAAACAGAAAGTCCCTGTAACTTTGCTACCACTCTTGTCTCAATATTCAAGCCAAGCTGCTACAACCTGCATCCAAAAAAAAAGACACTCTCCACACTGCCTCTCAACATTGACAAAAAGTATCTCATGGTCTCTGAGACTCTGCTAACACTCCAGCGAGGGGAAGAAAGTTCCACATCTCTGCTTGCCAACAGAAGCTGCAAAAACAGCCAATCCAGATCCCTTGTGGACACGTATGACTGACTGAGCTTAAATCAGGGCTGGAATCTAACTGCGTGGGGCCTGGTAAACATTGTTGAGCTTCTTCAGCCCCTTGGTTCTGGATGTCTCATCAAAAGGTGGGAGCAATGATGGTCAGCATCAGTCCACAAATCCACCTGCATCCACTCTTGTTATTCAGAATCTATCTCCAGTATTTCAAGTTCCGAATAAGAACCTCAGTACCAACAACAGGCTGACACCAAAAATATAATAATTCAACTTATCCCCAGGAAACACGTCTCAATCTTTATATGGCAGAAAATGTCTTAATTTTGCCTTTACTCTCAGGTTAGAGCTTAGCTGTGTAGAATTCTAGGTGAACAACAATTTTTACATCAGAACATTGAAATTATTATTTCACTGATTTGTAGTATTGATTGCAGCCCTGAGAAATCTGTTGTCTGTCTAATCATCCTTCCTTTATAAGTTAGCTGGCTTTTCTCTCTGGCAGAAGAAGTTTTTGTCTTCTTATTTGGTTCTGCAATTTCACTGTGGTTTTTCTAGATGTAATTTATTTTTCTCTTTCCTCCTGGATCTTGGTGTACTCCTTCAACCTGAGAGCCATCTTCAGTTCTAGGAAGTTCTCAGCCATTATCTCTTCTAAGACCACCCTTTGTCCTATCTTCTTGTTCTTTTTTTCCTGGAATCTTATCAGCATATGCCTATGGATCCTTTTATTTACTCCTCTCTGAATCTTAGCATCTCTTTCATATTTTTCATCTCTTTATCACTACGCTTAATTTTTCTCTGTGCTTTCATCATTAATCTTTCAATGAACTCTTTCAATTCAATGATTACACTGTTCACACTCTCAGTTGCATTTTTATTTTTATTCTTTTTCTTATTATTATTCTTTTTTATTTTCGGTACGCGGGCCTCTCACTGCTGTGGCCTCTCCCGTTGCAGAGCACAGCCTCCGGACGCGCAGGCTCAGCGTCCATGGCTCACGGCCCAGCCGCTCCACGGCATGTGGGATCTTTCTGGACCAGGGCACGAACCCGTGTCCCCTGCATCAGCAGGTGGACTCTCAACCACTGCGCCACCAGGGAAACCCTCAGCTGCATTTTTAAAACTTCAGTTTCTGTAAATTTAACTATTCTTAACATTTTGGGGGAGGAGGAGTGTTTCAAAATTACCTGTTCTTTCCTCTATGCCTAGTTTTGACCCCTTGGTCGCTCAGATGTTTTTATGTCTACAATATTTATGCATGTAAATGTTCCCATTTATTGCATTTTCTGAATCTTGTTAATGTCACTTGTTCCTGCTGGTTGTTTGTCATTTTTACTATATATGGGGGATGAGCTTACTTTCCAAAGTAGTTCAGTGTTAAATCTGCTTTGAAGCAACTTGAACCAGTACTTCTGCTTTCTAGTCTCTTATAAATATTTCCATTGTCATTAAAGGAAAAAACAAAACAAAAATGAAAACTTCAAACTGTAGAGATAAAGGAGAACCATGTATGCAGCAGGAATTAACACAACACTATAAATCAACTATACTTCAATTAAAAAAATTTAAAAAGGAGAAAAAAATAAAATAAAAGTTCTTTTTAGTTGAGAAAGAAGAAGTTCAGTGTTCTCTGTGTTGTGGGAGAATTTCTAGAGTAATTTTGAGTTTCTTCTTTCAAGGGTCTGTGGGTTTCATAAGTCTAGGACCAGCTTTCTGCTAAGTTTGCACCTTGGTGCCCTTAGTCCCATGGGGAGCTCAGCTCCAGTCCTCTGCCCAAAGCCACTTCTAGCCCCAATTCCCTTGGCTGGCCCTCATGCATCAGCTAATTCACTGACCTGGGCTGGAATTCCCTCTTCATCATTTTACCTCATGGTCCTCCTTGCTTTGAAGCTCAAGTATATACAAGAGTTTGGGGGTTTTGTTGTTGTTCTATTTATTTTTGTAATTTTTATATATGGAAACTTGCAAAGGATTTCCCATATCTGCTCAGTCTGTCCTAGCAATCAAAAGTATTCTCCATGACCAATGGTCTTCCATATCCTGAAAAAGAAAAAAAGGGCAGTGGCAGTATCCCTCTAGGAATTTGTTGAAGCAGAATTGTTAGCAATAAAACAGTTTCTTGAGCTGATCTTGATCTGACCTCCTACATAGGAAATGGATGGTCCCTGGAGGAGGAGAAGGAGCCCCATTGTACTTTATTTCCCCTTACTACATCCTCAGTTGTTACTGGTAAAATCTTATTTGGGTGGAAGAATAAAGTATCTGTCTATGCCAAATACACTTGCAGTTAAGATGCAGATGTTATACCATCTTGTAGTATGAAAAGTCATTTCTTTTTATTCTATAACCAAGGTCTTGGATAAACAAAACTTAGTGAGAACAGGCCCAGTTGCTGGATTTCCTGATAATCTGAAAATGTATTTCTCACACAGAGAATACTTTCAGCCCCTTGTCATGCTTCACACTCCACCTCAGCCCCCTCTCCATCCTCCCCCACTCAGCACAGGAGTGTCATCCTGCAAAGCTGCTGCATCTTCTCAGAACCTCACCTGCCCAGCCCCCAAATGACAGCAGATCAAGACAAGGCCGCAACCCCACTGCGTAATGAGTAAGGATGATTTCAGGGACCACTGAGCTGCCTTGTGGAACTGCACCAAGGCTGCCCAAGACTCCCACTGGCATTGTTTAGGTTTCTGCAGCTGAGAAGTGCAACCATCCCAGATGTGCACACACGTTTCTGTGATATAGAAACCCTTGGAAGCGGGCCTGGGGGAGCTCTCCTGCCACATGACATGAAGTGGGCATTACTATTTTTCCCCCTTAAAAAGAGGGAATAGTCAATAAGTCTGGACCCTCTGGGCCCAAGACCCTCTTCTACCTGCTCTCCACATGTGTGCAGCAAGTTAAATATTAAGGTTTTAAATTATAGAAGGTTTTCTTCCTTCATTTTCCATACTGATTTGGTTTTGATACCATTCTTTAAATTATTTTTTGTAGATGTTAACTCACTATTTCTTCTTCAGTCTTCTAAAAATGCTAGGATCAAGTAAAATAGGATGGAGACTTTTTTTCCCAAAATTAGTTTCTTTGTTTTGACATCAACCAGCTACAGGTCCACGACAGGTGGGCTGACATCTAAAAATATGTTAGCGGATACACTTTGTATAATACTAAATTAAGGAACCCACCACTAACACAAATGCCTTTGCAATTAAAATGAAACATTTGTTCTTGTTGTTCTTAATATCAACCAATATGTAGAGAATTAAGTCATTTTTTAGAGGAACTAACATGCCCCGATTGAGAGCAAACTCCAGGATTTTTTCTTAGGAAACATTCTTCTATATTTTAAGATTAAGCTCGGAACTTAATCTCCTTCTCAGTCCTGGGAAACACACTAGAACTTGAAATCAGGTGTTTTGGAGTGAGATGTTTTGGAGTGGGAATATGTGTTCTCTTTGAAAATGCAATTTGAATATATGTCTTAACCATGCTATAACTCTGCTGCTTGCTTTAGAGATTGCTTTTCCTAAGTGGATTTAACTTTAGCAGGACTCAGCACTAAATTTCACCTCCTTGAAATGTGTTTGTGTTTCTGACCAAGAAGTTCTCAATAGGTATAAGTCAGAAGCTGAATCTCCTACTTGATTATGGATTCAAGCTAGATGGTAAAGTTTAAGAAAGCACTGGACTGGGTTTGGCTACACTTAGCATATGTGACTCAGAGATGGCTCTAGATAGAGTCATAAAAATGTTCACATACCAAACACTATTCTAAGTTCTGGGGTCTGTGTTGTGGTCTCATATTTAGTCTCATGGAGGCTACCTTTCAGTTAGAGAGACAGAAACTAAACAAGAAAACAAAGGCGTGCATGTGCGCACACACACACACACACACACACACACACACATGCAAACAAGAATGTCAGATAGTTCTAAGATCAACGGAGAAGGTGAAACATGTAATGTGATGGTGAAAAGACAGGTAGAAATAGAGACTATTTAAAGAGGGTCATCAGGGAAGGACTTTCTGTAGAGGGGCTACTGTGCTAAGGCCTGTTGTTAAGAAGAGGCCAGCAGGAAAACCCAGCGGAAAAGCATCCAGGCAGAGAGAACCACAGGAGCAGAGGCCCTGAGAAGAAACAAGCCAGAGAAGGTGAGGGGTAGAAAGATGATCCGTGTGAATAAAGTATGTGAGGCAGGGAGGAGGAGGTTATAAGTGGAGATTGGACAGGTGAGCTGCAGCAGAACTGTATGGGGCCTTGCACCTGTCCATAAGCACTTTGAACCTGATTTTAAATGTGACAACATGGAGAGGGTGTGGAGAAAAGGGAACGCTCCTATACTGTCGGTGGAAATGCAAGTTGGTGCAGCCACTGTGGAGAACAGTATGGAGGTTCCTCAGAAACTAAAAATAGAGCTACCATATGATCCAGCAATCCCACTCCTGGGCATATATCTGGAGAAAAACATGTTTTGAAAAAATACATACACCTCAATATTCACTGCAGCACTACTTACAATAGCCAGGACATGGAAGCAACCTAAGTGTCCATCAACAGAGGAATAGATAAAGATGTGGTAGATATATACAATGGAATATTACTCAGCCATAAAAAAGAATGAAATAATGCTGTTTGCAGCCACATGGATGGACCTAGAGATTATCACGCTAAGTGAAGTAAGTCAGAGAGAGAAAGACAAATACCATGTGATATCACTTGTATGTGGAATCCAAAATATGACACGAACAAACCAATCTATGAAAAAAAAAAACAGAATTGGGGACAGAGAAAACAGACTGGTGGTTGCCCAGAGGGAGGGGTGTGGGGAGGAGTAGACTGAGAGTTTGGGGTCAGCAGATGCAAACTAGTGTACAAAAGGTGGATAAACAACAAGGTCCTACTGTACAGCACAGGCAACTATATTCAATATCCTTTGATAAACCATCATGGAAAAGAATATTTTTAAAAAAGAATGTATACATATGTATAACTGAATCACTTTGCTGTATGGCAGTAACTAACACCTTGTAAATCAACCATACTTCAAGTAAAAAAATAAATAAATAAATATGACAGCAAGTCATTTGGGGTTTTAAGGAAGAAGTTTCCATGGTTGTACTTATAGGATCCCAATGTATGTGAGAATCAACTCTAATATCTTTACACTTGTATTTTCTTCAGAGCATTTATTATAACATTATTTAATTGCTGGTGTGTGTCTTTTTTTTAATATCTGCTTTCTCCCTGGAAGCCCCATGAGGGTAGGAAAGAGAATGTTTTTTCTCCCACTGAATATCCAGAAGCTAAGCGAGAGTCTACACATACATCATGGATGCTCACCCAACATGTGCTGGTGGATGAATGACTAGATGTTAGACGTCTATTTCCAATTCCTCTTAAGGTCACAGGACACTGAAGTCTCCCTCTCCAAAATAACTACAAGACAGCTGCACAAATGAATCGATTCCAGGCACCAGCCCAACGTTCTCAGCAGGACTGCACATGCTGAGTCCAGAAAATACATATTTTTATGTACTTTTCAATATTTGAAATCAGTGTACTTGTTTCTGATAAAACATAGAGAACTCAAAGAATAAAAAATATTCCCCACACAGAAAGAAAATAAGACAGAGCTCAACAGATAGGATTTTAATAGCTATTGTTTTATGTGATAGAAGCTCTGTAATGGTTTCTGTCATGAACTGAAACCATTGACAGAAACCAATGGTTTCTGTCAGTTCAGTGAATTGAACAGGCCAAAACTACATTTCTAAATAAAAGCACTGAAAGGGATTTTATGGCCATTTCCTTCCAGCAATTCTGCCCTGGATAGAACCATTACAGCCTAAAACTTTGAAACAATAAATGCACAGTAGTTTTGTTCAAGGAGAGACTGAATCTTTCTGCGCTAAAGATACTTAGAATAATTTCAGAAAATCAAACCTGTGTATGCCTTCCCAGAAAGAGATCATTATAGTGACCATTTTTATGGCCACTGCCAGCCTCTCTCCTCAAGTGGCTTCATGCTGACTCCACCCAAACCTCCAATTCTTGTGTGTGTATGTCTGTGTATTTCAGTGTTGGGCTGGAGTAGGATTTTCATTTCTTTATTTTTTAATTCCACCAGCCACCAAGTCATATTCAAAACTGCCAAGGGCAATCACTAAAAACAAATAACAGACAGGTCATAAGAATGTGCATGTCAGCATTTATCTTTTGTAATTTCAGGATACTGAAACATATAATCGTTTATAGTAGTCATAAGTTTGCTCCTTTTTGGCTGAACAGGTGATTTATAAACAAAAAGATGTATCAGAATCTCCCAAGAAGTATTTTTGTTTAGTTTTGGTTTGTTTTCTTGTTTCAAAATACACATGCGCCTCTGTTCTAAGTTAAATCTCTGAAAGTAGGATCTGGGCATGTGTACTTCTTTCAGTTTTTGTTTTGATATCATTTTAAACCTATAAGAAGGCTACGAGAATAGTACAAAAAACTGCCATCTACTCTATATTCAGAGTTCTGGTTCTTTTGCTGCATAACCAGTCCCCCAAAAGTTAGTTACTTAAAGTAGCAGTGATTTTTTTAGATCACAGATCTGCAACCTGGGCAGATCTCAGAGAGAAGGCTTAACTCTGCTCCAGACAGCATCAGCTGCGGTACTGACCCAGCTGGACCAACTCTGGGATGGGTCTTCCTTTGGCTGGCAGGTTGGTGCTGCCGTGAGCTCCGAGCCCGGCCAGCGCTGGGCTGTGGATCTCAGTCCCCGCCACTGTGCTCGTCACGCGGGCTTCCACACGACCTGCTTGAGCCACCTCTGAGTGTGGCGGCTGGTCTGAGACTGAGCCAGGCACAGCTGTACTGCCTTTTATTATCCACCCTGGAGAGTCATTTAGCATCATTTCTGCCACGATCATGCCAAATACAGAGGGGGGAAATAGACCCCTTCTACTGGTAAAAGAATATGGGATGAGTGGTATTATTGTCAGCATTTTTGCAAAATGCAATGTTCCACACCTGGAATCAACAATTATTTACATTGTGCTCCATTTACTTTACCATTGTCCCTAACTATCTATATATTTATTTATCTATCTCTACAGAGATATAGAATGTCTATATATACATAGACTACATATACTTAAGTGTGTATTTCCTAAAAACAAGAGCATTATCTTTTGTTACCAAAGTCAGGAAACTTAATATTGATCCATTACTGTTATCTAATCCACAGTCCACATTTAAATGTTATCGACCGTTCCCTCCCTTTCCTCTGTATCCATAAAGGATCTTATCCGGCATGTGTATTTCTTAAATCTCCAAAGGTGTGTCTGGTGGGCACTCTTAGTCTAGAGTAACATGTGAATATTTGGAGACAGACCCAAGTATAAATCCCAGCTTTCTCACTGACCAGGAGCATAATCTTTGGCAAATTACTTTAGCTCTCTCTGTCTCAGTTTCCTCATGAATAAAAACAGGGAAATTGTTGGCTACACCACAGAATGGAGGGGAAATCTGCATGGTGCCTGCTTCTTAGCAAATCTTAGCTTTATCTCTTTCACTCATTAAAACTACTAACTGATCACACAGAATGGGGTGCTGGAGGGGACAGGGACATACCACCTTTCAGCCTCCGTCACTTAACTCTAACCGCATAGGACAGCAGTTCAGCAAGAATTCAATCGTGCTTTTACCAAGGCTGCAGTCGCTTATGTGGGGTGTAAAGTTTGGAGTGTGATTCACCGATTCACTGCCACGTGAGCCAATTAGCTTTTGTTCTGCGCGCTGATCTCAAACCCCACCAGCTTTCTTTCCTGCACAGACAACTAGAGAACTAAGCAAGAGCACCTGAATGAAGGGTAACAAAGTCATGCCTTCTTAGTGCTCATCAAACAGCAGCATCCCCCAAACAGGAAGATGGTTTTTCATGGTTTATTTGATAAGTACTGAAAAGAAAGGGCAAGTATTACTTCCTCTCTGGGTCTCTCATTACTATTTCAATGTAAACTAAAGGAAGAAATTCTTATTGCTTATTTTCGTCCTGTTAAATATGCCCTAGGATGCCGGCTACTATTGGCTTGGCTATTTACTCATAGCTCATCAAAGTTCTATGGGTTTGTCCTGCCAGAGATGTCATTTGAGGTGCCTTTATTAATTTTTACATGCCTTGATGATGTCATCACTAAATAACCCTTTTTATTATATATAAAAATTTTAGTTAAAAGGTCCCTAAGGAAAATGATCCATTTTATCAAGAGCCATCAAGAGACTTTGGAATGACTTATTTCTTTTTTTAACATCTTTATTGGAGTATAACTGCTTTACAATGGTGTGTTAGTTTCTGCTTTATAACAAAGTGAATCAGTTATACATATACATATATCCCCAAATCTCCTCCCTCTTGAGTCTCCCTCCCACCCTCCCTACCCCACCCCTCCAGGTGGTCACAAAGCAACGAGCTGATCTCCCTGTTCTATGTAGCTGCTTCACACTAGCTATATATTTTACATTTGGTAGTGTATATATGTCCATGCCACTCTCTCACTTCATCCCAGCTTACCCTTCCCCCTCCCCATGTCCTCAAGTCCATTCTCTACGTCTGCCTCTTTATTCCTGTCCTGCCCCTAAGTTCCTCAGAACTTTTTTTTTTTGTAGATTCCATATATATGTGTTAGCATATGGTATTTGTTTTTCTCTTTCTGACTTACTTCACTCTGTATGACAGACTCTAGGTCCATCCACCTCACTACAAATAACTCAATTTCATTTCTTTTTATGGCTGAGTAATATTCCATTGTATATATGTACCACATCTTCTTTATCCATTCATCTGTCACTGGACACTTAGGTTGCTTCCATGTCCTGGCTATTGTAAATAGAGCTGCAATGAACATAGTGGTACATGACCCTTTTTTTTTTTTTTGCGGTATGCGGGCCTCTCACTGCTGTGGCCTCCCCCGTTGTGGAGCACAGGCTCCGGACGCGCAGGCTCCGGACGCGCAGGCTCAGCGGCCACGGCTCACGGGCCCAGCCGCTCTGCGGCACATGGGATCCTCCCAGACCGGGGCACGAACTCGTATCCCCTGCATCGGCAGGCGGACTCCCAACCACTTGCGCCACCAGGGAGGCCCCATGACCCTTTTTGAATTATCGTTTTCTCAGAGTATATGCCCAGTAGTGGGATTTCTGGGTCATATAGTAGTTCTATTTTTAGTTTTTAAGGAACCTCCATACTGTTCTCCATAGTGGCTGCACCAGTTTACATCCCCACCAACAGTGCAAGAGGGTTCCCTTTTCTCCACACCCTCTCCAGCATTTATTGCTTGTAGATTATTTGATGATGGCCATTCTGACTGGTGTGAGGTGATACCTCATTGTAGTTTTGATTTGCATTTCTCTAATGATTAGTGATGTTGAGCATCCTTTCATGTGTTTGTTGGCAATCTGTATCTCTTCTTTGGAGAAATGTCTCTTTAGGTCTTCTGCCAATTTTTGGATTGGGTTGTTTGTTTTTTTTAATATTGAGCTGCATGAGCTGCTTGTATATTTTGGAGATTAATCCTTTGTCAGTTGTTTCATTTGCAAATATTTTCTCCCATTCTGAGGGTTGTCTTTTCATCTTGTTCATGGTTTCCTTTGCTGTGCAAAAGCTTTTAAGATTCATTAGATCCCATTTGTTTATCTTTGGTTTTATTTCCATTTTTCTAGGAGGTGGGTCCAAAAGGATCTTGCTGTGATTTATGTCATAGAGTGTTCTGTCTATATTTTCCTCTAAGAGTTTTATAGTGTCTGGCCTTACATTTAGGTCTCTAATCCATTTTGAGTTTATTTTTGTGTATGGTATTAGGGAGTGTTCTAATTTCATTCTTTTACATGTAGCTGTCCATTTTTGCCAGCACCACTTATTGAAGGGCCTGTCTTTTCTCCATTGTATACTCTTGCCTCCTTTATCAAAGATAAGGTGACCATATGTGCGTGGGTTTATCTCCGGGCTTTCTATCCTGTTCCACTGATCTATCTTTCTGTTTTTGTGCCAGTATCATACTGTCTTGATTACTGTAGCTTTGTAGTATTGTCTGAAGTCAGGGAGCCTGATTCCTCCTGCTCCATTTTTCTTTCTCAAGATTGCTTTGACTATTTGGGATCTTTTGTGTTTCAATACATATTGTGAAATATTTTGTTCTAGTTCTGTGAAAAATGCCATTGATAGTTTGATAGGGATTGCATTGAATCTGTAGATTGCTTTGGGTTATTTTGTAATTTTTACTGTAAGTCCACCTTTGACACTTGGGTTATCTAGAAATATATTGCTGCTTTTTCCACACTTACCTAGAAAATGATTCATATGGTATTGTTCTGGGTTTTTATCATAACTTAAAAAGAAAGCTTCACAATGTCCAGAGCAAATGAATGGGGACAATGTCCTCAAATCCCTCACAGCAGAAACCTACTTGGGTGACACCCACCTTGACTTCCAAATGGAAAAGAACAGTCACGGAAGGAAAACTGATGCCATCTAATTGTAAATCTGAAGAGGACCTGGGAGAAGCTTCATTTGCTACTGAAAACCTTGCTGATGTCAGTGTCACATCCTCCAGGAAGCATGGCCAGCAGGCTGGGCTGAAGTTTGCTGCTGCCACTGAAGCCACCCTCTCGCTGGTTGCTTCACTCCTGGGACCTCCACTAACCAGATCCAGGCTGCCTTCCAGGAGCTGCAGCTCACGATGGTTCCTGATGCCAGGGCTGCCCCCCAGCCTCTCCCAGAGGTGACTCTGTTAACCTGCACATCATCTCTCTGTGTGGCACAGTTGCCTTCTGCACTCTGTGGACACTGCTATCTCTGAAACAACAAGCAATCTCCCTGAGCGGGTCTGGTGTGATGAGCGCTGGCCAGGGAAGTTCTGCATGGGCAGCCCCATCTCCCATCAACACCTGGGGAAGTCTCACCTGAGCTCTGCTTCTACAGATATCCTGAAGAGATGGAAAAGGAAGAGCAGGCCACTGCTGGAAAGGACGTAACCAAGGAAGAAGGTCAGGGTGAATGGGCTTCTCCAGCTCCCGAGTTCACTGCTACCCAACCCAAGGTCGAGACTGGTCTGCAGGTGTGCGGACCTCCCTGCTGGAGAGAGGTGACCAGCCTGCACTGAGCCCTGTCTGCAGCTGACAGATAGGAGCGACCACCGCACCAAGTGACCTCAGCTGTTCTTCTGCTTAAGAAAATGGAAACAGTTTCTAAAGAAAAAAAAGAAATATATTGCTTATTTTCTATTCATTTAGGGATTTTATCATTGCATTTTTGTGTTTTATTCCCTCCATAATTTCACTGTGATCAGAGAACATACTTTGATTTAACAAAATTTTTTCCTTTTCTTTCTTTCTTTTTTTTTTTTTGATGTGGACAATTTTTAAATACTTTTTTGAATCTGTTACAATATTGCTTCTGTTTTCTTTTTTTTTTTTTTTACAAATTTAATCAGTTATACATATACATATGTTCCCATATCCCCTCCCTTTTGCGTCTCCCTCCCACCCTCCCTATCCCACCCCTCCAGGCGGTCACAAAGAACCGAGCTGATCTCCCTGTGCTATGCGGCTGCTTCCCACTAGCTATCTACCTTACGTTTGGTAGTGTATATATGTCCATGCCGCTCTTTCACTTTGTCACAGCTTACCCTTCCCCCTCCCCATATCCTCAAGTCCATGCTCTAGTAGGTCTGTGTCTTTATTCCTGTCTTACTCCTAGGTTCTTGATGACATTTTTTTTCTTAAATTCCATATATATGTGTCAGCATACAGTATTTGTCTTTCTCTTTCTGACTTACTTCACTCTGTATGACAGACTCTAGGTCCATCCACCTCATTACAAAGAGCTCCATTTCATTTCTTTTTATGGCTGAGTAATATTCCATTGTATATATGTGCCACATCTTCTTTACCCATTCATCCGATGATGGACACTTAGGTTGTTTCCATCTCCGGGCTATTGTAAATAGGGCTGCTATGAACATTTTGGTACATGACTCTTTTTGAATTATGGTTTTCTCAGGGTATATGCCCAGTAGTGGGATTGCTGGGTCATATGGTAGTTCTATTTGTAGTTTTTTAAGGAACCTCCATACCGTTCTCCATAGTGGCTGTACCAATTCACATTCCCACCAGCAGTGCAAGAGTGTTCCCTTTTTTCCACACCCTCTCCAGCATTTATTGTTTCTAGATTTTTTGATGATGGCCATTCTGACTGGTGTGAGATGATATCTCATTGTAGTTTTGATTTGCATTTCTCTAATGAGTAAAGATGTTGAGCATCCTTTCATGTGTTTGTTGGCTGTCTGTATATCTTCTGTGGAGAAATGTCTATTTAGGTCTTCTGCCCATTTTGGGATTGGGTTGTTTGTTTTTTTGCTATTGAGCTGCATGAGCTGCTTATAAATTTTGGAGATTAATCCTTTGTCAGTTGCTTCATTTGCAAATATTTTCTCCCATTCTGAGGGTTGTCTTTTCGTCTTGTTTATGGTTTCCTTTGCTGTGCAAAAGCTTTGAAGTTTCATTAGGTCCCATGTGTTTATTTTCGTCTTTATTTCCATTTCTCTAGGAGGTGGGTCAAAAAAGATCTTGCTGTGATTTATGTCATAGAGTGTTCTGCCTATGTTTTCCTCTAGGAGTTTGATAGTGTCTGGCCTTACATTTAGGTCTTTAATCCATTTTGAGCTTATTTTTGTGTATGGTGTTAGGGAGTGATCTAATCTCATACTTTTACATGTCCCTGTCCAGTTTTCCCAGCACCACTTATTGAAGAGACTGTCCTTTCTCCACTGTACATTCCTGCCTCCTTTATCAAAGATAAGGTGACCATATGTCCGTGGGTTTATCTCTGGGCTTTCTATCCTGTTCCATTGATCTATCTTTCTGTTTTTGTGCCAGTACCATACTGTCTTGATTACTGTAGCTTTGTAGTATAGTCTGAAGTCAGGGAGCCTGATTCCTCCAGCTCCATTTTTCGTTCTCAAGATTGCTTTGGCTATTCGGGGTCTTTTGTGTTTCCATACAAATTGTGAAATTTTTTGTTCTAGTTCTGTGAAAAATGCCATTGGTAGTTTGATAGGGATTGCATTGAATCTGTAGATTGCTTTGGGTAGTAGAGTCATTTTCACAATGTTGATTCTTCCAATCCAAGAACATGGTACATCTCTCCATCTATTTGTATCATCTTTAATTTCTTTCATCAGTGTCTTATAATTTTCTGCATACAGGTCTTTTGTCTCCTTAGGTAGGTTTATTCCTAGATATTTTATTCTTTTTGTTGCAATGGTAAATGGGAGTGTTTCCTTGATTTCACTTTCAGATTTTTCATCATTAGTATATAGGAATGCCAGAGATTTCTGTGCATTAATTTTGTATCCTGCAACTTTACCAAATTCATTGATTAGCTCTAGTAGTTTTCTGGTAGCATCTTTAGGATTCTCTATGTATAGTATCATGTCATCTGCAAACAGTGACAGCTTTACTTCTTCTTTTCCCATTTGGATTCCTTTTATTTCCTTTTCTTCTCTGATTGCTGTGGCTAAAACTTCCAAAACTATGTTGAATAAGAGTGGTGAGAGTGGGCAACCTTGTCTTGTTCCTGATCTTAGTGGAAATGGTTTCAATTTTTCACCATTGAGGACGATGCTGGCTGTGGGTTTGTCATATATGGCCTTTATTATGTTGAGGAAAGTTCCCTCTATGCCTACTTTCTGCAGGGTTTTTATCATAAATGGGTGTTGAATTTTGTCAAAAGATTTCTCTGCATCTATTGAGATGATCATATGGTTTTTCTCCTTCAGTTTGTTAATATGGTGTATCACGTTGATTGATTTGCGTATATTGAAGAATCCTTGCATTCCTGGAATAAACCCCACTTGATCATGGTGTATGATCCTTTTAATGTGCTGTTGGATTCTGTTTGCTAGTATTTTGTTGAGGATTTTTGCATCTATGTTCATCAGTGATATTGGCCTGTAGTTTTCTTTCTTTGTGACATCCTTGTCTGGTTTTGGTATCAAGGTGATGGTGGCCTCGTAGAAAGAGTTTGGGAGTGTTCCTCCCTCTGCTATCTTTTGGAAGAGTTTGAGAATGATAGGTGATAGCTCTTCTCTAAAAGTTTGATAGAATTCGCCTGTGAAGCCATCTGGTCCTGGGTTTTTGTTTGTTGGAAGATTTTTGATCACAGTTTCAATTTCAGTGCTTGTGATTGGTCTGTTCATATTTTCTATTTCTTCCTGATTCAGTCTTGGCAGGTTGTGCATTTCTAAGAATTTGTCCATTTCTTCCAGGTTGTCCATTTTATTGGCATAGAGTTGCTTATAGTAATCTCTCATGATCTTTTGTATTTCTGCAGTGTCAGTTGTTACTTCTCCCTTTTCATTTCTAATTCTATTGATTTGAGTCTTCTCCCTTTTTTTCTTGATGAGTCTGGCTAATGGTTTATCAATTTTGTTTATCTTCTCAAAGAACCAGCTTTTAGTTTTATTGATCTTTGCTATCGTTTCCTTCATTTCTTTTTCATTTATTTCTGATCTGATTTTTATGATTTCTTTCCTTCTGCTAACTTTGGGATGTTTTTGTTCTTCTTTCTCTAATTGCTTTAGGTGCAAGGTTAGGTTGTTTATTCGAGATGTTTCCTGTTTCTTAAGGTGGGATTGTATTGCCAAAAACTTCCCTCTTAGAACTGCTTTTGCTGCATCCCATAGGTTTTGGGTCGTCGTGTCTCCATTGTCATTTGTTTCTAGGTATTTTTTAATTTCCTCTTTGGTTTCTTCAGTGATCACTTCGTTATTAAGTAGTGTGTTGTTTAGCCTCCATGTGTTTGTATGTTTTACAGCTCTTTTCCTGTAATTGATATCTAGTCTCATAGCATTGTGGTCGGAAAAGATACTTGATACAATTTCAATTTTCTTAAATTTACCAAGGCTTGATTTGTGACCCAAGATATGATCTATCCTGGAGAATGTTCCATGAGCACTTGAGAAAAATGTGTATTCTGTTGTTTTTGGATGGAATGTCCTATAAATATCAATTAAGTCCATCTTGTTTAATGTATCATTTAAAGCTTGTGTTTCCTTATTTATTTTCATTTTGGATGACCTGTCCATTGGTGAAAGTGGGGTGTTAAAGTCCCCTACTATGATTGTGTTACTGTCGATTTCTCCTTTTATGGCTGTTAATATTTCCCTTATGTATTGAGGTGCTCCTATGTTTGGTGCATAAATATTTACAATTGTTATATCTTCTTCTTGGATTGATCCCTTGATCATTATGTAGTGTCCTTCTTTGTCTCTTCTAGTAGTCTTTATTTTAAAGTCTATTTTGTCTGATATGAGAATTGCTACTCCAGCTTTCTTTTGGTTTCCATTTGCATGGAATATCTTTTTCCATCCCCTTACTTTCAATCTGTATGTGTCTCTAGGTCTGAAGTGGGTCTCTTGTAGACAGCATATATATGGGTCTTGTTTTTGTATCCATTCAGCCAGTCTGTGTCTTTTGGTGGGAGCATTTAGTCCATTTACATTTAAGGTAATTATTGATATGTATGTTCCTATTCCCATTTTCTTAATTGTTTTGGGTTCGTTATTGTAGTTCTTTTCCTTCTGTTGTGTTTCTTGCCTAGAGAAGTTCCTTTAGCATTTGTTGTAAAGCTGGTTTGGTGGTGCTGAACTCTCTCAGCTTTTGCTTGTCTGTAAAGGTTTTAATTTCTCCATCAAATCTGAATGAGATCCTTGCTGGGTAGAGTAATCTTGGTTGCAGGTTTTTCTCCTTCATCACTTTAAGTATGTCCTGCCACTCCCTTCTGGCTTGTAGAGTTTCTGCTGAGAGATCAGCTGTTATCCTGATGGGGATTCCCTTGTGTGTTATTTGTTGTTTTTGCCTTGCTGCTTTTAATATGATTTCTTTGTGTTTAATTTTTGACAGTTTGATTAATATGTGTCTTGGTGTATTTCTCCTTGGATTTATTCTGTATGGGACTCTCTGTGCCTCCTGGACTTGATTAACTATTTCCTTTCCCATATTAAGGAAGTTTTCAACTATAATCTCTTCAAATATTTTCTCAGTCCCTTTCTTTTTCTCTTCTTCTTCTGGAACCCCTATAATTCGAATGTTGGTGTGTTTAATGTTGTCCCAGAGGTCTCTGAGACTGTCCTCTGTTCTTTTCATTCTTTTTTCTTTATTTTGCTGTGCAGCAGTTATTTCCACTATTTTATCTTCCACCTCACTTATCCGTTCTTCTGCCTCAGTTATTCTGCTATTGATCCCATCTAGAGTATTTTTTATTTCATTTATTGTGTTTTTAATCGATGCTTGATTCGTCTTTAGTTCTTCTAGGTCCTTGTTAACTGTTTCTTGCATTTTGTCTATTCTATTTCCAAGATTTTGGATCATCTTTACCATCATTATTCTGAATTCTTTTTCAGATAGACTGCCTATTACCTCTTCATTTGTTAGGTCTGGTGGGTTTTTATCTTGCTCCTTCTCCTGCTGTGTGTTTTTCTGTCTTCTCATTTTGCTTATGTTACTGTGTTTGGGGTCTCCTTTTTCAGGCTGCAGGTTCGTAGTTCCCGTTGTTTTTGGTGTCTGTCCCCAGTGGCTAAGGTTGGTTTAGTGGGTTGTGTAGCCTTCTTGGTGGGGGGGACTACTGCCTGTGTTCTGGTGGATGAGGCTGGATCTTGTCTTTCTGGTGGGCAGGTCCACGTCTGGTGGTGTGTTTTGGGGTGTCTGCAGACTTTTTATGATTTTAGGCCACCTCTCTGCTAATGGGTGGCGTTGTGTTCCTGTCTTGCTAGTTGTTTGGCATAGGGTGTCCAGCACTATAGCTTGCTGGTCGTTGAGTGAAGCTGGGTGCTGGTGTTGAGATGGAGATCTCTGGAAGATTTTCGCCGTTTGATATTGTGTGGAGCTGGGAGGTCTCTTGTGGACCAGCGTCCTGAAGTTGGCTCTCCCACCTCAGAGGCACAGCACTGACTCCTGGCTCCTCAATTTGGGATGATTTGTTGTCTATTCATGTATTCCACAGATGCAGGGTACATCAAGTTGATTGTGGAGCTTTAATCCGCTGCTTCTGAGGCTGCTGGGAGAGGCTTCCCTTTCTCTTCTTTGTTCTCACAGCTCCTGGGTCTCAGCTTTGGATTTGGCCCCGCCTCTGCGTGTAGGTCGCCGGAGGGCGTCTGTTCTTCGCTCAGACAGGACAGGGTTAAAGGAGCAGCCTCTTCGGGGACTCTGGCTCACTCAGGCCGGGCGGGAGGGAGGGGGACGGAGTGCGGGGCGAGCCTGCAGCGGCAGAGGTCTGCGTGACGTTGCACCAGCCCGAGGCGTGCCGTGCGTTCTCCCAGGGAAGCCGCCCCTGGATCCCGGGACCCCGGCAGTGGCAGGCTGTACAGGCTCCCGGAAGGGCGGTGTGGACAGTGACCTGCGCTCGCACACAGGCTTCTTGGCGGCGGCAGCAGCAGCCCCAGCGTCCCACGCCCGTCTCTGGGCTCCGCGCTTTCAGCCGCGACTCGCGCCCGTCTCTGGAGCTCCTTTACGCGGCGCTCTTAATCCCCTCTCCTCGCGCACCAGGAAACCAAGAGGGAAGAAAAAGTCTCCTGCCTCTTCGGCAGCTCCAGAGTTTTCCCGGATTCCCTCCCGGCTAGCTGTGGCGCACTAGCCCCTTCAGGCTGAGTTCTCGCCGCCAGCCCCAGTCCTCTCCCTGCGCTCTGACCGAAGCCCGAGCCTCAGCTCCAGCGCCGCCCGCCCCGGCGGGGGAGCAGACAAGCCTTTCGGGGTGGTGAGTGCCGCTCGGCACTGCTCCTCTGTGCGGGAATCTCTCCACTTTGCCCTACCCAGGTATGTGGGGAGTTTCTTGCCTTTTGGGAGGTCTGGGGTCTTCTGCCAGCGTTCAGTAGGTGTTCTGTAGGAGTTGTTCCACGTGTAGCTGTATTTCTGGTGTATCCGTGGGGAGGAAGGTGATCTCCGCGTCTTACTCTTCCGCCATCTTACCCGGAAGTCCTGCTTCTGTTTTATGTTTTGGTTTTATGGCTCTGAGGCACGTGGGAGCTTAGCTCCCCAACCAGGGATCGAACCCACACCCCCTGAATTGGAAGGTGAAGTCTTAACCACTGGACCACCAGGGAAGTCTCCTGATTTAACAAATCTTTAAACAGAAAATGGAAACAGTATATAAAGAAAAATATATACTTATTTTCTATTCATTTAGGGACTTCTATAGAAAATATTGCTTATTTTCTATTCATTTAGGGACTTTCTCACTGCATTTTTGTTATTCACTCTTTCCTTAATTTCACCGTGATCAGAGAACATACACTGATTTAACAATTGGGAAAATTATTGTGACTTTCTTTACAATCCAGATATACATAATTTTGTTGTGTTCCATGTGAACTGGAATGGAATATGCGTAATGCAAACGTTGAGGACTGTGTTCTAATTTCAAACACATACACATAGTAAAGTTAGCTAACCATGCTGTTCTAAATTTCTGTATGTCTACTCATTATTTTCCCTGTTGTATCAATTACTGAGATAGGCATGTTAAATTCTTCTATGTTCTTGGTTTTGCCTATTTCTTTTTTGATTCTGTCAGTTTTGTTGCACAGGCTTGAAGACTATGTATACAAATGTCGGAGTTGATACACTCCTGGTGGGTGGTGTCTTTCCTCATTTAAAATACGCTTCTTTATTTTTAATAATAATTTTTGCCTAATGTCTGCCTTGTCTGTTATTAGTACAGTTCTTAAAGCTTCCTTTTTGTTGGTGTTTGCATCAACTGATTTTCTATCCTTTTGTTTTCAACATTTCCCAGCCTCATATTTAAGATGTATTACTTGTTAGCTTCTTTTTAATACAAGCTGATAATCTTACTTCTAGAATAACTGATAATCTTAACTCTAAACTTAATCCTTAGAACAGAGAAATTGGAAACAATTTTAATTGGAATATTTGGTCCACTTACAGTTAATGTAATGCTCAAATATTTGAGATTATACCTACCAAATTTCTCTTCTTTCCTGCCTATCTTGCTTTGGGCTGTTGGCTAAATCTGGCCAGTTACAGGACAAATCTAGTCACATCCAGTTGTTTACATATTGTTTACAGCCGCTTTTGCATTATAATATCAGAGTGGAACTAACAGCTGTTAACTAATGAACTGTTTAACCATCGAGTGGTATTCTAACACATGAGAAATTAAGTTTTCTGAAAATTCTTTCAAACATAGAGTCTTACAGAAAGTAGGATAAGATATCTTCAGGACTATATACAACAAAGGTCTCATAATCAGAACTCCTAAAATCAATATATTAAGAAAAGAAGATAAGAAACCCTGGAATAAAATGAACAAAAAGCCTGAACAGATATTTCATGATCGAAGATATCCAAATGACCAATAAGTCTGTAAAATATGTACTCAATTTTATTAGACATCAGAAAAATATGCATTAAAACCACAATTCAATAAAGCCCATCTACTAGAATATCTAACATTTTTGAGACAGAAAACAACAATTATTGGTAAGGCTATGGAGCAATAGAATTTCTGTACACTGCTTGTAGGAATATAAGTTAACACATCACTTTGAGAACTCTTGGTCAGTATTTATTCAAACTGAACATATACCTACCTTGTACACATACTCACCAGAAATTCATGTACTTATTCACCAAAAATGTGGAGAAGGATATTCTTTGTAGTGCTATTTACGACTGAGCAAAACTAAAATCTACCCAAATAACCATCAACTGCAGAATGAATAAAGTGTGTTATTTTTCACAGTGGAACATGATGAACACATTGAGAAGGGGTGAACTCTGGCCGCATACAAGAAAGAATCTTCAAAACATAACGCTGTCATGCTGAGTGAAGTTAAGCCAGACAGAGAAAGACAAATATCATATGATATCACTTATATGTGGAATCTAAAAAAAAATGGTACAAATGAACTTATTTACAAAAGAGAAATAGACTCACAGACATAGAAAACAAACTTATGGTTTCTAAGGGGGAAAGGAGGGAGGGAGATAAATTGGGAGATTGGGATTGACATATACACACTACTATACATAAAATAGAAAACTAATAAGAACCTGCTGTACAGCACAGGGAACTCTATTCAATGCTCTGTGGTGACCTAAATGGGAAGGACATCTAAAAAAGAGGGGATATATGTATATGTAAAGCTGATGCACTTTGCTGTACAGCAGAAACTAACACAACATTGTAAAGCAACTGTACTTCAATAAAAATTAATTTTAAAAAAAACACAAAAAAGTACATAACATTGAATGAAAGAAGTCATACAGAAAAGAGTGCATATTAGGTGATTCATTAGTGTAAAGTTCAAGGCCATGTATAATTAATCCATGATGCAAGACATGTTTCACCTGGAGGAGGGTAGTGACTTGGCCAGGGTGGAGGGGCTTTGAAGGGAGTTTCTGGGTATATATAGTGATGTGTTTCTTGATCCTGGTGCCATTCACAAGTCTGGCTCATTTCTGGCAATTCATCCATCTGCACACATGTAGGATTGGTGTACTTTTCTCTCTTATGCTATCCTTCGATAAAAATTGTTTTTAACTTTATGGTGATTTCATTCGACTAAGAGTATTTTCTAAGTTTACTAACTAAAAAATAGTGTGTGATTATTTGGATGGAAGAGTTTGTGTATTTCCACCGTGCATCAGATTTTACTTTTACTTTCTCTGAGACAAACTCACATATTTAGTATGGTACAGAGAAGTTACTGATGAAAATGCTTATGCTTGACAAAGCCTCCCCCATCACTCATTTCTTTTTTTGACTATTTTATTATACAGTAAATACCTGATTTTAAGTAAGAAAACGATATGTTCAGATGGAAAGAATAAAACTTTTTATAGCTTCTCTTTTCTGAGAAACCAGATGCCAGGCAGAATAAATTAAATAAAATTAAAATTATATTTATGGGTGGGGAGAATCTTAATTCCACTGTGATTATTGACTACATATTTGAATGCCCCCCTTTCTAAAGTATATATCATTACATTTAAATTACTTACATACTTTTAGAACCCACAAGTGACATAAACTGCACTGACAAATATTTTTAAAGTAAAGTAAATTATGTGAGAGTATATTCCTTAGTTCATAATACATTTAAAAAATGAGTCTTTTCTCTTTGAACCAAGGAAGCTATATTTCCATCAAATGTACATAAAATAAATCTTCATCACCACAAAGGGGTTCCCTTGAGCCCTCTCATGGTTAATTCCCTCCCCCCACCCCAAAACCCTGGTAACTAACTACTGATCTGCTTCCCATTACTACAGTAATGCCTTTTCCAAAATGTCATTAAGTGAAATCATAGAGTATGTAGTCTTCTGTATCTGGCTTTTTTCATCGGGCTTAATATTTTTGAGATTCATATGGGTTGTTAAATGTATCCATAGTTTATTCCTTTTTATTGCTGAGAAGTGTTCCATTATATGGATGATCACATTTGTTTATCCATTCACCAGTGGATAGACATTTGGGTATTATCCAGTTTGGAACTATTATGAATAGATAAATAAAGCTTCCATGAACATTTACATATAAGACATGTGTCGTATCCCACACATGTAACTGGCTCATTGAACCCAAGACCACTGCTGCTGGTCAAGCAGAGCATGTGGTTTGGACCCCAACACACGACGCACAGAAAGTTGAGTGACCACAGAGCCCTCGCTTCAGTCTCCATCATCTGACCTCCTCGAAGGGGAGACAGACAACAAAGACTCAGCATCACGGCAGGTGGAGCACTCTGTTGACAACGAAGTCATGTGTGGGAAATAGAGAAGGACAGTGAAAAGGAGCTGGCATGTTATAGAGTGCGCAGGGAGGGCTCTGTGACAGTGACCTCTGAGCAGAGATTTCAAGGACGTGAGGTAGCAGTTTAGGTGGATATCTGTGGGAGAACTCTCCAGGCACAGAAAATAGCAAGGGCACTGGTGCTTAGCAGAAGTGTGCTTAGCATGTGCAAGAAACATCAAGGAGCTCGCGTGGCAGAGCAGAGATGGAGCTAGGAGGCCGTCAAGCTTTGGGAGGGCAGATCTTATTTATAGGGCTTTGTAAGCCAGCTGAGTCCAAAGGAGGCATCGCAGGTTCTGAGAGGGGGCGGGACCAGGCTGCTGTATGGAGAATACATGTGAGACCCAGGGTGGAGGTGGGCAAACCAGTGAAGCTACTGCAGTGATCACATGGAAGACAGTGGGAGTCACTAGGGCACTGCACTCCAAGGGGTGAAAAGTGGTCAGACTCCAGGTGTGTTTTGAAGGCTGGGTTTTGTTTCCAGATTAACTTTTTCTTATGAGGAAAAAGAAAAATGAGTCAAGGTTGATTGTAAGGCTTTTGATTTAAGCATCCAGAGGGGTATGTTGCCACCAACTAAAATGGGGAAAATCAGAAGAGCAATTTTGGAAGGAAAATTAAGAGTCCCTGTTGCACATTTTAAAATGCCCATTAGACATCTATCAAGAGATGCTGTATAGATTGCCAGATGGAAGAGACTCTGGAAAGTTTGAAAATAAAGGTATAAATTTCAGAGTCATCAGGATATGGATGGTATTTGAAACCAAAGCAGTCCAAGAACTGGGCCCAGGTACTTATTAATTGTTAATTTAATCGAGCACAAAAATTTCAATGATTTACACATTTTTCAGCTTTTAATTCTGCTTGAGAATTTCATAATTTTTCAGTAAAGTGGTATGAGCACAAAGAGCTCTATAAAAATATGTGTAGAGTACACAGTCTTTGCTTTGCATGTGCATTACTAACAAAAAGACGACTCCAGAAATGTAGTGTTCCCATCAGGACAGGGACCTTAGAAAATACTTTTTTTCTCAATTTGCTTCAAAGGAAAAAGAAAGCCTTCATTCTAGAGTACTTACATTCATGGCAGGATATGGTTCACATAAAAGTGGACTGTTATTCAACATGAAACATTCTAGACAACTTAATTTTTATTGTCTCCAACACCTGTTATTAGGAAAGAGAAAACAAAATGTGCATAAATGTCACATGTGCGGGGTCACCATGACCAGTGACTTGATTTACATTCTCCATGAAAACAATCAGAGCAAAGACTGCTTAGAGCCAACATATCTAGATTCAAGCATCAAAAGGTAAAAGTTGCCAGGCTACAAAAAAAGAGAGCTTCCATCTCTGCCTGGGAGGTAGGAACTGCGGGTCCGGGAAGAGCAGTCTTACTTTTCACTGAATCCCCTTGTGCTCATCCTGATCCTGCCTAGATTCCTTTTTTAAGGAAATACAGTGTTTGATAAAGTATAAATCAACTTCAATTAATTAAATCAAAATGAAGCCTAAGATGTTAATGGAACTGGAGATACTGATGTCATCAGCTCCTATGGAGCCAAAAAGTCCCGATGGCTTCTATCACCAGTAAGTTTGTGGCTTTAGGGTCTATCAACCGTATGAACGTTTCCTTTTCCCCCTTTCTTTGGCCCTCGCAAAACAACTTTTAACTTCAGTGCTTTAGGTGCAGTCAATTTGTTTTCGTTTCCTCTTTTCTATTAGCCCCTGCAAGACAAGCTTCTAAGTGGATTGAGAATTCTAGTTAGATTGACAACCTTAAGGAACATAAACATTTGAGAGATTTTGATTTCTTACCATATGTAGCTCAAAAAATAAATGACACTAAACAGCAAAAGTACTTATGGTTGCCTGTTGAACAACACGAGTTTGAATTGCTTGGGTCCACTTGTAGGGGGATATTTTTCCATAGTAAATACTACACTGATCCATGACTGGTTGAACCCATGGTACAAAGAGCCCAAGGTACCCAGGGCGACTGAAAGTTAAAATGTCGAGGGGTGGAGTCCCCCGGAACCCCATGGTGTTCAAGGGTCAACTGTATTTTTAAAATGAAACAGAACGTGCATGTGTGGGGAGAACTATCTGGCTTCTTTCTATGTCTCCAGATTATTCTTTGGGGGACCCTTTGCAAAATGCTTTAAGCACCTACTCAACCCAGCACACAGACCAGTGTGGTTCTAACTGATACATCACAGAGTTTTTATCTGCATGTTATTAATTTCTCTCACCTTTCTGCATCTTTTCCCTTTGCCTCTTCTCTAGTATTCTGTACACATGTGTATTCTTCACATACACTCACGTGCCCAACACCAGATAATAATTTGTGAGGAGGATAACGGACAATTCGCATCACCCTCCTGTGTGACGACAATCTGACAAGCAAAAGGTATGGCGCAGGGCATGTAAAGGTAAGGAAACTATTTCACCGTGAGTGTAATATATCAGATAAACCAGCTTATCTCCATAAAAGATTACTTCAAATACTGAGTGATGATGTGTTTGAATTCATTTAGGGATCCTGCTGATATCTGGGGATATTCATCATCCCTAAGTGATGATGCGCTGTCTTGCTTCTCCTCCGCTGGACTAGAACACCAAATATCTTGCCGTTAGATTCCATTCGTTCCTTTAACTTTTCAAGCTATTTATTTTAGAGTATCCTTGCTCACATCCTGTGTCTTTTGTCTGTAGAATCTTTTTGCTTCCTTATGTTAAAACTGGATAATATGGGGTCTGCAGTGGAGATGCCACAGCAACCTGTGACACTGCTACTTGGCTTTGCTGTTCTCTTCTAAGTATCCCACCCCACCCCTCTCCTGTCCCAGATGTTTGTATTTAGATGTGTGATGGGAAGGGACTTTTTTTAATTTTTAAGCTTATATAATCTTTGTTACAGCCTGTTTCTCTGAGTCAGAATTAAACTAGGACCTGGTGTGACTCCCATGTCATGGGGCTTTCATGAGACAAAATCTTTTGGTCTTCCCACTAAAGAGTCTATATATTTCTTTAAGTTACTCAGGGACTCAGAGTCACAGCTACATATTCACTGGATTCTGGTTGTCATAATAGAAAATATCTTTGATCCTTTTCTGCCGTTTTTTGGCCAGTTTCGTGAAGCACCCAGAATAAAAGCACCACCCAAGCTGTTCTGCCTCCTCTGAAATCACTTGTTATTCTCCAAAATGCAAAGGGAATTTTGTTTTTCTTTCTGGGAAACATATATCTGGGTAAAGCTTTTAAAACTAGAACTGGATATTTTGTTAACTCAAAATCAAATTTAGTGACTATAATAGCACACAAAAGGGAAGAGGCTCCTTTAATAGGCTTTTTATTGTGGTAAGTGTATGACTATAATTTAACCATTTATAATCCAAGAAACAATATGTTATTTACATCAAAAACAATTCTAATATCTTTTCTTTGTCTTAAATCAGATTAATTAAGGTATTCAAAATGACATTCATGTATTTTAACATATTTATACTCTTGAGAGTTAATATAAAGTCAATATAAAGAACACATCAATCACTCCCTAAAGTTTCCCAATGCCCCACTGGTACACCCGCCCTCCTGTTCCACTGCAATGGCCTTTCCTCTATCCTCAGGCACTTACTAGAATTTTATATAAATAGAATCATGTGATATGTAATCTTTTTAGTTTGGATTCTTTCACTCAGGATGATGATCTTGAGATTCACCCATGTGTTGTATGCTGATTGTTATCCTGTTATATGGATTTACCACAATTTATTTATTCACCTACTGGTGAACATTCAGGCTGCTCTCAATATTAGACTATTACAGATGAAGATGTTATGAATGTTTGTGTTCAAATATTTGTGTGAACGTGTGCTTTCATGACTCTTGCATAAATACCTAGGTGTGGAGTGGCTGGATTATAAGGTAGGTGTATGTTTAACTTTTTGCCAAACAGTTCTCCTACAGGGTTGTGCTGTTTTCCATTCATACCAGGAGTTTATGAGAGAGTTCCAGCTGTTGTACATCCTTGCCAACACATGACATGGACAGGCTTTATAACTATAGCAATTTTAGTGGCTCTATAGCAGTATCCCAATGTGGATTTAATTTATACACGATGATGAGCATCCTTTCACATGCTTGTTTGCCATTCATAAATCTTTGATGAAGAGTCTATTAAATCTTTTGACTATTTCTATTGGAGCGCTTATTTTCTTATGAAGTACTGAACATTTTTTATGTATTCTGGGTAGAAGTACTTTATCAGATATGTGATTGCAAATATTTTCTCCAGTTTTGAGCTCATGTTCTTTTAACAGTATCTTTTGGAGAGCAGTTCTCACTTTTGATTAAATCCAATTAATCAATTTGTTTTTGGGGGGATGTTGCTCTTGGTGTTGTATCTAAGAAAGCTTTGGCCTCCATCGTTTGGTGTCATAGCTAAAAATTCTAAGATCATACGATCTCTTCCTAGAAATTTTACAGGTTTAGATTTTATATTTAGGTCTATAATCCATTTTGAGCTAACTTCTGTATACTGTACCAGGTATGAATCAAAGTTCATTCATCTACACACAGATGTCCAATTGTTCCAACACCATTTGTTGAAAAGACTATTTTTTTCTCCATTGAATTTGTCAACCCTCAACTAACCATTATATGTGAGTCCACTTCTGGACTCTTTATTAAGTTCCATTGATAGGCCTATTTCACACCATGACTACAGTGTCTTGATTCCTATAGATTTATAAGAGTTTTAAAGTCAGGTAATTTATGTCTTTCAACTTTATTATTCTTTCCAACATGGTTTGACCTATTCTCTTCCTTTGCATTTCAACATGAATTTTAGAATCAACCTGTCAATTTCTACAAAAATGTCTCCTGGGATTTTAATTGAAACTGCCTTGGATCTATCGATCATTTGGAGGGTGGGGGAAATTACCTCTTAACAATATTGAATCTCTGATCCATGAACATGGTAAATCTCTCCATTTATTCAGGTCTGTCTTAATTTTTATCAGCAGTGTTTTGTATTTCTAATGACAGTGCAGTGCCTGGAACTCAACAGTAATTTTGTCATCTTTTGTTGAACTGAACGGAAATAAACCTATAATGAGAGAAATCAAGCCTTATCATCAACTTTTAATAAAAGTATACAATGTATAATAGCCCTGCAAAAATTATCCTAATTATCAATACACATTAACAAGAATGCCATTTAGAATGTTATACAATTTCGTACTGATTAGATAACATCTGCTTAGACAAGCTTGGTAACTTCTCAAATCAATCTTGGTGTAGTTGCTAAATAGGTTAATATTTTAAATTCCCTTTTGAACCTGTTCCATTTCCCTTCTCAACTTCTCTTTCCCTGGAGGAGCTGGTATAGAGTTAGCCTTTCTTTATGAAAATCTCACTATTAATTCTCCTTTTGTGTATTCTGACAACCAATAGCCACACTCTCACCCATTCTTTGCCCTCTGTTTCCGCTTCATGAATAAATGACTCTGTAACTATTACCAGACCATCCTACTCAGAGTGCCGCAACGCTCACGAAGCATAGAACTGAACTGATTTCTTCCATGCTGCAATTCGCATTCAGTACCTGGAACAAACATTATAGGCCCTTGTCTCCCTTCTCTTACTCCACAATTATACATGAAGCAGGTTTATACATATTTTAACTGATGCAGACCATCGTGCTTTTCTTTCCTTAAATAAATTCCATCTTGAAACAGATCACTGATTTCTTTCTTTCATCTGAATAGAAATTATACCATATATCTTTAAATTTTTATTTTTTAGATGCCTTAGTTAGGGATAACAATATAATCTATAGGACCACATAATAAGAGAAATGGAAAAAAACAAAACTTAAATCATTAAGTTATGGTACTACTACCTACTAGAAGGAAACACAGGAATTTGAGAAAACTTATATAAAAAGGATTTAATTTACTATAAAAACCTTAAGCTGTGAGTTCTGGCTTAAGGATCAGAAGGAAAAAAGACTACCGGGTGGTTGTATGCCTCTTGTGACTTGCTGACGGGAGGAACTAAAGTTAGAATTGAAGTGTATATATAGCCCTGAAGAACAGATCATCTGAAATAGTTATTTTAAAGAAATATGCTGTAGTAGATTTTAACCAAGTTTTCATAATAGAAAATAGAAATAAACAAATCAGAATCTATTAAGGACATATTGAATGTTTGCTTTGAGTCTATTAAGTGGAAAATCAGCCTAATTTTATAGTTTCCTGTTTTTTGCATTTTAAAGATTTTGCCCTTAAATATCGTGGTTTTCCTTCAGCTAGTATGAGCTGTCTTGCTGGAGGGCTATTTTTATGAAATGGAACCTTGGACCAGCAAGATAGGAATAGTCTTGGTTAGAGGAATTTACTCCCATCCAGGATGGGACACTTGTCATCTAGAGATAAAGGTAACGTATTACAGGAGAGAAAGAAGAAATGTTTCAACACATCTGTTGAAATCTATTTGACAGTGGATAGAGTCGACTCTAAAATGACATCATTTTCTATAATCCAAAGAGGCATCTAGTTTATCTGGAAGCCAGTAGTTTTCAATCCTGATCACCAGCGTCTCCGAGATTCCAAAACAACCTCAGGGTCAAGGCTTAGTTGTTCACCTGCAGGGGTCAAGATTGGTCTTTATCAAGTAATCAACCAACTCAGGGAGGATGAGAAGATAATGCAATAGTTTATGTATCCTAAAAGCAATGAGTAAATTATAGTTTTACATGTTAAGGAAAAACTAAAACAGGGCACGATTTCTCAGGACACGATCCACAAGTGCCTTCAACAGAAGTATCTGAGGGAACTCTAGAATCTACTTTTGTATCAAGTTCCCTAACTAACTGTCATGCACATTAAAATTTGAGGACCATTGTTCTGAAGTTTCTCACTTGAACCACTAGCCTATATGAAAAGTACAAGACACTTTTGTATAG